>NC_060899.1:9702867-10009353 GCF_014805685.1 Silurus meridionalis
TGAAGGTAATCCAACAATGCGGATATTCTTCCTCCTTCCTCTGTTTTCAAGGTCTTCAGCCCGTTCGCCCATGTCATGTACTAGTTTCTCAAGGGATTGTAGCTTAGCCTTGATCGGGGTTACCACGTCTTCCATATCCGATATCCTCGTTTCCACTTCAGTAATCCGCTTATTATGCTCGTCTAGTTCAGAATGATGCAGTTGTAACAACTGCGATATCGGGTCCATTTTTTCATCAATGAGCTTGGAGATATTGGCTGTAATCTCCACAACCGCGTCAGACAGCGGAGTCGCGGGCGAGCTCGTATTAGTATTAGCAGTTTCAGCTCGCTCATCGGCCTCCTCAGAGCTGTTGGCAATATGCGTTTTCGTACGTGGCATGCTCTCTGTTTGCCTCGAATTAGTTATTTATGCTCATAATGGCAACCACAAGACATAAACGTGTTAAAATTATAATATTCGGGTTATAATAATAGGAAACTCAGCAAAGAGACATTACTGCTCAACTACACACAGCCTCCCTTCAAGCCGCCATCTTGAAAACCTCGCCACACTGATTTTTGGTAGATCTTATATAAATGGATATGTAACTGTGGCCAAATTCTCGCTTTGTCTTTTTATCGGTTATGTCTTTTTTATGTCGCCGAACCCTGATATCTCGAGCACAAGGGGGGAAAAATTTGCCATTTAACGTCAGTTATCTCGATCGGCACTGTGCAGCCGCAGAAAAACTTGCGAAAGTGGCGGAAAAATCAAACCTTACAGATGCTACAGGAGTTGTATTGTATAATGGTGAATCTCTGCTGTTAGTTAGTGCACATATGCCTTTTGTTGTTAAATGTTATGCAATGAATGGGAGGCGAAAGCAGCGCTTGGTAGGACCGCGGCGCGGAGCGTGAAGGTGAGAGTGTGGAAGTTTAAATAGGAGCTGGTGATGAGTGCTAAATGAGCACCATATGTGCGCGATTGAAGCCGGGAGCTTCAGAGAAAGCGGCAGAGAAAGCACCTGACACGCCGAAGGGGGCGTAGCAGGTGGATTCCTGACAGTTAACAAACATGTACTGTATGTATATTTTTACAGCATGCCTTCATCAAACAAATCGCGGCAAAGCTGTTGTGTAAAAAACCCTCCAAAAACACGTGCATGCACATTCTCATTTATTAACGCACATCATGTACATAAAGAAATTTCAAGCACGTTAATATATTGCCGCCATATTGATTTTCGTTTATCTCGATCATCGGTTATCTCGATGCTTTTTGGCAACCCCCTAGGACATCGACCTAACCGGGTTCCACTGTAGTTTTTATGGGCAGGCCAGAATTTGTCTAGTGAAATGTTTCAGTGTGTTGTTTGCTGTCAGAATTGTCATGAACACATTTCTTTTTACAGCATAATTTTAAACTGAACACCTGTACAAATTGGTACACAGATGTGGTTGCTGGCAGTTAGTAGAGATAACGTGTATTTATACATTTCTCATGTTACTAACTATGCTATCAGTGATCTAACTAAGAATTTAACAGGCTTTGCTTGCATTGTAGCCAAAATGACAAATTTATATTGCTTTAACAAACCAAAGTAGCTTGTTTAACTATGTATGTCAAATGACCATCTAGGTCATGTTCTTACAGAGGACTAAATTAATGGACACATTTTACATTTTACTTGTTGATGCAATCATACATCATTTTGCCCACCAACAACATTATATTTAAACACAGTCAGGGTGTCAAACCATTAAACTCTTTTAAAGTTACAACATTTAGGAATGTTCATTTGGTCTGTCTTTTAGAAGTAAACTATTAAAATATGTGGATAATAGTGGATAAGTAGATCATCTTCAAAATAAAACTGTGGCGCATATCTGGGTTATGGCTTTACATAATGGTTTAAAAAACTAAATTGTTGAGTTTTTATGACTGGCAGATCAGTTATTTTAATGAACTGGTTCAAGGACATCAGATCTTTTGATGTATCACATGTAGGGCTACCCCATGTAGCGTCTGGCACAGGTCATTTAGACTTCATGTTCCAGGCATTCCTTTTAACCTATGACATTTACATCTCAATCAAAAGGTGAAACTTTTATTGGGGATGGTATATCCGTAAAGCGTCACACTCCCCCTCCGAAGACACTAAACAGGACCAAACCCTGAACTCTTGTTAAATTTACCGGGACCCATAAAACAATAAACTCATAAAACTCATAAAACAATCCAAACTCGAAACTAGATCCAGCATGGCTGCTTGTGACAAACACACACAACCAGCTCCAGAACGTTTGGATTTTACCACAAGACAGATAACCCCCAGAAGACTGATAACACAAGCCAGTCTCTATACCACACACACACACACACACACGCGCGCATACACGCACACACACACACACGCACACAATCACACAGTCACACACACACACACACACACACACACACCACCCCGAAAGCCAGATAACCCCCCTGGCCTCTCTGGTTGAATTCACAGCGACCCTCAGACCATAAAACAATTTACTCTCGGAACTCGGACCCAGTACGTCTGTTTGTGACACACACACATATGCAGACACACACACACACACACACACACACACACACACACACACACACACACACACACACACACACCAAAAGGGAGCATTCTTTTATTAATTAAATAATAGAATGTCCCACTTCACATGATACAAACATACATCTTGTTTGTATCTTCTTCTATAAATAAAGCAAGTGTTTAACTCTACATCAATATTATTTAAACCTTAAAATGTTTAGTAATATAACTCTGTGTTAAATGTTGTCTCTTCTCTTCTTAAGGCTTGATTGACTTAGAATTATCTGTTCTTTACTTTCCTGACAAGGGTGCATTTTATTTTTTAGAATACAACATTGTATTAACATCAGTTAATTACTGATCTCTGTAAGTTAATGTACCTCTGCCTTATACTGTCATTTCTTTTCATGTTTAGTATCCAAATGCAAATGAAATGTACCATACCGTCTTAATTCACTTTGAATAAAACTTTAAAGTCCTCCAAAAGCAAGTATAGCCCGAAAACCATGCCCACAGATGCATGAACATAGGAAGTTTTTCCCTCCAAAATTTCAGGCCATAGCATTGGCCATTCCCCCAAGGATGGGTGGGGTTCAGGACCTTTAAAACATCTTGAACCCAACCAGTCAGGGTTCAGTCGGGTCCAGTCAGAGTTCAGTCAAGAAAGCAACTCGCTCACTTGGCTCGACCGGAAAGGCCTGAAGGCCCGGGGGGCCAATGGCCCGGAGAGTCGGACGCTTCGAACAGCTCAGCAGCGACTCTTCGGGGACGAGATCTCAAATCTCTTTTGAGATCTTCCAGCAAGCTTTATCTTCAAAACACCAACTGCTCTGATCTTCAGGAGAAGATGGGAGAACATCTGACTCCATCCTAACCGACTCGTCCAAGATTCTTTTGTCTACCGCATCCGGACTCTTGTGCAACAAGTCAATGCAAGTAACCGGTTTACCAACTAATTTAGATGCGTGTTAAGTTTGAACCCCTTAATATTAAGGCGAATTTAAATTTCCGTGACGATTTCTCAGTTAGGATGTGATTAATTTGAAGCTTAAGCTGCCTTTCCTCCCTTTTTCTCCTTCTTCTTTTCCTTTCTCTTCCTCCTCTCCTAATTTCAACTTCCTTTTTTTTCTTTTCATTTCAATTTTTTTTATTTCTTTTTGTTTGTTTGTTTCTGTAGTTAGTTTTATGTTGTGTTTGTCTCATTCATTAAATCCCGTATTTTTCATAAGTGATTGTCTCTGAGTACGTTTCATAAATGCAAAGTTCCTGCAACATCAGGTCTAAACTACATGCTGTATTTAATTTAATTTAATTTACGGTATAAAGTAAAAGGGGGTTATGTCTTTCTTGGCCAGGGAGATACCTCTTTTATAGAATTAATATAAAATTATACTGTCTGTTTGCCAGACGAACAGACAAATAAGTGTAATGTTAATTCCATTACCGTCAATTCAACTTAACTTAAATATTTATAATTACTTATAAATATTTACCTTTCTTTGCGAGCTAAATTCGCTACATATAATGGTGGAGAATGTGGGCAGACTGTGCTTCCAACTATATACTCAATTTGTCTGTATTATAAGTTTGTCCCTTTATCCCCCAGTCGCTACACCCAAAATAAGCTGTAGTTAAGATTATCAGCCGGTAGTACCTGTAGGTCTGTTGCAACACACGATGTATTGATTTATAAAATATTCAAATTAATAATCTAATAATAAATATAGTAATTGAAATATAATACCTGTAATATAAAATATAATTATAAGTATTTGTAAAAACCCAAGCGGGGGCCTTTGTAGGTGGTACAGTAATCAAATGATTAGAGTACAGGTTGTATCAGGTCTTATATAATCGTCTGATCAATCGCTTATCAAAATAATCATTTTGTTGCAGCCCTAATTACATGACATCTAAGTTATTTCTTTGTACTTCTTAGGTTTAGCAAATTAGTTGGTCTACTTCTGACAATGGGTGGCACTGTATCAACTCTGCGAAGTGACTGCCCTTCAACTGTGATGAAGTTTGGTGAGAGAATCTTATTTTATGAAGTTTTATGAGTGTTTATATTAGTATTATAAATATTATATATATTAGATTAAATTTTAGATATTAGATCAGAAAGGATGTCACTGAAAACAGATGCCACACTGTACCTTTCCCCCTATGCATTCACACTATAATTAGAGTATCTAGCATGAATGTATTTTAGTTATTGATAATTCTGGCATGTGCTGTCAAAGTAGAGATCAGACTTTTGCTAGAGTTAAAGAGCAGAACTCACTGTGCCACAGTAAAACAAACACTATCTTTAATCTTATCATTTTGTAGTCTTGTTTAATTTATAATACTTAATATCAGTTCTCTAGCTGTAGAATGTGAAAAAATATACAGTACATAGGCAAATCAGGTTACTTCTATTGTGAAAATTGTTGTGAATGAACAATAAATGGCAGAATGCTATAAAGGTAATCTTAATATATTTAAAAATTAAAACATAGTTATAACAGTTACGGGGTTTGTTGATTTGTTTGAATACGAATTTGGTTTTAATTTAGTTGTTTAGCAGTTCCTTTGAAGTTTAGTGTTACAAGCCTGTTTAGCCCATAAACATTACATTTAATTAAAAAAAAATTTTGATAGGCATAGAAGCTGTTTATTAATATTTAGTACAAAAGTTCTAGAAAATAAAATATTATGTAGTCCTATCTTCTGATTTTGTCTCAATCTGTATAGTCAGTGTCAAGCATTACAAGGTAGTGGTGAAGGTATCCCAATCCCTTCTTTTCCCCAATCTTTAAAAGAAAATTTCAGAGCAGACAAATTGAGGCTATGTTACAAGTTGAACTCTGGTAGTAAAAAGGAATTGTCAATGAAATACACAAATGAGCCATAAAAGTTAAGGGTTAAAGATTAACTTCTAACATAGTGATGGTCAGAGTGTAGAGAAAGGATCTGCTGAAGAAACATGCAAGCTCAGAGTAGGTGAGTTTGTGTCATGCCTTGCATGCTTCTATCTAGAATAAGTTCAATAGCCAGACCTTTATCCAGTCTAACTGTTAACCTGTGCATTTCAAAGTAAACTCAGGGAAGAAACAACACCAAACTAACAACTGAATAAAAACTTACATTACGTAACAGAGTTTTTTTCATCAAGATCTTGTATTGATGATGGGAGTGTAGGTGGTTGCCAGTCCATGTGTGAAAATGATGTTTCATGCTCCCTTCAGCTAGTCAGCTGACCTTCTTTCTGATTCTTTGGGAACATAACTTTGATGAACCTCCACCTAAACAATTGCAGCATCCCCAGATCATAGCACTGCCCCCACAGGCTTGTACATTAGGCACTAGACATGATGGGTGCATCAGTTCATCCGCCTCTCTTCTTACCCTGATGCACCCATCACTCTGGAACAGTGTAAATCTGAACTCATCAGACCACATGACCTTCTTCCATTACTCTAGAGCAGGGGTGGCCAACCCGTGGCTCGCGAGCCGCATGCGGCTCTTTGGCTGGTTTTATGCGGCTCTTACGTTCATATCGAAGTTTGTGTTTGTTTTTTAATGTGCGTGTTCGCTTTGCTTGAGTTCAATACGGTATTTTTAAGACTTAAATGAGCTTGCCCCTACTGGGAAACTTTGCGGTATATCAGACCTGGGCAAACCACGGCCCGCGGGCCACATCCGGCCCTTTGTACATCCCTGTCTGTCCCGCGTGAGGCCAATCATAAATTACAGGGATGCACCGAAAATTTTCGCCCGAAATACCTAAATCACCGAAACAACACGGCAGAAACACAATTGTAATGACGCAATAAAAAATCGCAGCCAGCACACGGTTATCTGGATAAGAGCAACATGTCTGCGGTGTGCGGATAGCGATTTGCAAAACATGTAATGCTGAAATTTCAAGAGGGGGTGTATCTGCAAAGAGTTTCTACAAGTCGGGTTTAATTTAACACCTGAAATCCAAACATCCCGATTGCCATTCTTAATATGAGAAGAACGGGGTGCAGAAAAGTAAAGTCAATCCGAGCATGCGCACTCCGTCTGTAGTGGACGTTTTTGAAAAGGCAGGAAAGTTTTCCAGTGATGGTGCCAAGGCAAAACGTATAAATCAAAAAATTATGGATTTCATTGCCTTTTCAATTGAATTTTCATTTCGGTGCATCCCTAAAATATTATCGTTGGTGTGGCTCTCTGACACAATTCAGGTTTCTCATGTGGCCCCTTGTAAAAATTAATTTTGATTAAATTACCCTGCGGTATATTCATCTCACGCACATGCGCATTTGACGAAAATACCGTATTGAACTCAAGCGAAGTGAACACGCACATAAAAAAAACCACACAAAAAGTCTGTGTTTTCTACCCTGAAACACGTGAAATCAAAGCATCGATCTGTTCTGACTGACACCCATGTAAAAGAATTGCTTCGAGTGGCAACAACGGAATACAAGGCAGATTTGAAGGGGATTGTTCAAGGCAAGGAATGCCAAAAGTCCCACTAAGTAACATGCATAGTAAAAGAAAAACGCTATTGTAAATTATTATATTTTTGTTTGTGGACTTGGTTGAACTGAGAGTTTGTGTGTGAGACAGTGCACACAATGTTCATTGTTGAAAATGACTGTCCTGTGGTCTTAGAACTGTAGGAGTCAATTTCTGTCATTATGTTGGTGTGTGACATTTACAATAAATCTGGCTGAGCAGAGGTGTGTGTGTGTGTGTGTGTGTGTGTGTGTGTGTGTGTGTGTGTGTGTGTGTGTGTGTGTGTGTAAGAGAAAGGGATGGGTGATGTTCATGTGTGCCCGTGTGTATGATGTGGCTCTTTGCAGGTAACACAGTAAAAAATGTCTCTGGGTCGCTGACTGGTTGGCCACCCCTGCTCTAGAGTTCAATCTTTATGCTCCCTAGCAAATTAAAATCTTTTTTCCAAGTAGCCTTACTGATAAGTGTTTTTTTAGGCTACACAGCTGTTTAGTTCCAATCCCTTGAGTTCTCTTCACATTGTGCATGTGGAAATGCTCTTACTTTCACTATTAAACATAGCCGTGAGTTCAGAGTAGGTTTAAATACTGTCGACCATCAGCTTGGTGTTTCCCGGGTTTTAAGTTCTTATCATTCGTTCTTAATCTTGCCTTATATATTTCATTGATACTGCATTCCAAAATTTTGGCACTGACCTATAGCAGTCTCCAGGTCCATCCGTGGAGGCGAAATATGTGCTGGAGGGCCAGCTTGGCGGTTTCCTTGGCAGACGGCAGCTTGGGTAGAGTGATGAAGTGGCCCATATTTGAAAACCGATCAATGACCGCCATAACAACAGTGTTGCCATTGGAAGCGGGCAGCCTGGTAACAAAGTCCATTGCAAGGTGTGACCACGGATGTTTTGGGATAGGAAGGGGCTGGGTCAGGTAGGATGAGGATGGGTGCCTTGGTGAATCGCCGCTTAAGCTAAAAAAAACGCCTTCTCAGCTTCAGGGCCCCAAAGGAACAAGCTTTACTGGGCAGGATGCAGCCATGTGCCCTTTACCTCTGCAGTAGAGGCATAGACCTAGTGACCGACGTCTCTCTTTCTCGGTGGGGGTCAGGTGGTGGCGTCCTATGTCCATGGCCTGCGGCAGAGAGAAAGAACGGGTGGCGGGACCCTGAAGTATGAGGTGGGGAACTGCTTGTAGGGGAAGGACAGTGAGGATCAAGGGCCTAAGCGGAGCAACGACGCTACTGGTGGTGTTCCCTTATGCGCTGATCGATGCGTGTAGCCAAGGAGATCAGAGAATCCAGATCCCGGAGTGGATCACGAGTTCATCCTTAACGGCAGAGGAGAGGCCCTGGTGGAAGGTATCATAAAGTGCTGCGTGATCCCTTCTGCTGTCAATGGTCTGGGTCTGGAAGTCAGCCACGAACTCTGCCACAAAGCGATGCCCCTGTGTGGCCAAAATTAGGGAGCAGGCACGGCCGGGGAGCCAGAGGACAGAGTAGTTTCCAGGGGGAAACAGGTCAGTAACAGAAAGTTAAATACAACAGGGGAAGAACGCTGGAGAGTAATCGGAGCAAGCCTTGACGACAGTCTGGCACCGATTGGAGGTTTCTTGTGTCCTTACGTTAGACGCCATTTCCGTGTAGCAGGTTGCAAGGGGGCGGTTCCATGGTAATGGAGGCGGCAATGCTGGAAGTTCTCAAGCTGGCTGGCGTGGATTTGAAATTCATCTACCTGTTAATGCAATGAATGGAAAATGATGTCTGCACTCTCCAAAAATAATTCTTTGAGTTGGGGGGTTGGCCAGCCAAAGAGGCCGGCCAAAGAGGGCAGAGGGGAAGTGGCCTAGCACTCTTCACTGGTATTGAAAGAATTATTATTATAATAGTTTTTTTTTTTTTTACATTTATACCTGTTTTACAGAATAGTGGAACCCGGTTATGTCGAGGGCCTAGGGGACACCAAAAAGCGTCGAGATAACCAATGATCGAGATAAACGAAAACCAATATGGCGGCAGTATATTAACGTGCTTGAAATTTCTTTATGTACATGATGTGCGTTAATAAATAATAATAATAATAATAATAATAATAAGTTTAATTTATATAGCACCTTTCCCAAGCTCAAGGACGCTTTACAGGGTACAATATTTCAAGGCAGATGAAATATAATGAACATACATGAACATAAACATATTCGTCGGACATTTGCCCAGGACGAAGGATCACATGCAGCTGCATGAGTTAATAACAGAGACAACACAGACACAAAAACATACAGAACAAGAGAAAGAACACTACATAGTACATGAAACATACACCACATTTCAGGAAAATTAAGGACTCCTAACACATATGCATTGATTGATAGTGGAGGTTGAAAAGGTGGGTCTTAAGCCTTGATTTAAATTCAGTCAAAGTGGTGATGGTTCTGAGTGCAATTGGTAGGGAGTTCCATAGTATTGGAGCAATGACAGAAAAGGATCTGCCACCCGCAGAGGATAGACGGTATCTAGGAACCCATAGAAGTTCCGAATTTGAAGACCGGAGTGATCGTGAAGGAACATAGGATGAGAGAAGATCAGAAAGATAGGGGGGAGAAAGAGCATTTAGTGCCTTTTAAGTGAGCAGTATGATTTTATATTTTATGCGAGATGAGACTGGAAGCCAGTGAAGATCAAATAATATAGGGGTAATGTGGGCAGATTTTTTATTGGAGGTTAACATTCTGGCAGCCGAGTTTTGTATGTACTGTAAACGTGAGATTGAGTGAGCTGATAAACCAGAGAAGAGTGAATTGCAGTAGTCGAGACGGACGTAATCAGAGCATGCACTAATATTTCTGCATCATTTCTGCAGATAAAAGGTCGAAGTTTGACAATGCGTTGCAGGTGAAAAAAGACGTTTTAGAGAGGCTGCGAATATGGGCATCAAAGGATAGTGAGGGGTCGAGTATAATACCTAAATTTCTAACAGTAGCTGAGGGGAAAATCGTAGTAGCATCCAGATCAAGACTAAAGTCCACAGAGTTGTTTTTTATTAGAGATGGGGGACCAGTTATCAGAATGTTTTACCCAGATTCAAGCTAAGAAAATTTGAGTGTAGCAATTGTTTTAACTCGCTAACACAAGAGGAGAGTGAGGATTTAACAAGCAGTATATAACTGAATATCATCAGCATAACAATAACTAAAACCATGTCTACGAATGATGTTGCCAAGTGGCTAAATGTACAGAATGAATAGTAGTGGGCCAAGAACAGAGCCCTGTGGGACACCCTGTTTAAGTAAGACAGTAGGAGATTTGGAGTTGTGTATGGAGATGTGACATTGCCTGCCTGTGAGATAGGAGGAAAACCAGGATAGTGAAGAGCCTGATATGCCAAATTCCGCTAAGCGGAAAAGTAAGATCTTATGACAGACAGTATCAAAGGCAGAGCTGAGGTCTAATAACAGAAGTATAGTGAGACTACCAATGAGTAAAAGATCATTAACAACCTTTACTAGCGCAGTCTCCGTGCTATGCTGTTGGCGGAAGCCAGATTGAAAAATATCTAAGAGTTTATTACCAATTAGGAATGACTGCAGCTGAGAGGCCACAGCCTTTTCCATGATCTTTGATACAAATGGCAGGTTGGAAATAGGGCGGTAGTTGGATAAGTCTGCCGGGTCCAGATTAGTCTTTTTGAGTATGGAAGTAACAGCAGCAGTCTTAAGTGACACAGGTACAGTAGAGGAGATAAATGACATATTAATGAGGTGGCAGATGGGGGCAGAAATCGCCAATGTACAGTCTTTTAGCAGGAAAGTAGGTGCAGGATCAAGAGTGCATGATGAGGAGTTAGATTTTTGTATTAACTCAGTGATTAATGAGGAATTGGTTAGGGCTAGCGTTGTCAGAGAATAAATGAGAATGTACACTGGCGATCAAAATTAGAGAACAATGTATAAACAATTGAACAATTCTGAAATAATGTCATCTTCACTGCTCAACAGTTGAAGGAGTTTTTGTCCTGTTTATACCATGCTACCAGAACATCTTTTCCACAAAATAACTAAGTCATTAAAAAAAAAACATTATTTTGCAGAAAACACACTGATCAAAATTAGAGAACAACAATGACTGTAGCATGGAAAAAGATTACAACAAAATTTTCTGAAGGTTACAACAGTCAGCAATTAGTAGGAAGTGTACAGGCCTCTGCTCTGAATGACTTCAGCACATCTGCGGCCACAGGACAGCACTAGTCTCTCACACTGCTCTGGTGTGATTTTGGTCCACTCTTCTTCCAGTCTCCTCCACAGTTCGGTTACTGTATTGGGTTTCTTGGCCATAACTTTGTCGGCAAGGATTTTCCAGAGGTTCTCTATTGGGTTGAAAACAGGACTCTGGGCAGGCCATGTCATTATTTCAATGTTTTCAGTTTCAAGGAACTGCTTTACCCGTTTTGGTGTGTAACATGGAGCGTTGTCCTGCATGAACACTGCATGAAGAAGGTTCTGATAAACATTTGCATTCACTCTGCCATGTAGCTGTATAAGAGGCTCAACTCCTGCTGCAGAAAACATGCACCAAACCATTACACTTCCTCCTCCACTTTTCACTGAAGTGAACTTTGGACCAGTTCTCCTCTGTCCACACAACATGCTTAGTCTAGCCTTTTAATTCTTTCTGCTAATGAGAGTTTTGGTAACTGCAGAGTGGGCTTTCAGTCCAAATGCTCTTAAACGTCGAGACACTATATGACGAGACAGATCCTTACCCTGTTCAGCGCTGAATTGGTGAGCAATTCCAGCTGCAGTGTGGAAACGATTGCCCATTGAGATCCTCCGCAGTATCCTGTCCTCTCTTGTATTTGTCTTCCGTGGACGACCAGCCTTCTTGGCGGACTTGAATGAGTTTGTGATGTTGTAAAGAGTTAATATTCTTGAAATCACAGATTTGGAACGACCAACTTGTCTTGCTATGGCTGATAGGGTCAACCCTTTGGCCTTCATCTGGACAACCTGCTGCCGGAGGCTTTCAGTCACTTTAGAACGGCCCACCATCTTGCAGAGTCAGTAAAACTGTAAGTTAGGCTGCCAGTAAATAGAGGTTGACAGATAATCAAGGAAATTAGCACCAGGTACTAGATTAATACCTCCAATAACAGATTAATACCTCCAATAACTGGGAGGTATCTGAAAGTGTTCTCTAATTTTGATCAGTGTGTTTTCTGTTAAATATTTGGTTTTTTTTTTTTTTTTTAAATGCCTCAGTTAATTTGTGGAAAAGGTGTTCTGGTAGCATGGTATAGACAAGACAAAAACTCCCTCAACTGTTGAGCAGTGAAGATGACTTTATTTCAGAATTGTTCAATTGTTTATAAATTGTTCTCTAATTTTGATCACCAGTGTACATGCACGTGTTTTTTGAGTTATTTTTTTTACACAACAGCGTTGCCACGATTTGTTTGATGAAGGCAGGCTATAAAAATGTACATACATGTTTGTTAACTGTCAGGAAACCACCTGCCATGCCCCCTCTGGCAGCTGTCAAACCTCCGCTTTCTCTGAAGCTACCGGCTTCAATCGCGCACATTTAGCACTCATCACCAGCTCCTATTTAAACCCCTCACTTCCACACTCTTACCGTCCGTTACTGTTGGTATATGTTGGTTCACGGCGGTCGTTGTTATCGTTCATGCGTATCCTGGTACGTGCCTTCCCACTCAGGCGCCGCTCTCTCTCAACGGCTGCGCTTTTCTTCCCAAAGCGCATCGCGGATTCCCCCGATCCTGCTGTTGTTAATTCTATGCTTTTGCAGCTTATCCCACGTTCTACCAAGGGCACCCGTGGATACAGACTGCCTCTTTTCAGTTTGGGATTTAGTGGACCGCGATCCCAGAGCGCACCACTGGAAATATTCACTTTCAAGGCGAGTGTTTGTGTTTGGCTTTGCCCTGTGTTGCAATAAACTGTTTTGCTTTCACTTCGGCTTTCGCCTCCCGTTCATCGCATAACATTTAACAACAAAAGGCATATGTGCACCAACTAACAGCAGAAATTTACCAGTATAGAATACAAACCACCGTCGATTCTCGATACAAACCTTTATTATATTCTCCAACATTGCAAACATAAAGATCGCTCACGAAATCACAAAAAAAAACAGCGGCGATTGAGATAACTGACGTTAAGTGGCAAATTTGCCCTCCCCCTTGTGCTCGAGATATTAGGGTTCGTCGACATAAAATAATCGACATAACCGATGCATCTGGCACCCAAAGACTCACTGCAAGGGTGTGAGTTGGGTGACTAAGTTTGAAAAATATTCTGCCCCGGGTAGGAACTGACCACAGTCTTCTGCAGTACCTGAACAGAATGGTCTTTCCAGTCACCCCACCTCCTGGTTGGCCCTTTCCACTTGTGACTAATGGGAGATACCTTGATTGACAGCCATCTTTAGCATCTACATAAAACAGGTCCAGACTCTCATACAGGTTGTTTTTTCCTTTGTTTAAGTTTCCTGCATCACTCCATATATCTTATTTTTAATAATGGAAAATGCAGATGAGAAACACAACATTTGGCTGTCATTACACATCCTGCTATCTATTTCTAGAAATGTCTAAATTCTTTTGATTAAAATTAAAAATTAAAAGTATTCAGACCCTTTACTCAGAACTTTTTGTTGAAACAGCTTTGGCAGCAATTAAAGCCTTGATTTCCCCCTAGATTGGGGAATTTTTTGTAATTCTTCATTGCAAATCCTCTGAATCAGGTTGGATGGGGACCGTTTGTGGACAGCCACTTCCAGGTCTCTCCAGAGATGTTCAGTAGGGTTTAAGTCAGGGCTTTGCCTGGGAGTTGTCCCTACTCCTGTGTTGTTTTGGCTCCCGTGCCACCTGTTTTTTAAGGATACCAAAGACATTAATTCGGGGGCAAATTATCTCACTGGTTTTAATGGCCCTGAAATTATTCTTGCCACCCTGCCTGCTCTGGTTCCTGTTCCCAACCCTGTCTCTGATCCTTGTTCTGCTCCGAATTGTCCTGTTACTTGTTTGGACTGCTTTTTCCGTTTGTGTGTTTGCTCTACCCTTTATTTTTCTGTTTGCTGGCATTTGCAATTTCTGTTGGAAAATTTGGACTGTTTTTTTGGATTCAGATTTTGGTTCTTCCTACGTTGTCTGTCCGCTCTCAGATTTTGGACTGTTATTTTGGACTCGCTTTTGGCTCTATGGATTTGGAACTGTTTTTTGAACTGTATTTTTTTCCCTGCCTGTTTAATATATTGAAGGCTGTTCACCATACTGCTGTTGTGTCCTGCATTTGGGGCCTCCTTCTATTCACCACATCCTTCTGACAGAACAATCGATCCCTGTCCCTGCCTGTTCCTAACATTGCGGTTCAGTACAGCAGAGATTTTCAGCCATCTACACAGGGTAGCATAACAAGTAACTAGGATGTTGGGGAAGAACAGTAATCTTTGCAAAACTAAATGGATGAGTTATGGTCTCCATGTTGAAAAAGAGGCAAAGAAACAAAGCACTAAATATAGTGAAACATATTTGTTCCAGCGGTGCGTGAGTGAAGGGCGGAGTAGGACGGAACGAGCGGTAAGAAACACCTGCAGCTGATGAGAGAGAGAGCCTCAGGGAGAGAGAGCCGTCAAGCTGTGAAAAGTGTAGGGGTCTCAGAACAGTGACTGAGCACGGGCAGGCACTGGTAAAAGATGTGCTGACTGATGAGTGTACTCGGGCAGTTGCCCGGGAAAGGCGTGTCGATCTGTGAATGAGATGGGCGGAGGCCGAAGAAAGGCAAGTTGATCCGCGCGTGGGCGCCGGGCATCAAGCTGGAAAGGTGTCCCCGAACCGTGACACTGTGGGTGAGCCCTGGCATGATTACTGGAAAGTAAAGCGCTAGGTTGAAAAGAAAAGAAAAGAAAAGAAAGCTCGGCTTGATGAACGATTGCCTGTCTTGCTTTCTTCCAGCACGGAACCGGTGAGTTTGCTACAATAAATAATAAAAAATATAGCTGCAAGCAGCGATGGCAGGCCCTCGCACATTTGTGTATCGCTATACGGTGCCTCCCAGAAAACAATGCACGGTGGGCAAGTGCATCAATGGGTAAATATCAGTGGACTATTTTATGTGGGGACTGTAGGTAAAAGAAACCCCACATATTAGACAAAAGGGGGCGCTAGTGAGACACTTAAGAGACACACTGTTGTCCGACTTTTTTGTCCACACTTGTGATGTATGTGACTTGTCAAATGTGATGTATCAATCGCATGAATATCCTAGGAGGAGTATTTAAAAGTTCACCACATGCAACTGTCAAAAAATCCACCTTTTGTGACTGACACACTTCCTTGTCCAAGATTTACAATAGGTACATCGATGCAATCGGAATCCTTGGCTGAACATACACAGCACGCGTCATCCGAATAAGACATTTTTTGCTTTAGATATTAGACACTCCCTGTTTCCCTGAATTCGCCATAAATTTGTCGCCTCGCCATGGCAGCACCGTTCGAGATATCAAAAATCCCTTCGCAATTTAGCAAGTCCAATGTCTCGGCATCATGTTCCCCACGGGGGAGCTCATAGTTTAGAGGAAGAAAGTTGTTCGGCTCGATGAGATCTATATGGGTACCAACTCTCGTACATGTGCGTACATAATTGCCCGATCTGTGCACGAATGTTTGTTTTTTAATACAGGGGGCGCTACAGAACCCCCCTGCCACGCCCGTATTCCAGCCTTTGTCCGGCTCTAGTGACAAAGGACTCTGACGTTTATGCCAAATTTCAAGAGTTTTCGAGCATGTTAAGGGACCCCAAATGGCCAATGTGTGTAAAAAAAAAAAAAAAAAAAAAAAAAAAAATATAGCTGCAAGCAGCGATGGCGGCCTCGCACATTTGTGTATCGCTATCGGTGCCCCCAGAAAACAATGCACGGGGTGCAAGTGCATCAAGTGGGTAAATATCAGTGGACTATTTTATGTTGTTACTGACCCATTTGGGGACTGTAAGTAAAAGAAACCCCACATTTTAGACAAACGGGGGCGCTAGAGGGCCACTTAAGAGACACACCCTTGTCCGACAATTTTTGGACACACTTAACAGCCGACAAATGTGATGTATGTGTCAAATTTCCAGTTAATTTAAGCATGCCAAAAGCCTTAAATATGCCTGAAATAAAATGTAAGTTTGACGCGTTGCCATGAGAACAGCGTTCGAGATATCAAAAATCACTTTGCAAATTATCATCTACAATGTCTCGCCATCGCATGAATATCCTAGGAGGAGTATTTAAAAATTCACCACATGCAACTGTCAAAAAAATCCACCTTTTGTGACTGACACATTTCCTGGCGCCTGTTGGTGGCGCTATGTCCAAGATTCACAATAGGCACATCGATGCGATCGGAATCCTTGGCCGAACATACACACTGCGTGTCATCCGAATAAGACACTTCCTGTTTCTCCGAATTCGCCATAAATTTGTCGCCTCGCCATGGCAGCACCGTTCGAGATATCAAAAATCCCTTCGCAATTTAGCAAGTCCAATGTCTCGGCATCATGTTCGCCACGTTTGATGTCAATCGCATAAATTCCCTAGGAGGAGTATTTAAAAGTTCACCGCATACACTTATAAAACAAACCAAAATGGCTGACTTCCTGTTGGGCGTAGCTCATAGTTTAGAGGGTGAAAGTTGTTCGGGTCGATGAGATCTATATGCCTACCAACTCTCGTTCATGTGCGTACATGTTTGCCTGATCTGTGCACCAATATTTGTTTTTACATTACAGGGGGCGCTACAGAGCCCTATTGCCACGCCTATGTTCCAGCCTTTGACCGGTCCTAATGGCAGACGATTTTGACGTCTGTGGCAAATCTCCGGTGTTTTCGAGCATGTTAAGGCACACAAAGTGCATGCCAAAGGCTTAAATATGGCTGAAATAAAAGTAAAGTTTGACGCGTTGCCATGGGAACGGTGTTCGAGATATCAAAATCCTTCACAATTTATCATCTACAATGTCTCGGCGTCATGTTGACCACGTTTGGTGTCAATCGCATAAATATCCTGGAAGGAGTATTTAAAAGTTCACCACATGCAACTGTCAAAAAATCCACCTTTTGTGACTGACACACTTCCTGGCGCCTGTTGGTGGCGCTATGTCCAAGATTCACAATAGGCACATCGATGCGATCGGAATCCTTGGCCGAACATACACACCGCGTGTCGTCCGAATTAAACATTTTTTGCTTTAGATATTAAACACTTCCTGTTCTCCGAATTCGCCATAAATTTGTCGCCTCGCCATGGCAGCACCGTTCGAGATATCAAAAATCCCTTCGCAATTTAGCAAGTCCAATGTCTCGGCATCATGTTCGCCACGTTTGATGTCAATCGCATAAATTCCCTAGGAGGAGTATTTAAAAGTTCACCGCATACACTTATAAAACAAACCAAAATGGCTGACTTCCTGTTGGGCGTAGCTCATAGTTTAGAGGGCGAAAGTTGTTCGGGTCGATGAGATCTATATGCATACCAACTCTCGTTCATGTGCGTACATAATTGCCCGATCTGTGCACGAATGTTTGTTTTTGAATTACAGGGGGCGCTACAGAGCCCTATTGCCACGCCTATGTTCCAGCCTTTGACCGGTCCTAATGGCAGACGATTTTGACGTCTGTGGCAAATTTCAAGAGTTTTCGAGCATGTTAAGGGACCCCAAATGGCCAATGTGTGTAAAAAATAAAAAAAATAAAAAAAAATTCTAAGGAAAACAATAGGGCTTCGCACCTCTGGTGCAGGCCATTCTGGCCTGCTCCTCGGTGCTCGGGCCCTAATAATAATAATAATAATAATAATTAAAGCTGCAAGCAGCGATGTGCGGGCCCTCGCCGGGCTCACCGCCACCCGGTGACCTGAGGAAAACAGTGAACAGTGGGGCGAGGTGCATGTAAGCGAGTAAAGACGGGAGAATTATGGCACAGTCATTTCAAAGTGCCACACTTATTGTTGCCAGCAGGTGGCGCTATGACTATAACTAAATATGGAAATGTAGATCTGTTCAGATCAGGAGTCTTATCAATCATGTGAAGTTTGGGGCAGATTGGACATTATGTCCGAGTTATAGCAACTTCCCTATTTCATGGCGAATTCTCGAATTTTGTCAGACCACCATGGACACGCCCTTCGACGAAAACTCTTGATCTTTGCAAGGTAACATTGCAAAGGCCTTTAGATTATACCTACCAAATTTGGTGTTGATCTGAACAAATCTCAACTGTTATTCCCATGGCAAGACATTGACACTTGTCGCGGCGCCATGGACACGCCCTTTAACGCACGCTAAAGATCTTCACAATTCACTAGCGCAAACGTCTTACGATAAGACTAGCCAAAAAAAAAGGGGATGGCAATACATTTCTAGGAGTAGTTCATTGCACAGTAAAACATGTCACTTCCTGTTGCCAGCAGGTGGCGCTATGACTATTACTAAATATGGAAATGTAGGTCTGGTCAGATCCGGAGTCTTATCAATCATGTGAAGTTTGGGGCAGATTGGACATTGTATGTCCGAGTTATAGCAACTTCCGTTTTCATGGCGAATCGTTGAAATTTGTCAGACCACCAAGGACACGCCCTCTGACGAAAACTCTAGATCTTCGCAATTTAACATTGCAAAGGCCTTTAGATTATGCATGCTAAATTTGGTGTTGATCTGAACAAATCTCTAGGAGGAGTTCGTTAAAATATGACATGTGCGAATGGCAAAATCAGTCAAAAATTTGCTCGTACAATTAAAAATACCCAACTTCCTGTTGGGTGTCGGATTTCGTACCAAGAGACCTTTTTGTAGGTCTTAGTGAGTTACAAGTGTGTACCGATTTTCAGACATGTACGTGAAACGTAGTTCGAGCCACACACCGTTGAACGTGTATAGGTGGCGCTACTGAGCCGGTTCTGCCACATCCACTTTCAAGGAACATGGCGTACCTAATCTTTCAACTTTGTTCTCTGTGTACGCAAAGTTTCGTGAGTTTTCGATGAAAAAAAATGCAAATAATAATAAAATATAGCTGCAAGCAGCGATGGCGGGCCCTCGCACATTTGTGTATCGCTATACGGTGCCCCCCAGAAAACAATGCACGGTGTGCAAGTGCATCAAGTGGGTAAATATCAGTGGACTATTTTATGTTGTTACTGACCCATTTGGGGACTGTAAGTGAAAGAAACCTCACATTTTAGACAAACGGGGGCGCTAGTGGGCCACTTAAGAGACACACCCTTGTCCGACAATTTTTGGACACACTTAACAGCCGACAAATGTGATGTATGTGTTAAATTTCAAGTTAATCTAAGCACGCCAAAAGCCTTAAATATGCCTGAAATAAAATGTAAGTTTGACGTTGCCATGAGAACAGCGTTCGAGATAACAAAATCACTTTGCAAATTATCATCTACAATGTTTTGCCATCATGGTGATTACGTTTGGTGGCAATCGCATGAATATCCTAGGAGGAGTATTTAAAAGTTCACCACATGCAACTGTCAAATAATCCACCTTTTGTGACTGACACACTTCCTGGCGCCTGTTGGTGGCGCTATGTCCAAGATTCACAATAGGCACATCGATGCGATCGGAATCCTTGGCCGAACATACACACCGCGTGTCGTCCGAATTAAACATTTTTTGCTTTAGATATTAGACACTTCCTGTTTCTCTGAATTCGCCATAAATTTGTCGCCTCGCCATGGCAGCACCGTTCGAGATATCAAAAATCCCTTCACAATTTCGCAAGTGCAATGTCTCGGCATCATGTTCACCACTTCTGATGTTAATCGCATGAATTCCCTAGGAGGAGTATTTAAAAGTTCACCACATGCACTTTTGAAACCATCCAAAATGGCCGACTTCCTGTTGGGCGGAGATAATAGGTTTGATTGTGAAAGTTGTTCGGGTCGATGGGATCTATATGCCTACCAACTCTCGTTCATGTGCGTACATGTTTGCCTGATTTAAAAGTTCACCACATGCAACTGTCAAAAAATCCACCTTTTGTGACTGACACACTTCCTGGCGCCTGTTGGTGGCGCTATGTCCAAGATTCACAATAGGCAAATCGATGCGATTGGAATCCTTGGCCGAACATACACACCGCGTGTCGTCCGAATTAAACATTTTTTGCTTTAGATATTAAACACTTCCTGTTCTCCGAATTCGCCATAAATTTGTCGCCTCGCCATGGCAGCAGCGTTCAAGATATCAAAAATCCCTTCGCAATTTAGCAAGTCCAATGTCTCGGCATCATGTTCGCCACGTTTGATGTCAATCGCATAAAATCCCTAGGAGGAGTATTTAAAAGTTCACCGCATGCACTTATAAAACAAACCAAAATGGCTGACTTCCTGTTGGGCGTAGCTCATAGTTTAGAGGGCGAAAGTTGTTCGGGTCGATGAGGTCTATATGCGTACCAACTCTCGTACATGTGCGAACATAATTGCCCGATCTGTGCACGAATGTTTGTTTTTTAATTACAGGGGGCGCTACAGAGCCCCCCTGCCACGCCTGTATACCAGCCTTTGTACGGCCCTAGTGACAAAGGACTCTGACGTGTGTGCAAAATTTCAAGAGTTTTCGAGTATGTTAAGGGACCTCTAATGACCAATGTGTGTAAAAAAAAAAAAAAAAAATAAATAAATAAATATAGCTGCAAGCAGCGATGGCGGGCCCTCGCACATTTGTGAATCGCTATACGGTGCCTTCCAGAAAACAATGCACGGTGGGCAAGTGCATCAAGTGGGTAAATAGCAGTGGACTATTTTATGTTGTTACTGACCCATTTGTGGACTGTAGGTAAAAGAAACCCCACATTTTAGACAAACGGGGGCACTAGTGAGCCATTTAAGAGACACACCATTGTCCGACCTTTTTGTCCACACTTGTGATGTATGTGACTTGTCAAATGTGATGTATATGTCAAATTTCAAGATAATCTAAGCACGCCAAAAGCCTTAAATATGCCTGAAATAAAAGTAAAGTTTGACGCGTTGCCATGGGAACAGCGTTCGAGATATCAAAAATCACGTTGCAATTTATCATCTACAATGTCTCCGCATCATGTTAATTACGTTTGGTGTCAATCGCATAAATATCCTGGGAGGAGTATTTAAAAGGTCACCACATGCAACTCTAAAAAAAATCCACCTTTTGTGACTGACACACTTCCTGGCGCCTGTTGGTGGCGCTATGTCCAAGATTCACAATAGGCACATAGATATTAAACACTTCCTGTTCTCCGAATTCGCCATAAATTTGTCGCCTCGCCATGGCAGCACCGTTTGAGATATCAAAAATCCCTTCGCAATTTAGCAAGTCCAATGTCTCGGCATCATGGTCACCACGTTTGATGTCAATCGCATGAATTCCCTAGGAGGAGTATTTAAAAGTTCACCGCATGCACTTATAAAACAAACCAAAATGGCTGACTTCCTGTTGGGCGGAGCTCATAGTTTAGAGCGCGAAAGTTGTTCGGGTCGATGAGGTCTATATGCGTACAAACTCTCGTACATGTGCGAACATAATTGCCCGATCTGTGCACGAATGTTTGTTTTTTAATTACAGGGGGCGCTACAGAGCCCCCCTGCCACGCCTGTATACCAGCCTTTGTAAGGCTCTAGTGACAAAGGACTCTGACGTGTGTGCCAAATTTCAACAGTTTTCGAGTATGTTAAGGGACCCCAAATGGCCAATGTGTGTAAAAAAAAAAAAAAAAGAATAAAATATAGCTGCAAGCAGCGATGGCGGGCCCTCGCACATGTGTGTATCGCTATACGGTGCCCCCCAGAAAACAATGCACGGTGTGCAAGTGCATCAAGTGGGTAAATATCAGTGGACTATTTTATGTTGTTACTGACCCATTTGGGGACTGTAAGCAAAAGAAACCCCACATTTTAGACAAACAGGGGCACTAGTGAGCCATTTAAGAGACACACCATTGTCCGACCTTTTTGGACACACTTAACAGCCGACAAATGTGATGTATGTGTCAAATTTCAAGTTAATCTAAGCACGCCAAAAGCCTTAAATATGCCTGAAATAAAATGTAAGTTTGACGCGTTGCCATGAGAACAGCGTTCGAGATATCAAAAATCACTTTGCAAATTATCATCTACAATGTCTCACCATCATTTTGATTATGTTTGGTGGCAATCGCATGAATATCCTAGGAGGAGTATTTAAAAGTTAACCACATGCAACTGTCAAAAAATCCACCTTTTGTGACTGACACACTTCCTGGCGCCTGTTGGTGGCGCTATGTCCAAGATTCACAATAGGCACATTGATGCGATCGGAATCCTTGGCGAACATATACACTGCGTGTCATCCGAATAAGACATTTTTTGCTTTAGATATTAGACACTTCCTGTTTCTCTGAATTCGCCATAAATTTGTCGCCTCGCCATGGCTGCACCGTTTAAAATATAAAAAAATCCCTTCACAATTTAGCAAGTGCAATGTCTCGGCATCATGTTCACCATGTTTGATGTCAATCGCATGAATTCCCTAGGAGGAGTATTTAAAAGTTCACCGCATGCACTTATGAAACCATCCAAAATGTCCGACTTCCTGTTGGGCGGAGCTAATAGGTTTAATTGTGAAAGTTGTTCGGGTCGATGAGATCTATATGCATACCAACTCTCTTACATGTGTGTACATGTTTGCCCCATCTGTGCACCGATATTTGTTTTTGCATTACAGGGGGCGCTACAGAGCCCTATTGCCATGCCTATGTTCCAGCCTTCGAACGGTCCTAATGGCAGACGACTTTGACGTCTGTGCCAAGTCTCCGGTGTTTTCGAGCATGTTAAGGCACACAAAGTGCATGCCAAATGCTTAAATATGCCTGAAATAAAAGTAATGTTTGAGGCGTTGCCATGGGAACGGTGTTCAAGATATCAAAAATCCCTTTGCAATTTATCATCTACAATGTCTCGGCATCATGTTGACCACGTTTGGTGTCAATCGCATAAATATCCTGGAAGGAGTATTTAAAAGTTCACCACATGCAACTGTCAAAAAATCCACCTTTTGTGACTGACACACTTCCTGGCGCCTGTTGGTGGCGCTATGTCCGAGATTCACAATAGGCACATCGATGCGATCGGAATCCTTGGCCGAACATACACACCGCGTGTCGTCCGAATAAGACATTTTTTGCTTTAGATATTAAACACTTCCTGTTCTCCGAATTCGCCATAAATTTGTCGCCTCGCCATGGCAGCAGCGTTCGAGATATCAAAAATCCCTTCGCAATTTAGCAAGTCCAATGTCTCGGCATCATGTTCGCCACGTTTGATGTCAATCGCATGAATTCCCTAGGAGGAGTATTTAAAAGTTCACCGCATGCACTTATAAAACAAACCAAAATGGCTGACTTCCTGTTGGGCGTAGCTCATAGTTTAGAGCGCGAAAGTTGTTCGGCTCAATGAGGTCTATAGGCGTACCAACTCTTGTACATGTGCGAACATAATTGCCCGATCTGTGCACGAATGTTTGTTTTTTAATTACAGGGGGCGCTACAGAGCCCCCCTGCCACGCCTGTATACCAGCCTTTCTAAGGCCCTAGTGACAAAGGACTCTGACGTGTGTGCCAAATTTCAAGAGTTTTCGAGTATGTTAAGGGACCTCTAATGACCAATGTGTGTAAAAAAAAAAAAAAATAAATAAAAAAATAATAATAAATATAGCTGCAAGCAGCGATGGCGGGCCCTCGCACATTTGTGTATCGCTATACGGTGCCTCCCAGAAAACAATGCACGGTGGGCAAGTGCATCAAGTGGGTAAATATCAGTGGACTATTGTATGTTGTTACTGACCTATTTGGGGACTGTGGGTAAAAGAAACCCCACATTTAAAACAAACGGGGGCGCTAGTGAGACACTTAAGAGACACACACTTGTCCGACTTTTTTGTCCACACCTAACAGCCGACAAATGTGATGTATGTGTCAAATTTCAAGTTAATCTTAACATGCCAAAAGCCTTAAATATGCCTCAAATTAAAGTTAAGTTTGACGCGTTGCCATGAGAACAGTGTTCGAGATATCAAAAATCACATTGCAGTTTATCATCTACAATGTCTCGGCATCATGTTGCTTAAGTTTGGTGTCAATCGCATGAATATTCTAGGAGGAGTATTTAAAAGTTCACCGCATGCACTTATAAAACAACCCAACATGGCCGACTTCCTGTTGGGCGGAGCTAATAGGTTTGATTGTGAAAGTTGTTCAGGTCTATGAGATCTATATGCATACCAACTCTTGTACATGTGCGTACATGTTTGCCCAATTTGTGCACCGATCATTTTTTTTGCATTACAGGGGGCGCTACAGAGCCCTACTGCCACGTCTGTGCCTAATCTCCGGTGTTTTTGAGCATGTTAAGGCACTCAAAGTGCATGCCAAGTGCTTAATTACGCCTGAAAATGAAAGTAAAGTTTGACGTTGCTATGGGAACAGCGTTTGATATATCAAAAATTCCTCCTCAATTTATCATCTACAATGTCTCGGCATCATGTTGACCACTTTTGGTGTCAATCGCATAAATATCCTGGGAGGAGTATTTAAAAGTTCACCACATGCAACTGTCAAAAAATCCACCTTTTGTGACTGAAACACTTCCTGGCGCCTGTTGGTGGCGCTATGCCCGAGATTCACAATAGGCACATTGATGCGATCGGAATCCTTGTCCGAACATATACACAGCATGTCATCCGAATAAGACATTTTTTGCTTTAGATATTAGACACTAACTTTTTCACTGAATTCGCCATAAATTTGTCGCCTCGCCACGGCAGCACCGTTCAAAATATCAAAAATCCCTTCGCAATTTAGCAAGGGCAATGTCTCGGCATCATGTTCTCCACGTTTGATGTCAATTGCATGAATTCCCTAGGAGGAGTATTTAAAAGTTCACCACATGCACTTATAAAACAACCCAACATGGCCGACTTCCTGTTGGGCGGAGCTAATAGGTTTAATTGTGAAAGTTGTTCGGGTCGATGAGATCTATATGCATACCAACTCTCTTACATGTGTGTACATGTTTGCCCCATCTGTGCACCGATATTTGTTTTTGCATTACAGGGGGCGCTACAGAGCCCTATTGCCACGCCTATGTTCCAGTCTTCGACCGGTCCTAATGGCAGACGATTTTGACGTCTGTGCCAAATCTCCGGTGTTTTCGAGCATGTTAAGACACACAAAGTGCATGCCAAATGCTTAAATATGCCTGAAATAAAAGTAAAGTTTGAGGCGTTGCCATGGGAACGTTGTTCAAGATATCAAAAATCCCTTCGCAATTTATCATCTACAATGTCTCGGCATCATGTTGACCACGTTTGGTGTCAATCGCATAAATATCCTGGAAGGAGTATTTAAAAGTTCACCACATGCAACTGTCAAAAAATCCACCTTTTGTGACTGACACACTTCCTGGCGCCTGTTGGTGGCGCTATGTCTGAGATTCACAATAGGCACATCGATGCGATCGGGATCCTTGGCCGAACATACACACCGCTTGTCGTCCGAATAACACATTTTTTGCTCTAGATATTAAACACTTCCTGTTCTCCAAATTCGCCATAAATTTGTCGCCTTGCCATGGCAGCAGCGTTCGAGATATCAAAAATCCCTTCGCAATTTAGCAAGTCCAATGTCTCGCCATCATGTTCGCCACGTTTGATGTCAATCGCATGAATTCCCTAGGAGGAGTATTTAAAAGTTCACCGCATGCACTTATAAAACAAACCAAAATGGCTGACTTCCTGTTGGGCGTAGCTCATAGTTTAGAGGGCGAAAGTTGTTCGGCTCGATGAGGTCTATATGCGTACCAACTCTCGTACATGTGTGTACATAATTGCCCGATCTGTGCACGAATGTTTGTTTTTTAATTACAGGGGGCGCCACAGAGCCCCCCTGCCATGCCTGTATACCAGCCTTTCTAAGGCCCTAGTGACAAAGGACTCTGACGTGTATGCCAAATTTCAAGAGTTTTCGAGTATGGTAAGGGACCTCTAATGACCAATGTGTGTAAAAAATAAAAAAAATAAAATAAAAAAAATAATAAATTCTAAGGAAACCAATAGGGCTTCGCACCTCTGGTGCAGGCCATTCTGGCCTGCTCCTCGGTGCTCGGGCCCTAAATATAGCTACAAGCAGCGATGGCGGCCTCGCACATTTGTGTATCGCTATACGGTGCCCCCCAGAAAACAATGCACGGTGTGCAAGTGCATCAAGTGGGTAAATATCAGTGGACTATTTTATGTTGTTACTGACCCATTTGGGGACTGTAAGTAAAAGAAACCCCACATTTTAGACAAACAGGGGCGCTAGTGGGCCACTTAAGAGACACACCCTTGTCCGACCTTTTTGGACACACTTAACAGCCGACAAATGTGATGTATGTGTCAAATTTCAAGTTAATCTAAGCACGCCAAAAGCCTTAAATATGCCTGAAATAAAATGTAAGTTTGACGTTGCCATGAGAACAGCGTTCGAGATATCAAAAATCACTTTGCAAATTATCATCTACAATGTCTCGCCATCATTTTGATTATGTTTGGTGGCAATCGCATGAATATCATAGGAGGAGTATTTAAAAGTTACCCACATGCAACTGTCAAAAAATCCACCTTTTGTGACTGACACACTTCCTGGTGCCTGTTAGTGGCGCTATGTCCAAGATTCACAATAGGCACATTGATGCGATCGGAATCCTTGGCCGGACATACACACTGCGTGTCATCCGAATAAGACATTTTTTGCTTTAGATATTAGACACTAACTTTTTCCCTGAATTCGCCATAAATTTGTCGCCTCGCCACGGCAGCACCGTTCGAAATATCAAAAATCTCTTCGCAATTTAGCAAGGGCAATGTCTCGGCATCATGTTCTCCACGTTTGATGTCAATTGCATGAATTCCCTAGGAGGAGTATTTAAAAGTTCACCACATGCACTTATAAAACAACCCAATATGGCCGACTTCCTGTTGGGCGGAGCTAATAGGTTTAATTGTGAAAGTTGTTCGGGTCGATGAGATCTATATGCATACCAACTCTCTTACATGTGTGTACATGTTTGCCCCATCTGTGCACCGATATTTGTTTTGCATTACAGGGGCGCTACAGAGCCCTATTGCCACGCCTATGTTCCAGCCTTGACCAGTCCTAATGGCAGACGACTTTGACGTCTGTGCCAAATCTCCGGTGTTTTCGAGCATGTTAAGGCACACAAAGTGCATGCCAAATGCTTAAATATGCCTGAAATAAAAGTAAAGTTTGAGGCGTTGCCATGGGAACGGTGTTCAAGATATCAAAAATCCCTTCACAATTTATCATCTACAATGTCTCGGCATCATGTTGACCACGTTTGGTGTCAATCGCATAAATATCCTGGAAGGAGTATTTAAAAGTTCACCACATGCAACTGTCAAAAAATCCACCTTTTGTGACTGACACACTTCCTGGCGCCTGTTGGTGGCGCTATGTCCGAGATTCACAATAGGCACATCGATGCGATCGGAATCCTTGGCCGAACATACACACCGCGTGTCGTCCGAATAAGACATTTTTTACTTTAGATATTAAACACTTCCTATTCTCCGAATTCGCCATAAATTTGTCGCCTCGCCATGGCAGCACCGTTCGAGATATCAAAAATCACTTTGCAAATTATCATCTACAATGTCTCGCCATCATTTTGATTATGTTTGGTGGCAATCGCATGAATATCCTAGGAGGAGTATTTAAAAGTTACCCACATGCAACTGTCAAAAAATCCACCTTTTGTGACTGACACACTTCCTGGTGCCTGTTAGTGGCGCTATGTCCAAGATTCACAATAGTCACATTGATGCGATCGGAATCCTTGGCCGGACATACACACTGCGTGTCATCCGAATAAGACATTTTTTGCTTTAGATATTAGACACTAACTTTTTCCCTGAATTCGCCATAAATTTGTCGCCTCGCCACGGCAGCACCGTTCGAGATATCAAAATCCTTCGCAATTTAGCAAGGGCAATGTCTCGGCATCATGTTCTCCACGTTTGATGTCAATTGCATGAATTCCCTAGGAGGAGTATTTAAAAGTTCACCACATGCACTTATAAAACAACCCAATATGGCCGACTTCCTGTTGGGCGGAGCTAATAGGTTTAATTGTGAAAGTTGTTCGGGTCGATGAGATCTATATGCATACCAACTCTCTTACATGTGTGTACATGTTTGCCCCATCTGTGCACCGATATTTTTTTTGCATTACAGGGGGCGCTACAGAGCCCTATTGCCACGCCTATGTTCCAGCCTTCGACCAGTCCTAATGGCAGACGACTTTGACGTCTGTGCCAAATCTCCGGTGTTTTCGAGCATGTTAAGGCACACAAAGTGCATGCCAAATGCTTAAATATGCCTGAAATAAAAGTAAAGTTTGAGGCGTTGCCATGGGAACGGTGTTCAAGATATCAAAAATCCCTTCACAATTTATCATCTACAATGTCTCGGCATCATGTTGACCACGTTTGGTGTCAATCGCATAAATATCCTGGAAGGAGTATTTAAAAGTTCACCACATGCAACTGTCAAAAAATCCACCTTTTGTGACTGACACACTTCCTGGCGCCTGTTGGTGGCGCTATGTCCGAGATTCACAATAGGCACATCGATGCGATCGGAATCCTTGGCCGAACATACACACCGCGTGTCGTCCGAATAAGACATTTTTTACTTTAGATATTAAACACTTCCTATTCTCCGAATTCGCCATAAATTTGTCGCCTCGCCATGGCAGCACCGTTCGAGATATCAAAAATCCCTTCGCAATTTAGCAAGTCCAATGTCTCGCCATCATGTTCGCCACGTTTGATGTCAATCGCATGAATTCCCTAGTCGGAGTATTTAAAAGTTCACCGCATGCACTTATAAAACAAACCAAAATGGCTGACTTCCTGTTGGGCGTAGCTCATAGTTTAGAGGGCGAACATGTGCGAACATAACATAACATAACATAATTGCCCGATCTGTGCACGAATGTTTGTTTTTTAATTACAGGGGGCGCTACAGAGCCCCCCTGCCACGCCTGTATACCAGCCTTTCTAAGGCCCTAGTGACAAAGGACTCTGACGTGTGTGCCAAATTTCAAGAGTTTTCGAGTATGTTAAGGGACCTCTAATGACCAATGTGTGTAATAAAAAAAATAATAATAATAATAAATTCTAAGGAAAACAATAGGGCTTCGCACCTCTGGTGCAGGCCATTCTGGCCTGCTCCTCGGTGCTCGGGCCCTAATAAATAAATAAATAAATAAATAAATTCTAAGGAAAACAATAGGGCTTCACACCTCTGGTGCAGGCCATTCTGGCCTGTTCCTCGGTGCTCGGGCCCTAATAAACGACACAAAAACAATAGGGTCCTACGCACCTTTGGTGCTCGGGCCCTAATAAAAAACGACACAATTACAATAGGGTCCTACGCACCATAGGTGCTCGGGCCCTAATAATAATAAATTCTAAGGAAAACAATAGGGCTTCGCACCTCTGGTGCAGGCCATTCTGGCCTGCTCCTCGGTGCTCGGGCCCTAATAAATTCTTAGGAAAACAATAGGGCTTCGCACCTCTGGTTATTTATTTATTTATTTTATTATTATTTATACCTGTCTGTACTACACTCTTTAACTGCTATTTACTGCACCTCTCACTGTATTATACTGTTTACATGCTGTTTTTTGCACTACATTGTTCTGTTTATATTCACTCCCGGGTATAGTTTTTACAGTTCTCCTTGCACAGTACTGTATAATCAAAGTATACAGTAGGTTTACTGGTCGGCACTATATTGGGGTTTGTGTCATGTCTTGTCTTGTGTTGTCTGTCTGTACTGTTTTTTGTCTGCACTGTTTGTACTAGGTTACACTCGATGCCTTTTCTTACTGATAAACTGAAGGGTTAATTGAGAGTTCTTATTTGGTAGTAGAAAATGCAGTATACTAAATAAGATTAATAGGACAATCCCCTGAAACCCCTAACACCCCCCCCTGGAAATGAATGGTGTATTTAGAGCTTGCAGTATTTAAGTATTATATTTACTGTGTTTTCTAAAAAAAAAAAAAAATGCTTTATAATATTAAGTAGACATTTCTCCGTTCACAGCCCTGATTTTGAAAGCCCTGTCAGCAATTTACAAACTTGTCCAAAGTGATTCATATGTAACCAAAAGGTATGTATGACAAATAATAAGGAATTGAAAATGTAAATATGTTGTAAATGTAATGACACACACACTCGCATTACACTGCACAACAAAGTTCTTGCTTCTTGAGCACTGTTGGGTGTTCCTTATAGATTTTTGGCTGCTGATCATGAAAATCACATAAAAATTTGCCAATCACACACCGTTTCATTGCAATCTTTAGTTTTGTCATGTTTTTTCTTATATTTGTGTCCAAAAAATATTTATTTCTGTAAGAGACCTATAAAGTTTAAAAGCTGTTCTGTGGAAGTATGCAGCCCGGGAAGGCCGAAACCAGCTTCACACTGTCTCAGCAGGCTATAAAAGTGGCTTTCATACACAGATGCTGCTAAACGGATTAATATAGAACTTACAGTGTATATAGTGAGGAAAATAAGTATTTGAACACCCTGCTATTTTGCAAGTTCTCCCACTTAGAAATCATGGAGAGGTCTGAAATTGTCATCGTAGGTGCATGTCCACTGTGAAAGACATAATCTAAAAAAAAAAAAATCCAGAAATCACAATGTATGATTGTTTTAACTATTTATTTGTATGATACAGCTGCAAATAAGTATTTGAACACCTGAGAAAGTCAATGTTAATATTTGGTACAGCAGTAGCCTTTGTTTGCAATTACAGAGGTCAAACGTTTCCTGTAGTTTTTCACCAGGTTTGCACACATTGCAGGAGGGATTTTGGCCCACTCCTCCACACAGATCTTCTCTAGATTGTTCAGGTTTCTGGCCTGTCGCTGAGAAACACGGAGTTTGAGCTCCCTCCAAAGATTCTCTATTGGGTTTAGGTCTGGAGACTGGCTAGGTCACGCCAGAACCTTGATATGCTTCTTACAGAGCCACTCCTTGGTTATCCTGGCTGTGTGCTTCGGGTCATTGTCATGTTGGAAGACCCAGCCTCGACCCATCTTCAATGCGCTAACTGAGGGAAGGAGGTTGTTCCCCAAAATCTCGCAATTCATGGCCCCGGTCATCCTGTCCTTAATACAGTGCAGTCGCCCAGTCCCATGTGCAGAAAAACACCCCGAAAGCATGATGCTACCACCCCCATGCTTCACAGTAGGGACGGTGTTCTTGGGATGGTACTCATCATTCTTCTTCCTCCAAACATGTTTAGTGGAACCAACAGTAACCTTGGAAACGGTGGTCCCAGCTCTTTTCAGGTCATTGACCAGCTCCTCCCGTGTAGGTCTGGGCTGATTTCTTACCTTCCTTAGGATCATTGAGACCCCACGAGGTGAGATCTTGCATGGAGCCCCAGTCAGAGGGAGATTGACAGTCATGTTTAGCTTCTTCCATTTTCTAATGATTGCTCCAACAGTGGACCTTTTTTCACCAAGCTGCTTGGCAAATTCAGACCCCTCCATGATTTCTAAGTGGGAGAACTTGCAAAATAGCAGGGTTTTCAAATACTTATTATCCTCACTGTAGCTATTGTTTCAGAATATAGCATTGACTCAGTAGCACTGTAACAAGTAATTTAGATGTTATTTTATACAGGATGATTGTATCACTCTATATAGCTCGTCAATGTCATAAGTCATGATGCATTCTGCTATATTTGTGGCGATTATACGCTTGTTCATCTAAATTGTCAATGACTGCTTTTTTGAAGAAAGCATATCATCTAAACGTCAGCTGTGAATTTCAATAAGACAAGGAATCGGTTTGTTGTGTGACATGTGCTGTCTATCTGAAGCTTGGATCAGAGGCACTCAAAAGACAATGCCGTTTGCTGTCCTGATGATAACTGGAGAGGGAGTACTGGAAGACATTGTGAGACTGTTACTTCTGATTGACTAATGTGTCTGGTTTCTCTGCCAAAAAAAGGTCAATTGAATACCCTAATATGCCTTCAGCAATGAGACCCGTGTGATATGATGTCAGTCTTCCAATTCCGAAACTATTTTAGAGGAATGGACCTTAGATGAATCAGATGAAGAAACTGCAATGCAACCGACATTGATCCGGCTTTTGAACAGTATTCCTCAGGCGATCCACATCTTATAACACGGTCACAATTTAAAAATCTGGTCAGATATTTGGATCTGTCAAAAGCAAAAAAAGCTAAATTGCCGGGTTTGAGACTGCAGGAATGTTGTTTGCTGTCAGCAGGTCCGAAATGTTTTTTTCGATCCGCCAAGATGATATAATGAAATTCTTTGCACAAGTTGACAGTCTCTGTTTCTGTGTTGACATCGAAGGATTGTTCTCGGCTTTGGATTGTGACCATGACCTGCAAGAGTGGTGTCTTGCAGGTCTCTAATGATTTGTCAAAGCCTCGAAGCTGTTCTGTTACACAATGGCAACATTCAACCTGCAATACCCATAGGCTATGCAGCACACATGAAAGAAATTTATGAGAACATGGAAATGTTGCTGAAGCACATCCAGTACAGCAAGTACAACTGGAATATCTGTGGAGATCTGAAAGTCATTGCTCTGTTACTGGGACTGCAGCTCGGCTATTTCAAGTACTGTTGTTTCATCTGTAAATAATACAGTTGTGCCAATTAGTCACATTATTGTAGACAGAGCTGGCTACTTCGTAAAAAGTTATTTCCAGGACAGAAAAATGTGGTGCATAAGCCGTTTGTTGACCCGGCAACGATTTTCTTGCCTCCTCCTTATGAAGGATTTCATGAAAGCAATGAATAAAGAAGGTGAAGGATTTCATTATTTAGAACAGATGTTCCCAAGAATAACTGAGGGAAAGTTCAAAAAGGGGATTTTTGTTGGCCCTCAGATCAGATATGTTATAAGTCACAAGCAGTTTGAAGATCTGCTGGTTGGGCTAGAAAAGATTGCCTGGATAGATGTTGTTGACTTCTGTTTTCTTGGCAATTACAGAGCCCCACATTACATTCAGCTGGCAGACAAACTTCTTAAAGCATACAAAACAATGAAGTGCAACATGCCACTCAAGATTAATTTCCCCTTACTCACACTTGGATTTTTTTTTCCTGCAAATCTCTGTGCTGTCAGTGACAAACACAGTGAAAGTTTTCACCAGGACATTGCTACAATGGAAAAACGATATTAGGGCAACTGGAATCCATCAATGCTTGCTGCCTACTGTTGGACACTGCAACGTGATGCACCAGACATTGAATACAAACAACAATCACAAGCAAAACACTGTTAATTTTGTTGAACTTAATGGCATATTAGAAACATAAAACTGATTAAATACATTATTGCCGGTAAACAGTTAACTGTCTATTTCTCAGATTTCCTATGTGATGCAGCAAAACCAAAACTATATTTGTGCATACCCACCAGGTTCCTGTCACAATCAGCAAATACCTTTCAAGAAGCAAAACTTACAAAAAAATTGTTGTGCAGTGTTAAGGTTGTAAATGGATTATAGAATGTGCTTTTGTTTTTTTTAAACTGAAATGCTTTTGACTTGCATCTTGTGGAAAACAGGGATATCTATTATAATGACCCCCAGCTATTTGGATCACAGAAGACTTTGGATACAATTGTTGATGATATATCATGCCTGCTCAAAGTTCCTCGGAGGAGCCTACACGTGGTACACATGCAGCACACATGCACTTTTATGGACCTTTTAAAAACCCTGTTGATGTGGTCATTAACATATCTAAAGCATTGCTTGTGTTTCAAATTTAAATTAACTTTTTACTGCTTTTACTGTTCAGAAAAAAAAAAATTCTAATGTTGCTTAGTAGTATTCTGGACCCAACTGTCCACATCTTTTTTTTTTTTAAGTTGGTGTACAATCTCTATTATTGTTCCTGAGTCATACCATTTTCAAGGTAATTCTGCGAGCCATCTTTTGCTTTCCATTCAAGCAATGCAGCTTATGTTTTATATTGGCCTGTGTGCAATGCAGTTGGTGGGCCATCAGGGTCAGCAACGCCTTCTCTGCTGGTCTAATAATGAAAAATCACTTACATTCAACAGTTTTTTCCATAATGATCAGATTTTGAGTTGGAGACACCATCTATCAGGTGCACATTAATCCACTTTTGTTTGGATGGTCAGAGAATGCACTAGTCAAAGCTAGCAAACTACAACTCTAGCAAACTGCACAAGCTCAAATATAATTGTAACCTAATAGCGGTTATTTTTTTATTTATTTCAGAATGACTCACAAAGGAGAAGAAATTGATTTGGTCACATATACTTACAAGGCCATTTTTAATTTATATATAATTAATAATATTATAATATTATTGCATAATACTACACAATAACACATGGTAATTAAACAGGGAAATGATCTAAAGTCGTTTTCATTTCTCTCTGTTTGGAGTCTCCCCAACATATGAAATACAAATACCCTCTGGGATTCATTTAAAGCCAAATTGAATCACTATTTGGTAATGACAAGTTCTAGATATTGGCATAGCATCAGATTCCTTCCAGTTTATTTTGTATCCTGACATATTAGAATATAATGAAATAATTTTCATTAATAAAGCTACACTCCATCCTACCGAAAGCCTTTTATATATATATATATATATATATATATATATATATATATATATATATATATATATATATATATATATATATATCAGTGGCGGCTACTGGTCTGTCAGAGAGGGGAAGCTCATTTTCGGCCTACATCATAAAATTGTCTATTTATTTAAAAGTAAATTCTGCCCTACGTTCCTTTTCAAGAAAATGGTCTGTGACCCTGTCGTACCAACTAGGAGTCTTTTCAAGTGACTTGACCAGTGTCCTCTCAATGGCCAGCAGAGCTAGGCTGCTTAAACGGCCTTGGCCCATTGTGTTTCGGGTGTAGGACTTGAGTCGCTTTAAACAGGAGAAGCTCCTTTCTACACCTGCAGATGTAGCTCCAATTGTTGCCACTAATGAGAACAGTTTGTAAAGCTGAGGCATTGCACTGTCCAACTCCATGTCTTTAAGGAACACCAAGTAATCACACAGCTTTCCCCTGTTACCCTGCAAGTCCTGATCTGAATACAGGACTTGAAGTTCTGACCTCAGTCTTCCTGAATCAAAGTGATGGCCATGAATGAAGGAATGAATGAATGAATGAACGATCTAAAAAAAAAATATTAAACTCTGTAAAACTGAAACAAGGAATGTGGTGTATAATTGTGTGAAATGTATGATGAAAATCAAGCAATTTCACCAAGCAAATATCAAAGAAATAGGTTGCAGCAGTTTTATTTCGACTGAACTTGAGAAATCCGCGATGGGACTGAGCGAATAGCTTCAGTGATTCCTTATAGTACAGAATCGCTGTCAGTCAAAAGGAGATGCAGTCTTCGACAGACCCTCCAATCATCACGCAGAAGCTCGAGTCCGGGCCAGCCCACTCCCATTCACCCCAGAGACGCTGAGCGTCCGTGGGCGGGACATAATCGCAGCGTTATCCAATGACCGTCTAGTTTCAAGCGCTGAAAAAACCGTTCAAAGCAGCCCCATTGAATTCAATGGACGCTGGGCTTCAATAGGGAAATGCACTGTGACGCTGCGGCAATGTATGAGAAGGAAATCGAGTCAGCCGACCTGCTATATGTAACTGATTCTGAACGAACTCGTCTTTGAGATGAACGTTTTCTAACGCATTTTAGTCAATAAAATGTTAATACAATAGTACATATTTGACCATTAATTTTGTGACATTATAAGGAAGCCGAGCTTCCTTGCAGTCTTAAAGAAATTGCCTCTGATATATATATATATATATATATATATATATATATATATATATATATATATATATATATATATATGTATATATTATATAAAGTTACGTTTTTTTTTCTGAAGAGTTTAGCCAGGTTTGCCCAGGTTCTTGTTCCAGGTAGCCAGGTTTGCCCAGATGTTTGTTCAGTATCTTGTCATTTCAAGATTTGACTACTGCAACTCTCTGCTGTCAGGTCTTCCCCTGAACGCTATTCGTCAAGTGCAAACGATCCAAAACGCAGCTGCATGACTTCAATTCAATCTGCCCTAGTTCTCCCACTCCACCCCACTGCTGCGCTCCCTTCACTGGCTTCCAGTAGCTGCACGTATCAGATTCAAAACACTGATGCTTGCCTACAAGGCATAAAATGGACCAGCGCCATCTTACCTCTGAGACCTCATCACATCTCGCACTGCACCACACTGTCTGAGATCCTCCACCACTGCTCGACTGGTACCACGTCTCTCAAAATGAGAGGTAAGTATACTTCAATGCTCTTCTCTGTTCTGGCACCGAGGTGGAATGAACTTCCCCTAGAAGTCTGTCCCTGACTATCTTCAAGTGACGATTGAAGACCTACCTCTTGCTGAAACACTTAAATTAGACCTTCCAAGTTTGCTTTGTAGAATTCAAGAGTTATATTTATATTAAGTTTGTAATCTTGCGTACCAGTGTACATTTATTCATTGCTAGAGACGCAAAGCACTTTTGTATGTCGCTCTGGATAATGGCATCTGATAAATGCCACAAATGTAAATGTAAATGAAGCCAAAACATTTGCCATCACCTTACAGTTTAAATTAATAAGGCTTTTTGGTCTAAAATTAGCACAGTCAGTTGAATCTTTTTTTACAGTCAGAATCAGTGTTAACAATGCTTCCATAAAAAGTACTAGGTAAAACTTTAAATGCTTCTGTATAGACTTCTGTTAAAATTGGGGCCAATATATCAACATACTTTTTATAGTATTCAGTTGGAAACCCATCTGCCCCTGTCGATTTGCCAGACTTCATTGAGATTATGGCATCTTTGACCTCTTCCTGTGTAATGGGGAGATCTAGATACTCTGATTGCAAGACATTATATTAGAAAAAAAAAATATATATACTTTAGTGTATACTTTAGTGTATACTGTAAAAAGCTTGCCTGCTTTTTCACCTCCTTCATAAATAAATAAATCATAAATCTAGTCCATAGTCTAAATAATGCCTTTCCAGCTTTATTATTGTATATATTTTGTAACTGAAACTTGTATTGACAAATATCCTGAAATAAATCATTAGATTAATGTCTAGCCAGTTCCTTCTCCAGTAAACAAATAGTTGCTTCCAAGTTCTTAAACAAGTCTCTTCATGCCATTTTTTTACCCGTGCTGCTTGGGCAATAGCTTTCTGTCTAATATATGCCTTTGAGGCCTACCATACAGATGCCAAGATATCAGTGCTTATAATATTTCATTTAAAGAAAGAGGTCAGATCATCAGCTAGCAACTTCCCAAACTGCTTATTTTGTAATAATGCAGTATTTAAATGCCACCTTCTTTTTCTATCAACTTCTGTGTATAGAGCTATATTCAATTCCACTGTTACATGGTGTGATAACACTATTGCTCCAATATTACAATCTACAATTTGCATACATTTTATTTATTAGGGCCCGAGCACCGAGGAGCAGGCCAGAATGGCCTGCACCAGAGGTGCGAAGCCCTATTGTTTTCCTTCGAATTTTTTATTAGGGCCCGAGCACCGAGGAGCAGGCCAGAATGGCCTGCACCAGAGGTGCGAAGCCCTATTGTTTTCCTTAGAATTTATTATTTATTTATTTATTTTATTTTATTTAATTTTTTTTTTTACACACATGGGCCATTTGGGATTCCTTAACATGCTCGAAAACTCTTGAAATTTGGCACACACGTCAGAGTCCTTTGTCACTAGAGCCGGACAAAGGCTGGTATACAGGCGTGGCAGGGGGGCTCTGTAGCGCCCCCTGTAATTAAAAAACAAACATTCGTGCACAGATCGGGCAATTATGTTCGCACATGTACGAGAGTTGGTACGCATATAGATCTCATCAACCCGAACAACTTTCGCCCTCTAAACTATGAGCTACGCCCAACAGGAAGCCATTTTGGTTTGTTTTATAAGTGCATGCGGTGAACTTTTAAATACTCCTCCTAGGAAATTTATGCGATTGACACCAAACGTGGCGAACATGATGGCGAGACATTGGACTTGCTAAATTGCGAAGGGATTTTTGATATCTCGAACGGTGCTGCCATGGCGAGGCGACAAATTTATGGCGAATTCGGAGAACAGGAAGTGTTTAATATCTAAAGCAAAAAATGTCTTATTCGGACGACAAGCGGTGTGTATGTTCGGCCAAGGATTCCGATCGCATCGATGTGCCTATTGTGAATCTTGGACATAGCGCCACCAACAGGCGCCAGGAAGTGTGTCAGTCACAAAAGGTGGATTTTTTGACAGTTGCATGTGGTGAACTTTTAAATACTCCTTCCAGGATATTTATGCGATTGACACCAAACATGGTCAACATGATGCCGAGACATTGTAGATAATAAATTGCGAAGGGATTTTTGATATCTCGAACACCGTTCCCATGGCAACGCGTCAAACTTTACTTTTATTTCAGGCATATTTAAGCACTTGGCATGCACTTTGTGTGCCTTAACATGCTCGAAAACACCGGAAATTTGGGAATCCAAACACAAAAGGTGGATTTTTTGACAGTTGCATGTGGTGAACTTTTAAATACTCCTCCTAGGATATTCATGCGATTGCCACCAAACGTAATCAACATGATGGCGAGACATTGTAGATGATAATTTGCAAAGTGATTTTTGATATCTCGAACGCTGTTCTCATGGCAACGCGTCAAACTTACCTTTTATTTCAGGCATATTTAAGGCTTTTGGCGTGCATAGATTAACTTGAAATTTGACACATACATCACATTTGTCGGCTGTTAAGTGTGGACAAAAAGGTCGGACAACGGTGTGTCTCTTAAGTGGCCCACTAGCGCCCCCGTTTGTCTAAAATGTGGGGTTTCTTTTACCTACAGTCCCCAAATGGGTCAGTAACAACATAAAATAGTCCACTGATATTTACCAACTTGATGCACCTGCACACCGTGCATTGTTTTCTGGGGGGCACCGTATAGCGATACACAAATGTGCGAGGGCCCGCCATCGCTGCTTGCAGCTATATTTAGGGACCGAGCACCGAGGAGCAGGCCAGAATGGCCTGCACCAGAGGTGCAAAGCCCTATTGTTTTCCTTAGAATTTATTATTATTATTTTTTTTTTTTTTTTTTTTTTTTTTTTTTACACACATTGGTCATTAGAGGTCCCTTAACATACTCGAAAACTCTTGAAATTTGGCACACACGTCAGAGTCCTTTGTCACTAGGGCCTTAGAAAGGCTGGTATACAGGCGTGGCAGGGGGGCTCTGTAGCGCCCCCTGTAATTAAAAAACAAACATTCGTGCACAGATCGGGCAATTATGTTCGCACATGTACGAGAGTTGGTACGCCTATAGACCTCATTGAGCCGAACAACTTTCGCCCTCTAAACTATGAGCTACGCCCAACAGGAAGTCAGCCATTTTGGTTTGTTTTATAAGTGCATGCGGTGAACTTTTAAATACTCCTTCTAGGATATTCATGCGATTGCCACCAAACATAATCAAAATGATGGCGAGACATTGTAGATGATAATTTGCAAAGTGATTTTTGATATCTCGAACGCTGTTCTCATGGCAACGCGTCAAACTTACCTTTTATTTCAGGCATATTTAAGGCTTTTGGCGTGCATAGATTAACTTGAAATTTGACACATACATCACATTTGTCGGCTGTTAAGTGTGGACAAAAAGGTCGGACAACGGTGTGTCTCTTAAGTGGCCCACTAGCGCCCCCGTTTGTCTAAAATGTGGGGTTTCTTTTACCTACAGTCCCCAAATGGGTCAGTAACAACATAAAATAGTCCACTGATATTTACCAACTTGATGCACCTGCACACCGTGCATTGTTTTCTGGGGGCACCGATAGCGATACACAAATGTGCGAGGGCCGCCATCGCTGCTGCAGCTATATTTAGGGACCGAGCACCGAGGAGCAGGCCAGAATGGCCTGCACCAGAGGTGCAAAGCCCTATTGTTTTCCTTAGAATTTATTATTATTATTTTTTTTATTTTTTTTTATTTATTTATTTTTTTTTACACACATTGGTCATTAGAGGTCCCTTAACATACTCGAAAACTCTTGAAATTTGGCACACACGTCAGAGTCCTTTGTCACTAGGGCCTTAGAAAGGCTGGTATACAGGCGTGGCAGGGGGGCTCTGTAGCGCCCCCTGTAATTAAAAAACAAACATTCGTGCACAGATCGGGCAATTATGTTCGCACATGTACGAGTTGGTACGCCTATAGACCTCATTGAGCCGAACAACTTCGCCCTCTAAACTATGAGCTCGCCCAACAGGAAGCCATTTTGGTTTGTTTTATAAGTGCATGCGGTGAACTTTTAAATACTCCTCCTAGGAAATTTATGCGATTGACACCAAACGTGGCGAACATGATGGCGAGACATTGGACTTGCTAAATTGCGAAGGATTTTGATATCTCGAACGGTGCTGCCATGGCGAGGCGACAAATTTATGGCGGTCGGAGAACAGGAAGTGTTTAATATCTAAAGCAAAAATGTCTTATTCGGACGACAAGCGGTGTGTATGTTCGGCCAAGGATTCCGATCGCATCGATGTGCCTATTGTGAATCTTGGACATAGCGCCACCAACAGGCGCCAGGAAGTGTGTCAGTCACAAAAGGTGGATTTTTTGACAGTTGCATGTGGTGAACTTTTAAATACTCCTTCCAGGATATTTATGCGATTGACACCAAACATGGTCAACATGATGCCGAGACATTGTAGATAATAAATTGCGAAGGATTTTGATATCTCGAACACCGCTCCCATGGCAACGCTCAAACTTTACTTTTATTTCAGGCATATTTAAGCACTTGGCATGCACTTTGTGTGCCTTAACATGCTCGAAAACACCGGAAATTTGGGAATCCAAACACAAAAGGTGGATTTTTTGACAGTTGCATGTGGTGAACTTTTAAATACTCCTCCTAGGATATTCATGCGATTGCCACCAAACGTAATCAACATGATGGCGAGACATTGTAGATGATAATTTGCAAAGTGATTTTGATATCTCGAACGCTGTTCTCATGGCAACGTCAAACTTACCTTTTATTTCAGGCATATTTAAGGCTTTTGGCGTGCATAGATTAACTTGAAATTTGACACATACATCACATTTGTCGGCTGTTAAGTGTGGACAAAAGGTCGGACAACGGTGTGTCTCTTAAGTGGCCCACTAGCGCCCCGTTTGTCTAAAATGTGGGGTTTCTTTTACCTACAGTCCCCAAATGGGTCAGTAACAACATAAAATAGTCCACTGATATTTACCAACTTGATGCACCTGCACACCGTGCATTGTTTTCTGGGGGCACCGTATAGCGATACACAAATGTGCGAGGGCCGCCATCGCTGCTGCAGCTATATTTAGGGACCGAGCACCGAGGAGCAGGCCAGAATGGCCTGCACCAGAGGTGCAAAGCCCTATTGTTTTCCTTAGAATTTATTATTATTATTTTTTTATTTTTTTATTTATTTATTTTTTTACACATTGGTCATTAGAGGTCCCTTAACATACTCGAAAACTCTTGAAATTTGGCACACACGTCAGAGTCCTTTGTCACTAGGGCCTTAGAAAGGCTGGTATACAGGCGTGGCAGGGGGCTCTGTAGCGCCTGTAATTAAAAACAAACATTCGTGCACAGATCGGGCAATTATGTTCGCACATGTACGAGTTGGTACGCCTATAGACCTCATTGAGCGAACAACTTCGCCCTCTAAACTATGAGCTACGCCCAACAGGAAGTCAGCCATTTTGGTTTGTTTTATAAGTGCATGCGGTGAACTTTTAAATACTCCTTCTAGGATATTCATGCGATTGCCACCAAACATAATCAAAATGATGGCGAGACATTGTAGATGATAATTTGCAAAGTGATTTTGATATCTCGAACGCTGTTCTCATGGCAACGCGTCAAACTTACATTTTATTTCAAGCATATTTAAGGCTTTTAGCGTGATTAGATTAACTTGAAATTTGACACATACATCACATTTGTCGGCTGTTAAGTGTGTCCAAAAAGGTCGGACAAGGGTGTGTCTCTTAAGTGGCCCACTAGCGCCCCTGTTTGTCTAAAATGTGGGGTTTCTTTTACTTACAGTCCCCAAATGGGTCAGTAACAACATAAAATAGTCCACTGATATTTACCCACTTGATGCACTTGCACACCGTGCATTGTTTTCTGGGGGGCACCGTATAGCGATACACAAATGTGCGAGGGCCCGCCATCGCTGCTTGCAGCTATATTTTTTATTTATTTATTTTTTTTTACACACGTTGGCCATTTGGGGTCCCTTAACATGCTCGAAAACTCTTGAAATTTGGCATAAAGGTCAGAGTCCTTTGTCACTAGAGCCGGACAAAGGCTGGAATACGGGCGTGGCAGGGGGGCTCTGTAGCGCCCCCTGTAATTCAAAAACAAACATTCGTGCACAGATCGGGCAAGTATGTACGCACATGTACGAGAGTTGGTACCCATATAGATCTCATCGAGCCGAACAACTTTCGCCCTCTAAACTATGAGCTCCGCCCAACAGGAAGTCAGCCATTTTGGTTTGTTTTATAAGTGCATGCGGTGAACTTTTAAATACTCCGACTAGGGAATTCATGCGATTGACATCAAACGTGGTGAACATGATGCCGAGACATTGCACTTGCTAATTTGCGAAGGGATTTTTGATATCTCGAACGCTGCTGCCATGGCGAGGCGACAAATTTATGGCGAATTCGGAGAACAGGAAGTGTTTAATATCTAAAGCAAAAAAATTTTTATTCGGACGACACGCGGTGTGTATGTTCGGCCAAGGATCCCGATCGCAGCGATGTGTCTATTGTGAATCTCGGACATAGCGCCACCAACAGGCGCCACGAAGTGTGTCAGTCACAAAAGGTGGATTTTTTGACAGTTGCATGTGGTGAACTTTTAAATACTCCTCCCAGGATATTTACGTGATTGACACCAAACGTGGTCAACATGATGGTGAGACATTGTAGATAATAAATTGCAAAGGAATTTTTGATATCTCGAACGCTGTTCCCATGGCAACGCGTCAAACTTTACTTTTATTTCAGGCATATTTAACTCTTGGCATGCACTTTGGGTGCCTTAACATGCTCAAAAACACCGGAAATTTGGCACAGACGTCAAAGTCGTCTGCCATTAGGACCGGTCAAAGGCTGGAACATAGGCGTGGCAATAGGGCTCTGTAGCACCCCCTGTAATGCAAAAAACAAATATTGGTGCACAGATCGGGAAAACATGTACGCACATGTACGAGAGTTGGTTTGCATATAGATCTCATCGACCCAAACAACTTTCACAATCAAACCTATTAGCTCCGCCCAACAGGAAGTCGGCCATTCTGGATGGTTTCAAAAGTGCATGTGGTGAACTTTTAAATACTTCTCCTAGGGAATTCATGCGATTGACATCAAACGTCGTGAACATGATTCTGAGACATTGCACTTGCTAAATTGTGAAGGGATTTTTGATATCTCAAACGGTGCTGCCATGGCGAGGCGACAAATTTATGGCGAATTCAGAGAAACAGGAAGTGTCTAATATCTAAAGCAAAAAAATGTCTTATTGTATGACACGCGGTTTGTATGTTCAGCCAAGGATTCCGATTGCATCGATGTACCTATTGTGAATCTTGGACATAGCACCACCAACAGGCGCCAGGAAGTGTGTCAGTCACAAAATTCTCAAACCATGAACCAGGAAGTGTCTCAGTCACAAAATTCTCAAACCATGAACATGTAAATAGCATTATTTGCATTTACCAGATTAAGAAAATCAACCTATTACAAAGTCAGCAAATTTCTGAGGCAATTTCTTTTGTCTCTGGGGCTTAGCATATGCCACATTTTGGTTACACACAGTATTAGGTGCAAGCCTCTCTGAGTCCTCTGACATTGTCTGTTGCTCTGCATTCATCGCACCATCATCACAATCCTCTTTCTTACTGCCCTGCTTGTTTTCTGCTTCTCTCTCTACATATTTATTTACGAATGTTGTGTTGCGAGTATATTGGGCTCCAGTAGGTGATTCAACCGTTATTTGGTTCCTAGCTTTTCTGACCACTGTGTAAGGTGTTGCATTAAATGGAATGGTAAACTTGTCGATCTTGTCCTGTCTCAGAAGAACTCGTCTCCAACCCCTACATTTGAGTATTCTGCCTTGCGATGTTCATCCGCATACAGTTTATATTTCCCCTTTTTCTCTGCATCGTAGTCGTGAACTTCAAGATCAGTATCAGATGTAAGATCAGGTAGCTTGCCTCTCATCTTTCTTTTGAACAGAAGCTCAGCTGGACTTTTGCCGGTGGTATTATGCACAATTCCTCTGTACACTGTGACATACTTCCTGAGTTCTTTTTGCAAGTCAAGTCCTTCTGACTGCAATTCTGATACGTTTCATGATTGAAGCATTTTGGCGCTCAAGCCATTTGCTTGTGCCCATTTAGGCGTCGTTTTCAGGCGTTTGATTCCGTTTGCCACACAAAAATCCTTGAATTTATCTGACCTGAATTGAGGTCCGTTGTCGGACTTCAGTGTAAGTGGAAGTCCATGTCGGCTAAATATATCCTCAAGACTATCAAACACTTTTGTTGCAGTGGTGGAGGTTAGTATGTCATACTCATAATACCTACTGTAATAATCCACTACAACTAGGATTGAGTGTTTTGATGGCAATGGTCCAAGTAGATTCACTGCTAGATCTTGCCATGGTCCATCTGGCAATGGTGCAGGCTGCAGTGGTTCTGGAGCATCAGGGCGAGACACAATTTGACAACCATGACATGATTTGCTAAATCTTTCTGCAGCTTTGTCCATGCCAGGCCACCATACTTTTGTTCTCAGATGTTGTTTGGTTCCAACAATACCCATATGTCCTGCATGTGCCAGTGAAATTGCTCGTGCTTGTATTGTTTTTGGAAGAACAATGCACGTTCCACGTAGTACTATAAACCCTACAACACACAGCTCATTAGCTACAGGTTCATACGTCATACACCTTTCAAAATGTCCACTCTATTGTGTTTCTCAGCTCTATGAGTTCTGAATCTTTTTCCGAAGCTTCCTCCACTTCTCTTGTAGTCAGGGCTCTTGGGGTGGCGCTGATGGCCACAAATCTCACATACTCATCCGATTCATGCGAGTGTTTTTCTCTCATTGCAGTGCTTCCCAGGAGTCGTGATAATGGATCAGCAATGTTTTCTTTTCCAGAAACACAAACAACCTTAAAGTTATATGGTTGAAGACGCAAAACCCATCGCTCAACAAGGGCACAGGGCTTGGAACGTGGACCATATATTGACTCTAATGGCTTATGGTCTAATGGCTTATGGTCAAACTGTCTGCCATACACATAGGGGTGTAGCCTCTCGCAGGCCTATACAAGGGCCTCCCTCTCAGTCTGATAGTAACATCTCTCACAGTCTGATAGACTTTTACTGATGTAGCAAACTGTCACCATTTGTCCTTTTTGTCCGAAATTCTGAAGCGTTTTGTGGTTCTCTGGCCTCTGCCACAGCTCTGACTCTCTTCTCAGTGGGACCAATGCCTTTTTGTGTGAGCAGAATTCCCATGAAATTTAAGTGATCCATGCCAAACTGACATTTTGAAGGATTCAGGGTTAGCCCGCTCTCTCTTAAACGTTTCATGACGGCATGTAGACATTGCATATGTGCTTCCTGATCAGCTGCATGAACAATCACATCGTCTGAGATGTTTTCAACTCCCTCTATTCCAGCGAGGGCAGATGCTATCTCATGTTGGTATTGTTCACTTGCAGAGGATACTCCAAAGATGAGCCGTTTGTATCTGTATACCCCATTGTGGACTGCAAATGTTGTAATCTGACGAGACTGTGGTGTCAACTCCAGTTGGTGGTATCCCCACTTAAGATCTAGCTTGCTAAAAAACTTGGATCCGTTCATGCTTTGTAAGAGCTCATCGACAGTGGGGATGGGGCATCGCTCTCTGATGATTGCTCGATTGGCTTGTCGCATGTCAAGACATAGTCTGATTTCAGAATTGGCTTTTGGCACTATTACAACTGGATTAACCCATGGTGTATGTCCGTTCACTTCTTCTATGATGTCCATTTTTAGGAGTTCTTTTATCTTTTCCTCCACAGGACCCCTCAGATTAAACGGTATTCATCTTAAAGGCTGTGCCACTAGCTGAACATTTCGGTCTATATATAAGCTGATTTGTTTGGTTTTCAGCTTACCAACTCCTTGGAAAACTTCTGGGTATTGTGAATGAAGTGTTTGTTTGAGGTCCGTTATTGCTGCAATGTTTGTGCCTATCTTCAGCACTCCAAGTTTCATAGCAGTATCTCTCCCCAGTAACGGTTCTCCAGTCCCTTTGATGACAATGAACTCTGCAGATACCATCCGGTTGTCTATTCTAGCTTCACACTCAAAAGCTCCCTTTATTGGCAAAGGTTTATCGGATGAGTAAAAGAACAGTTTGATCTCTGTTTCTTGTATGTATGAATGGCATTTGATATTCATTGATTTCAGTCTTTCCCACGTACTTTCATCAATGATATTGCTGGTTGCACCTGAGTCTTCAAGCATTTTTAAATTGAAATTTCCCAAGCAAACATTTAGTCTATCGTCTATGTAATTATCTTGGATGACAAATGCATATTCAGGTTGACCTTCAACTTGGTTTCCTGTTTGCTGCTTTACATTTTTAGTCTTGCACATTTTTGAGAAATGGTCTCATCCTTTACATTTATGGCATGTCTGACCTCTCACGGGACATTTTAAATCTATCCCTAAGTGATCAGAATTAACACATTCGATAGCACTGTTTATTCACCTTACTGCACTCTGCATGTTGTTTTCCCTTGAATTTCCCTTTAATTTGTTTTCCTCTTTTGTTCCAGACACGATTCACAGACTCTTTATCAGGTGTAGATGTCTCACTAACCGATGATGCACCCATCTGTTCCTCTATCCGTTCACAGAGCGCGGCAACCTCCAATGCACAATCTAGTGTGAGGTTAGGTCCCTACTCCAAAAGTTTGCGACGCACATATGTTGACGAACATTTGCCTACTATGGCATCCCGAATCTGATTATTCATGTCATCCACAAATGCACAGTCTCTTGCTGCCTGTCTGAGACGTGTTGCAAACTGCTGAACCATCTCTCCGGGGTTTTGGGAAAGTTTATAAAATGATTGCCTTGCATACGCATTATTTACGCATGGAACGAAGTATGCATTCAAAGCTGCAATGGCCTCGTTATAATCAACAGCTTTGTTATAATCAACAAATATCCTGAACATCAGGTCCAGCATGATGCAAAAGAAGTGCTCTGCGTCTCTGACGAACTGCCGCTGTTGCGTCCTCAGCAATTATCAGTCCTTTTCCGTCCGCGTAAAGTTCAAATGATGTCAGCCACCTTGTCCATCCTGGACCAAGAGTTGCGGGATCTTTGTAGCACTCAAACGTAGGAATACCTGACTTTTCCATCGTGTATAATCAGTACTAATATTCACACTGCTGCATCCTTGTCGCCAATGTTGTGTATCTGTTTTATATACCTCGTTTATCTTATTAACTTAGTCACACGCCAATCAGGATTCTGAACAGCATTTTTACTCGTTTTCTCAAGCACACTACACATATTCAACATCCCGCTCCTAGTATGTATTGCACTGCTCTAAAGGCTACTGCAATCTATTAAATAGGCTAATAACTGTCATTTAGGTTATGATGTGTTGCCTGCTATGCTTTTACGCATAGAACAACAATATTTCTTTTAGCCTGCATAACATTATCATTTATAGTAGGTAGTTTATCATAATATGTGTAGCTTTCAACAAAATAATTACACCCTACCTAGTGTAGTTGGATGGTAGTTAAAATTGCACTTATTGATTTGGTTACTTTTAATTAATGTCATAATTTTTTGTGATTATACTAAAAAGGTCCTAAACTGAGTTAAGTAAGGCAAAGCTCCAGTGCAGCTTTAAAGGCTTATTTAAACTGAATATATTATAAGTGGATACCAGCAGCCATATCACCCTGTAGCCCAAGACAGCTTGCCCACTGAAGCTAAGCAGGGTTGAGCCTGGCCAGTACTTGGATGGGAGACCACCTGGGAAAAACCAGGTTGCTGCTGGTAGAGGTGTTAGTGAGACCAGCAGGGGGTGCTCACCCTGTGGTCTGTGTGGGTCCTAACACCCCAGTATAGTGACAGGGACACTATACTGTAAAAAAAAAAAAAAAGCACCGTCCTTCGGATGAGACGTTAAACTGAGGTCCTGACTCTCTGTGGTCATTAAAAAATCCCAAGATGTCTTTCGAAAACGAGTATGGGTGTGCCCCGGCATCCTGGCCAAACTTGCCCGCTGGCCTATTAATCATCCCCTCATATTAATTGACTATATCACTCTATCTCCTCTCCACTAATATGCTGGTGTGTGGTGGGCGTTCTGGTGCAATATGGCTGCCGTCGCATCATCCAGGTGGATGCTGCACATTGGTGGTGGTTGAGGAGAATCCCCCTTTTCATATGTAAAGCGCTTTGAGTGCTGCAGAAAAGCGCTATATAAATGTAACGAATTATTATTATTATTAAGTAATATGTTGTGTGTCTAATACAATCTAATACTGGGCTACAATTAGCCCAGGAGCTGTATGGTTCTTGGTTCTAAAAGTTTGATCATTATTAGTAGTTGTACAGAAGATTTTGGGCTAATGTTAATTTATTAGATATTAATCAGTGCTTGACTCATTAATATCATTCTATTAATAGATTGGTGTGCTAAGAGTAACATTAGAGTCTTTATATAAACCGAGTTTATTAAGCAAAGTCTCTTGTGACAAAAATTATAATAAGAACATTATAGCAGTCAACTTATCTGTTTTCAAACGTGACTTACTGACTTACTGCTATGTTCATGTCAGGGATCCACCTGCCACACCCCCTCGGCGGCTGTCATGCTGCCGCTCTCTCTGCCGCTCCCGGCTTTGATTACCGACACTGGTTCTTCATTAACTATTCACCTACATAAACGCCTGTTTCAGAGTCACCGGCTGTCGGTTCTTGAACGTCATGCTACCGATCCTCGTGGATCCTCGACCGCCAGCATTCCCCATGTTTATTGAATGGAGAGAGCACAACACAGAGTCAGGGAGAGTTACGAACCGTTTTCTCCGCGTGGTCTGAGCCGTTGACCGTTTAAATGCTGGTTTTCAATGTTTGTATATTTAATTTATGCATTATATATTTTAATTATTATACAAAAATGTATTATATATTTTAGATGCTTATATTTTCACAACTGAACAAAATATCTGTGTAATTTTTAAAAACAGAAATTGTCAAAAATGTTATTATAATTTAGATTGATTTTTTTAAGCATGGTTGCCAACTTGCCATCTGCAAAATAAAATACAAATGTTAATTTACACAAATCGCATTACCTTGTATGCTTAAATGCTGGGTTTTGTTTGTTTGTTTTTTACAGAACGAAACAACCCAGCAGGAGTAAATTTGTTTAAAAGAGAAATCCCCCATGTACTCAACAAGCATTTAACAACCTTTATACATAAATACCCTGAATTAGGCTTTAATATAGTTATAAGTAAAACATCTAATAATAATAATAAAAAAAATCAGATTAATCAGTTAATCTGAAATGAATAAATTAAACAATCATCCGATTAATTGATTGCACGGTTGCAGCCCTAGTAATTACTATTTGGCCATTTCATTAAAAATGAACTGGTTTCCTCTGACTTTTGCACAGTACTGTACTATAAATTGAGGTAGACCAGATATAAATGGTTTGATGAGTGTTTTGCTTAAAATTTGTGTAAAGTCTTTATATTCTTAATATCATTTCTTTGTGAATCCGATACAATTTTGTTCAAGCATATAAAGTGGATATAAAAAACTCAAGACTTAACCTAGGATTTTGTGAATTTAAAATGGCACTAAGAGAAATATTTTTTTTTATGTGATATGATAACAAAAAAAAAAATCTCAATTGATAAACAAAGAGAAACATTTAAGACCAGTTTGGTTTTTAGGTATGCACAGCATTTAGGGATTTTGTTTTAATACATTTTGCTTACACTACACCACTCAAATTTCCATTGATAATTTCCCCTGAACTCTTGTTAAATCTGAGCACAATCACATGCCCAATTATAAAAGGGTGCTGAATTTAAGGCTAAACTGATGTTATTGATTTCACATATGAACAGTGGCTGCTTCTTTAAGCTGCCTCTAGCAGTACACTTATGACATTTTATGATGTTGCTGGTGTTAGATCTTGCCCTTAGTTGTCTAAGCAGAGGCAAAGTCACATATACTTACAGCAACCCACTTTCAAGATAAGTGCTTTATTATCGTTATTACTCTTTTTAAAACTGCAAAAGGTGAAAAACAACACTGGATATACCTATATATTAAAAAGATGGCTAAAAGGTTTTTTTTTTTTGGCTGAACTCTACAGATGCATGATGAAGTGATAATGCATTAAGAGCATGCCAGATTATGGTACTTATTTTTGTTTGAAAAATAATAGATCAGTCACTAATATTTTTTTGGAAATCTACACAGTGCAAGCATGGACAAAACTTGTCTTGTTTTATTACACTTGAGTTTTTTAACCCTGTACAAACAGTTTCACAATGCCATACAGGTAGATAGAGCTAAAAGTTATTGGTCTATTTTAAAATGAAAGAAATGATCATCCTCTCTAATGAAAAACCAAGACATTGTAACCTGTTATTGGCCACAACAACGACCTGGTATTTGTTTAACTGACAATGTGAAAATTGTTTTGTAGACATTTATGTAACTGTACACAAAAATTTGCAAACAAATATATACATTGTAATACATATCTTTTATTATTGAAATGCCTTTGAGAATCATGAAGTTCATATGTTTTTGTCAAATTGTTTAACCCTAGTACTGAGGCCATTTAACTCGTTCTTAGAGTTGTAAGAACTGTTAAAAATCCATATACATAAAACCATTTTAATATACTGTACAGTATATAAAATTAAGGATTAATGTGTGTGCTCCCTTTACAGTGTGCCAGTACAAAAGGATTAATCTCTGGTGATTTGTGTTACTTGGAGGAAGATGGGACAAGGGTGGACTGTACCTCTACTGTAAGTCAGCAACATGGCCAAGCTCTACTTTGATACTAGTCTAGCATCCACACATTAAACATGTTTGTGTAGCTGTAGTGAAACAAAGCTGCCTAGTACTTTTGATTATGGGATTTAATTTATTTTGAGATTATTTCAAATTTGGAAAAGCTAATAATCTGGCTATTCTTAAAACAGGTTTATATTTAATATACACTATATTGATAAAAATATCAGGACAACTGACTTACCCAGCCACATGTGGTTCTTTTCCAAACTTATGTCAAAGCTGAAGGCACACAATTGTATTGGGTGTCCTTGGATGCAGTAGCAAAAAATTTTTCCTACACTTGAACTAGGAGACCCAAACCTGTTCCAGCATGACAATGCCCCAGTGCACAAAGCCAGCTCCATGAAGATATGTTTTGCATAGATTGGAGTGGAAGCTCTCCTGCTGTATACGTTGCTCATAAAGCACATACTTATGACCAGGTGTCCGCAAACCTTTGACAATATAGTGCATGTGTAACCAGTTGTATTTTGATCTTATCCAGTATTCTTTCAGTAATATACCTTGCATTTCACAACTATTTAGAACAGGGGCGAGGCCAAAAATTTTTTAAACAGGGTGGGCAAACCAAAAAGTATTGTATGAAAGCTGCATGCCAAATTACGGAAAATAAATGAACTATTATAAATGAACTTACGTTCAATTGTCGTCCTACAATATTAGTCGATTGAGCTTCCGGCTAAACACTGAGATGATATCATAATCACCTGTATCTGTCAGTTCATGTTCAAAAGACAGCAGAGACAAATCGCTTAGACGAACAGTAAGCACTAAAGACCGTAGACAGGTTTTAATGCGGTTTGAAATGGGGAGGGTTGCTTTAGGAAGAGCATCCAGCGTAAAAACGTGCCAAATCGAATATGCGGTTTATGAAAACGAATGATCTGCTGTGGCAAACCCCTAATAGGAGAACCCGAAAGAAAGTTGTAGAGAACAGTCTTTTAACACTGCATGATGTCATCGGGAGAGTAATAGGGGCTCATTTAAATTAGTTGACGTTTGGAAAGATGTTCTTAGGTCCTGTCCAGCATCTGCCTTTTGTTTTAGTTGCTCAGCCTGTGACAGGTATGGCTGGTAACTATAGTCCTTTTGTTGCACAAGTGTTGATTAAAATTTTTGTATCAAATGTTACTAGAAGAAACAGGAACTTTTTTGTTTGCATTTGTTGCAAAAGAGTGTCAGTTTCTAGTTTAGTTAAGTTTCTAGTTTTGGTTTCAGAATACACTGTTAATGTTTTTAAGATCGCATCAAGTAGTGTCAGGATCTTGGTTGAAAAAGCCCAACTTAGAGTCCCACCTTGTGTCCTTGAGTAAAGGTTTGTAATTGATTGTCTGTCAGAATTGCTGTCTACAGGGTTACTTTAAAAAATGGTTTGGATTTATAATAATCGTCTGGATTTCTTGCCTGATGTTTTCAACTTTATTATTGAAAAGGTTAATGAAATTATTACTACCTATTGATGGTGTGCATGTTAGTGCAGTGCTTTTATTTCCTGTTAATTTCGCTACCGTGCTCTAGGATTAAAACACAATACAAATTCAAATCTAGGATTATGCTTGTTATTTTCTATGAGGGTAAAGAAATATGCTGATCTAGCAGCACTAAGAGATTTTCTATAATTTAGGAGGCTCTCCTTCCATGCTATTTGAAATACTGTGAATTTTGTTTGACGGCATTTACGTTCTAATTTCCGAGTGGTCTGATTTAAGGTGCGCGTGTGATCATTATACCACTGTGCTAATTTTTTTTCTTCCTGATCATGTTGGTCTTGAGGGGAGCTACATCATCTAGAGTAGGGGTCGCCCGCAAAAACAACTTGAGTCGCCCAACTTGAGGCCTTTTCTAAAAATAGCTCACCATATCGCCACTTCCCAGCGAGCTGCATCTAATTTTTATTTTATTTTTTTTTTTAACTCTGTCAAGGATACACCAAGAGTCGGAAACCGGTGTATGGTTAAACACCTTGTCTTTATTTAGTCTAAACATATACAAGGCAGAGGCTTGAGGACGAACCGTAATGCAGGTAGAATCCGTAATGCAAGTAGTCCAAGGATGATTGCCAATTTGAATTGTTAAAGGCAAACCTATCTTAAGCGCTTTCTCCGAAGCTTGGAGCATGGAAGTACGGGGCATACTAGTGGTAGGAAGTCTGGTTGATCTCTCATGGCAACGAGTAGATCCGACAGTGAGTGAGGTGGAATGGGGACCTTCTAAAGCGGAACGGTAATGGGGAACAGGTGTAGGTGATTAGAGCAGGGAGCGGTTTAATGAGAGTTAGAGCCTTGGAGGGAGTGGCTGGTGGTTCCCTGAAAAAATCACACTTGCATTGGTGTGAATTTAAAAATAACAATATTAAAATATAGATGACTAGATAAAGATGAATATCATTAATTATTAATAATAACACATAGTTATAGGTAAATAATAATAATAATAATAACAATAACAATAATAATAATAATAATAATAATAATAATAATACTAATAAGAGGTACTAATGCAATGACTGAGGCAGATTTGAAAAAACATAAGGTAATGGTCTGAAATATGTGTGTCCACCACTATGAGTGAGTCCTATGACATTCTGATTAATTCCAACTGAATCTAGTATAGACTAAAAAAAAGTCACCAACAATTAATGCTTTGTCTAAAAAAGTAGCAAAATTTGTGATGAAATCGGCAAATTCTATGAGAAAAGAGTAGGGCCCGGGGGGGTCTATAAATAATAATTAATGGAATTGACCTACTAGACCACATGTGTCAAACTCAAGGCCCGCGGGCCACATCTGGCCCGATGTACAATAATATTTAATTTTATATAAATCTATTATCATTGTTATTATTGTTATTGCGAAATGAAGCGCTGATAACACAAACTACAGATTCCATAATGCAGCGCTTTGATGTCGAGAAAAATATTCGAACTAACCTTATCTAGAGTGTGTTTTAATCCAACTAATATCCATCCAACTGTCAGGGATTCCCCTGCCACGCCCCCCTCAGTGGCTGTCAGGGATTCACCTGCCACGCCCCCCTCGGTAGCAGTCATGCTGCCTATGCTATGCCGCGCCGTCACAGGCTGTCGGTTCTTGAATGTCTTGCTGGTCATCCCGCGTTTCCTCGACCGCCAGCCTTCCCGCTGGTTCTGTCTCCAGACTCTGTTTCCGGTTGGATTACTCTTGGCCATTGGAGTTGTACTTTCGTTTCCGGATTCTAGTTCTGTTGTGGATTACTCGTCCCGAGCGGATATTCTTTGTTTGTTTCTCGCCACGGCTAAGTGTTTTTGTTGAACTGTGAAAATAAACTATGATTGAGTTATTTCCGCTATTTCCGGCGTGACTTTGCCTTCAAAAGGACTGGGAGGCATGGCTTCGCCTTCAGATGGACTTGGAGGTGAGCCGTCGCCTTGTGTGAAACGTGGAGGCGAGACGTCGCCTGGAGAGGAACACTGAGGCGTGACTTCACCTTCAGAAGCACTTCAAGGCGTGGCTTCGCCTTCAGATGGACTTGGAGGTGCGGCTTCGCCTTCAGATGGACTTGGAGGTGTGGCTTCGCCTTCAGGGCAACTTAAGTGTGAGACGTTGCCTCCGGAGGAGCTCTGAGGCAAAACGTTACCTTCAGGAGAGCTCGTAGGCGAGACGTCACCTTCAAGAGAGCCCGCAGGCATTACGTCGCCTTCAGGGGAGCTCGGGAGCGAGATGTGACCTTCAGTGGAGCTCGGGAGCGAGATGTCGCCTCCGGGGGAGCTCGGGAGCGAGACGTCGCCTCCGGGGGAGCTCGGGAGCGAGACGTCGCCTCTGGGGGAGCTCGGGAGAGAGACGTCGCCTCCGGGGGAGCTCGGGAGCGAGACGTCGCCTTCGGGGGAGCTCGGGAGCGAGACGTCTTCTTCAGGGAGCTTGGGAGGGACCTTGGGCTGTCATGCCACCTTCATAGGCACTCAGAGTCGCAACGGCACCGCCAGCGTGATTTGCGGGCAAAATGTCGTCTCTGGATGAGCTCAGGGGCGATACGTCGCCTTCCGGGGAACTTGGTGGTGACATTTTGTCCGAGTCACGGCCCAGGGGCTGTACGACCTCCATCTTGCAGAGCGAAACCTCCCCTTGTCCCGGTGGGTCTTGCAGCGACCGATCGGGTCACGTGGAGGCCACGGTGATAACCCAATCATGTTTTTTGAAGGTCTGTTATTCTGTCAGGGAGCAAATGAACAGAGTACAGCTCGCTCGGGTTTAATAACGAGAGAGAGAGAGAGATACACGCAAGCACACACACACACACACACACACACACACTCACACATACGCACACACACGGCAGTCTTTAGGAAAGAGGTAATCCGGGATGCGCTTTGGGGAGACAGCGCAGCCGCGGAGAGAGTGTAGAGTCCGGAAGGAACGGAGCGCATAAGGACACGTAACACATTCAATAACGGACAAAGGAGTGAGTGTGAGTGAGCAGCTTATGTAGGAGCGGGACTGAGTGATAATGAGCCCCAGGTGTGCGTGATTAAGCTGGAAGCGGAGGCATGACAGCCACCAAAAGGGGCGTGGCAGATGGATTCCCGACAATATCAGTGGCCAGCAAAGCTTTCTCTGCTAGTCTTAACACTATCAGAAGCACTGACCTACATTTGCAACCTAAATTCTAATATTTGTTTCATAAAAATTTATTTATTTATTCCCAACAGTCTATTCTCTTCATTTTGTAGCGCTTCTCTTGGCTGCACTGCTTCCTCCAGTATGTGTATGTGGATGTTATATTTTTTTGTCCAATTAGATTTCAGCCTCTATGTGCTGCCATGTCAATTTAATCTGCCCAGAGCAGATTTACAATAGGGAATATTAGCAACCAGTCTGTTTCTTTCAGCTAGCTGTCCATGGAAAGCGTCAGCATTTTTCCGTCCTCTGATTTTGACATGTGTAGTGCTCTGCACACATTAATACATCTGAGATAGACTTTTTTTATGCCTATGGAGGAAAAGAAATTGATTTGGTCTCTGACATTCCTAAAAATCCATTTTTAAGAAAAGCTAGACATCGTGAGGAGAGGTCAGCCAACCCCGAAGCTAGCTAGCTTGTCTCAGCCAAGGTTTGTTCGCCACTTCTGTGCTGTGCGTCAGGGGCAGAAGCTGGCTTCAAAAAAAGCAGACACAAGTGCTTTTTTTAGTGCTTAGCCCATATGCCGCACACTGCGGGGGGTTTTTTTGCTAAAGAAAACCAGTGTTTTTCATGTCCTGTGGTCTGATGAGACTTGTTTGGTTCAGATGGTGTCCAGCATATGTGATGACACCCTGGTGAGGAGTACCAAGAAAATTGTTTCTTCCGTACAGGTGGTGGTAACATCCTGGTCTGGGGCTGCACGAGTGGTACTGGGGAGCTGCGGTTCATTGAGGGGAAATTTGAATTTGTATAGCGCTTTTAACAATGGACATTGTCTCAAAGCAGCTTTACAGAGATCATGTGGTAAGAAAGAATTAGTGAGATTGTTCTTTATAACTGTAAGTTTGTCCATAATGAGCAAGCCGGTGGCAACTGAGATAGCATAAGGAAGACAACCTTGAGAGTAACCTGATTTAAGAGGGAATCCATCCTCATCTGGGTTGCAATAAAATGTCTATTTATTACAGCTTAACAGTGTTAATGTGTGCAGTGATGGTGATCAGATGCAAACTGTAGTCCTGAGTCAGTGTAGCAGAATGATGACATTAACTCCAATCCAAATCCTAAAAGTTCCTGTTCTTACTCCGTAATTTCATGGATCCCCAGGGTGTTGATAAGAAACCATCCTCAGCTGCACAAAGTTAGCTTTATTTGAAGAGAACACCATCCAGAGGCAGGCCAAGAGGAAGTGGGCAGATTCGAGGAGAGGGGCTGGAACAGATCATTGCACATGCCTTTCTATGATTGCGCACTGCACACTTTATACATGCACACACTTCTGTTTCTCGCCTTTGTACATTTTTAATTTTTGTTTTTTGTTGTCTGTTTTTCTTGTCTTTAATTTCTGTCATAGACTGCTTAAAGGATTCACAAAGTCAAAATTTTATTGTATGCTGTAATAGACTGTTTTCTGTACATATGACACATGATACTTATATTGTAGCATTCATATTTCCCTTAATTGGAGACTTAAAAAGTCTCAATTTTGCTTTATCATGACAAGACATAAATTAGATCCATAAGCACATGGCTTATCAAGGTTAATGTGAAAGATCTTGAGTTTGAATCCAGGTAAAAAATTAATGCAACTCTGGATGTAAATGTATGCTGTGACCTTGCATAAGCGTATTGAAATGTTAATCAAAGCAAAAGGTGGTCCAAATATTAGATATAATAGAGGTTTTAAAGCGGGGGTCACCAACCTTTTTGAAACTGAGAGCTACTTCTTGGGGACCAATTAATGTGAAGGGCTACCAGTTTTATACACACAGTTTTTAGTTTGATCTGAAATAACACATTTGCTTAATTTACCTTTTATTATATGTTATTATTAATAATTACTGATATTCATCTATGTGAAGACACTGATCATGTTAATGATTTCTCATAATAATTATCATCAATGATTTAACAAAGTAGGAAACATCTACTTTTAGAAAAGGCCCGCAGGCTACTCATGTGGTCCTTGCAGACTACCGTTGGTGACCCCTGTTTTAAAGTGTGTGACTTTTTCTGCCCAGGCATTGTATGTTTATATTGTCTAATTTCCTAGACAGTGGATCTTGAGTTTAAAGACCTCTGAATCCTGATCATAAATTGCTGTCTTAAACTGCTTTTGCATCGCCTATTTTAAGTTTTACTGAAAAATTATTTGCAATAAATAGTGTTATGCTTCAGCTGTTATTACAAATTTCATCTATATCTTTATCACTTTTTATATAGACTTCTGTAATATAATGTTTTAATAACATGTTTAATGACTTTATTATTATTGTTATAAACTTAGGTGGTGCCTGTGTCCTCTAGTGTCAGTGGAATCATAAGTATCCTTTTTATTTACATAAACAGTCATTGCAATGTGTTCTTTGAAGTTGTTTGTTGTCCTTAATATTAAGATATTGTGTCATCTGCAAAATTTGTTCTAGTCATTGAAAAAGATGCAACTTTCCAGAGACTTGTGGATGATGAATTTTGCATTAATTTCTATCCATGCATTATTATAACAGTAAGTATCAATGTTGCTGTATAATAATCACATTTTGAGCACAGAAATCTATATTCATCATGTATCATTGTCATCTTTATTTACTGCTTTGTCCTGCTCAAAATCATAGTGGAGTCATAGCCTTCCTTGGAACACAACAAATACATACTTTTTTAGATCAAACACCAAACAAAAAGTCACCTGAGCTTGAACTTGCTTGAGCCCTTGTGGCTTTTAGGTCACAATGTAATGGAAAAAGGTAATGTGTTTTAAGGAGTCCAGATTTACCCGAATACAAAATAATTGATGCATCAGGGTAAGAAGAGAGGCAAATGAAGCCCAATTGCCTAATGCACAAGCCTGTGGGGGCAGTGGTATTCTTTGTTTTATTACGTTCAGCTGACTACCTGAATATACTGAAACCAGGCTTTTTTCTGAAATGTTTTTCCTTCCTGATGGCATTGGCATATTTCAAGATGACAGTGCCAGGATTTAGTTTGTGAAAGATTGCTTCAGGGAGTTAGAGACATGATTTTACTCATGGATTTGCCACTATAAAGTCCAGACCTTAACTTTGCTGAGAAGATTTTCCATAGTGGTCTGACTCCCATCATCAATACAAGGTCCGGGTGAAATATGAATGCAACTATGGATGGAATTGTATGTTGTGATCTTGCATAAGCGTATTGAAATGTTAATCAAAGCAAAAGTTGGTCCAAATATTAGATATAATAGAAGTATTAAAGTCTGTGACTTTTTATGCCCAGGCATTATATGTTTATATTGTCTGATTTCTAAGACAGTGGATGAGATTGCCTTATTGCTGTGTTGAAATGGAGGGTAGCAGAGTTCCAGGATCCTTTTGCTTCTAGTGGGGCAGGTGATGTGTTGGTAGAAGTTTGGTGTTTGAGGTTGGCATAGTTAAAGCATAGTAAGCACTGTATCCTGGTGAGTCTGATGTTAAGTCTTAGTGTTCACATAAAGCAGTGTCAATATTCACCTGAGGTGAAATGTAAATAGCACTGACTATGACTAAATTCAATTCCTGAAGAAAGAAACATATGACACCCCAACTCTGACACCAGAAAGTAAGAATTATAAAACCAAATCTAAAAATAATTGAATTACAGTGGGGCAAAAAATGTATTTAGTCATCCACCAATTGTGCAAGTTCTCCCACTTAAAAAGATGAGAGAGGCCTGTAATTTTCATCATGGGTACACTTTAACTATAAGAGAAAAAATGAGAAAAATAATTTATTTGCAAATTATGGTGGTCAATAACAAAAGTTCATCTCAATACTTTGTTATATACAGTTTGTTGGCAATGACAACGATCAAACGTTTTCTGTAAGTCTCCACAAGGTTTTTACACACTGTTGCTGGTGGTTTGGCCCATTCCTTTATGCAGATCTCCTCTAGAGCAGTGATGTTTCGAGGCTGTTGCTGGGCAACACGGATTTTCAACTCACTCCAAAGATTTTCTATGGGGTCGAGATCTGGAGACGGACATGTACTGGCTTAAGCAGGCAGACACGTCTGGCACTGCAGGATTTGAGTTCCTGGTGGTGTAGTGTGTTACTGATGGTAGCATTTGTTACTTTGGTCCCAGCTCTCTGCAGGTCATTCACTAGGTCCCCCCATGTGGTTCTGGGATTTTTGCTCACCGTTCTTGTGATAATTTTGACCCCACGGGGTGAGATCTTGCGTGGAGCCCCAGATCGAGGTAGATTATGAGTGGTATTGTATGTCTTCCATTTTCTAATTGTTACGACTTCTTTTTGTTAGTCTAGGGTTTGAAGCTGTAACATTCATACTGTGATCATTCTGTGGATAGGCAGGGGAAAAGGACACTTAAACCAAATATAACACAAATAATTTATTTGACTAATTAGGAACAAAAGGAAGTGACAATGTATATACAATATTTACACAAGTAATCAAACCAAAAACATAATAAATAATCCCACAGGAGAGAGGGGACGGGAGTGGCACTAAAGAAAATAACACAATAAAACAAACCCAACTAACTCGGTATAAAACACTAACATAACACTAAACAAAGCAAGTTTCCGGTGCCTTTACATGCCCTAGCTTACCTACCCTAAACTACCCAAAATACATAAGCAGCGCACACTCCTAGCTAGTGTCTCTAAACATAACACCATCTACATGTTACAAGATGTAAGTCACGTGACATACTACCTGCCCAACACTCCTGGGGAAAACGCAAAGGTTGTTATCAGAATATAAACACTACACATGAAAACAAACAAGATAACAATAAATTTTAACTCAACAAATGTTGTACAAACCCAAGTCGAAAGGAAAAAAACAAGAATAAATGTTTTAACCACAACAAGGTGCAAAACAAAAGGCGCTCTCCTTAACGTTCCTGCAGTCCTCTTTTTAAGCAGCAAACCGGATTGGCCACAAGAGCAGTCACGTCACAAACGATGATTACGTCCCTAGCCAATAGCAGTCCAAATGGGGAGGAACCTTAAGAAAATGACACGAAGGAGAAACAATAAAGAGAAAAAAACACCCACACAAATAAACATCTACTGGGACGTAACACTAATAATTGCTCCCACAGTTGATTTCTTTACACCAAGCTTCTTACCTATTGCAGATTCAGTCTTCCCAGCCTGGTGCAGGTCTACAATTTTTTTTCAGACAGAGCTGCCAGCACGACGGCCAAGTCCCACACAGGAAAATGACAGAGAGAGAATGTTGGATAGTGTGGAGATGGTGAAGCAGAAAGTGGATTAGTAAGGATGAAGTGAGAGCAGCGATTAAGAGGATGAAGAGTGAAAAGTTCGTAGGACCCAATGACATACTGGTAGAAGCATGGGGATGTTAAGGGGAGATGGCAGTGGAGTTTCCAAAAAGATTGTTAAACAGGATACCGTTTTTTGAGAGAAAGAGCTTTCTTTTAGAGAAAGTGTATGACAGGGTGCCGAGAGAAATGTTGTGGTATTGTATCAGAAAGACAGGTGTGTCAGAAAAGTATGTGAGGGTGGTGCAGGACATGTATGAGGACAGTGTGACAGCAGTGATGTGTGCAGTAGGAACGACAGACGGGTTCAATGTGGAGGTTGGAATAAAGGAGATGTGCATAAGGAGATGTGAATAAGGGAGATGTCACACTATTAAATTATGGGAAAGAGTGGTGGAAACCAGGCTGAGAGAAGAGGTGACCATATGTGAGCAGCAGTATGGTTTCATGCTGAGGAAGAGCACTACAGATGCAATATTTGCTTTGAGAATGTTAATGGAGAAGTATAGAGAAGGTCTGAAGAGTTGCCTTGTGTGTTTGTGGATTTAGAGAAAGCATACGACAAGGTGCCGAGAGAGGAGTTGTGGTATTGTAAGAGAAAGTCAGGTGTGTTAGAAAAGTACGTGAGGGTGGTGCAGGACATGTATGAGGACAGTGTGATAGCAGTGAAGTGTGCAGTAGGAATGACAGACTGGTTCAAAGTGGAGGTTGGACTGCATCAAGGATCGGCTCTGGGCCCTTTCCTGTTTGCAAGTGGTGATGGACAGGTTGACAGACAAGGTCAGACAGGAGACTCCGTGGACTATGATGTTTGTGGATGATTTTGTGATTATTGGTGAAAGTAGGGAGCAGGTTGAGAAGAGCCTGGAGAGGTGGAGGTACGTGCTGGAGAGAAGGGGAATGAAAGTTAGGAGTATGACAGAGTACATGTGTGTGAATGAGAGGGAGGGCAGTGGAGTGGTGCGGTTGCAGGGAGAAGAGGTGGTGCAGGTGGAGGTGTTTAGGTACCTGGGTCAACAGTGCCAAGTAATAGAGAGTGTGTTAGAGAAGTGAAGCAAGAGTGCAGGCAGGGCGGAGTGGGTGGAGAAGAGTGGCAGGATTTATTTGTGATAGAAGCGTATCTGCCAAAGTGAAAGGGAACATTTATAGGACTTTTGTGAGACCTGCGATGTTGTATGGTTTAGAGACAGTGGCACTGAATAAAAGACAGGAGGTGGAGCTGGAGGTAGCAGAGTGAAGATGTTGAAGTTTTTGTTGGGAGTGACGAGGATGGACAGGTTTAGAAATTAGTTTGTTAGAGGGACAGCGCATGTAGGATGTTTTGGAAACAAGGTGAGGGAGGTGTGATTAAGATGGTTTGGACATGTGCAGAGGAGGGACATGGCGTATATTGGTAGGAGAATGCTGAGGATGAAGCCACCAGGAAGGAGGAAAAGAGGAAGGCTAAGGAGGAGGTTTATGGATGTGGTGAGGGAGGACATGCAGGTGGTTGGGTTGAAAGAGGCAGATGTAGAGGACAGGGGGGTATGAAAAAGGATGATCCGCTGTGGTGACCCCTAATGGGAGAAGCCGAAAGAAGAAGAAGACGAAGATAAATTAAATTGAATCCTCAATCTCTGAATACTCAAAGTTGTGAAGCTATGTTTATATTTTCTCCCTGTTGTTTTGTGTAACCGTTGTTAAGTTTGCATTACTCAGGAATATTGACATGAGAATCGTCATGTGGCTATTTCAATACTCTGAAGTCTTCCTGAACTTATGTTTTCATGATATTAGGAACGTTTTACCTGCTTTTTCATTATGCTTGTAAAATTATCACTAGGTCAAGTTCTGTATTTTCGGTTGACAATAACTCATATCTTGTTTTAATGCTGAAGATATTCTCTATATGTCTGATTATGGACGAATAGCATACTGGTGATCCTCATGTGTTTTTTTTATTTTGCTTTGTTATTTAAGGCAGAGTATGATATTATTTCTCCCTTAATTACAACCTTAAATGTTAACCACAGTAAGGATAGTGACACTGAATCTGTTTTATATGTTAGTAAAAAATTGCAGATTGTTTAAGATATAAACTGGTAAAATTTATTACACTCGACCAACATGGGTCTGGGTTTAAAAACAGTAAAAATGAATAGATTGTATACTAATAGATATGAGTAGCTAGCTCTGTCATGTGCAATAACCGTAACCCATCTTATATTAGGAAAATGGTAGATATGTTTATAAATTATTAAATAAATGTCTAAAATTATAAATAATAACAAAAAATGAACAAAAATAAAGAGTACATTGTGATGGCAGCCAATCTCACCAGCACCATCTTGGTATCGCCATTTATTATTAGTTTTCACCAATGAAAACATTTGAGAGGAAAAATATAACAAAAAGCCTTAGGACTGTTGAGCAGGTACAAACCCGATTCCAAAAAAGTTGGGACCCTGTACAAATTGTGAATAAAAAAGAAATGCAATAATTTACAAATTTTATAACTTTTTTGTATTTTATTTACAATAGAATATATTGTATAACATATCAAATGTTGAAAGTGAGACATTTTGAAATGTCATGCCAAATATTGGCTTTTTTTGGATTTCATGAGAGCTACACATTCCAAGAAAGTTGGGACAGGTAGCAATAAGAGGCTGGAAAGGTTAAGGTTAAATGTACACATAAGGAACAGCTGAAGGATCAATTTGCAACTTATTAGGTCAATTGGCAACATGATTGGGTATAAAAAGAGCCTCTCAGAGTGGCAGTGTCTTTCAGAAGTCAAGATGGGCAGAGGATCACCAATTCCCCCAATGCTGCGGCGAAAAATAGTGGAGCAATATCAGAAAGGAGTTTCTCAGAGAAAAATTGCAAAGTGTTTGAAGTTATCATCATCTACAGTGCATAATATCATCCAAAGATTCAGAAAATCTGAAACAATCTCTGTGCGTAAGGGTCAAGGCCGGAATACTATACTGGATGCCTGTGATCTTCGGGCCCTTAGACGGCACTGAATCACATACAGGAATGCTACTGTGATGGAAATCACAACATGGGCTCAGGAATACTTCCAGAAAACATTGTTGTTGAACACAATCCACCATGCTATTCACCGTTGCTGGCTAAAACTCTATAAGTCAAAAACAAAGCAAGTTGTTATCAGCGCTCAGTTCAGAAGCCTGCATCTCTGATGGTATGGGGTTGCATGAGTGCGTGTGGCATGGGCAGCTTACACATCTGGAAAGGCACAATCAATGCTGAAAGGTATATCCAAGTGCTAGAACGATAAATGCTCCCATCCAGATGTCGTCTCTTTCAGGGAAGACCTTGCATTCTCCAACATTACAATGCCAGACCACATACTGCATCAATTACAATTACAGAAGAAGGATCCATTTACTGAAATGGCCAGCCTGCAGTCCAGATCTTTCACCCATAGAAAACATTTGGCGCATCATAAAGAGAAAGATGCGACAAAGAAGACCTAAGACACTTGAGCAACTAGAAGCCTGTATTAGACAAGAATTGGACTCCACAACTTGTCTCCTCAGTCCCCAGACATTTGCAGATTGTTATAAAAAGAGGGGATGCCACACAGTGGTAAACATGGCCTTGTCCCAACTTTTTTGAAATGTGTTGATGCCATGAAATTAAAAATCAACTTATTTTTCCCTTAAAATTATAAATTTTCTCAGTTTAAACATTTGATATGTCATCTATGTTGTATTCTGAATAAAATGTTGACATTTGAAACTTCCATATCATTGCATTCTGTTTTTATTTATAATTTGTATAGTGTCCCAACTGTTATGGAATCGGGTTTGTAGAATTTTGCATTAGACTCAAGTGGGACAACATTCCTCTCCCAGAACTCCAAAGGGTATGCTACACAGTGGTAAACATGGCCCTGTTCCAAGTTTTTGAAAGTGTGTGGCAGCCATCAAATTCAAAATTACCTTATTTTTTTCTACAAAAATTATACATCTACACTGTTAAAACATTTATGTTTTCTACAGTCTATTGCGAAATAAATGTGGGCTTGCAGTGCATTCTGTTTTATTTACATTTCAAACCCTCCAGATTTTTTGAGATTAGGGTTCTACTTGACTGCTCATAATGATAATAATAATAATAATAATAAGAGGGCATTGCAATTGTGAATACAAAGAACAGCATTTAAACAGCCCAATAAAACAAAACGTGGACTTAAATTATTGCATAATAGGTTATTGTAATTGATCTTTCAGTCACTGATATATCCTATCCTAGAACCACCTATCAAAAGTTGAAAAACATCTATTCTTTTTAGTTCTTTTAAGACACATGCATGTTCTATTTGTTTATATGCTGCAAACCAGTAAAATGCAAAAACACAAGAACAGTCTTTTGGACAATAATGACTGAGAGACAGTTATGTGGACAGATGAGTTAAAATTTTACATTTTTGGCTTTAACAGAAAGATTTGTGTAAGAGAGAGAACAAGAAAGATGATGTTACCAGACTTCCTAACACCCACAGTCAAACAAAGAGGTGGAAGGTTAATAGTTTGGGGATGTTTTGGAGCAAGTAAGGTTGAAGATGTATTCCAGGTAAAAGGAATACTGAACTCAATAGCTACCATTCCATACTTCATCACTTTGCAATTTCATCTTAAATGAGTTTCATTGGAACCTCACTATAAAAGATCAAAGTGTTGATCAAGATCAAAGAGTTGATGAAATATTATTTCCTGGAATGGCCTGTCCATTCACTTGACCTAAATCCTATTGAACTGCTGTGAGATTAACTTGAATTAAAGATCAGAAAGAAACAAGAAACAACAATGGACACCTTTAGCAACCTTTACACAATGCACATCAAAAATTCATTGTAAAAGACCAGCAGGCACAGATCTGTGCTGGTCTTATATTACTTTATATTAGATTTGTGCCATAGATCTTTACAAATCCTAAAGATTGAAGAGAAGCTTATTCTTACTCTGCAGAGATAGAATAGTTCAGCAATACAGTAGCCCATGCAAGGTGTACCTCTTTTATGATGGAAATGAAAAATCAGTACTTCACCTCTTACAATATAATATAAAACATAATAGGATACTGTACAAAGAGTGTATATGAATTTTTATATTTTCACATTATAACAGCATCAGAAGGTGGCTCTTTATAACCTTAACACTTCAAATAACAAACACTTACAGAATCATTTCAAAAGACTTATTAAAGAAACAAAATATAACAAGACATTCAACACCAACGATAATGAGACATCTAGTAGAAAGTTCTTAAATACTTACATTTCTCTGTGGATGTTAGGGAAAAGGTGTACCAGATGTCAACAGCAGGCTAATGGTGAAGAAACTATGGGAGACCCTGCATATCCCTGTATTTGCCTTGATGGATGCTGACCCACATGGTAGTATTTTATGCATTAGGTACAGGTGCAATTTTATTGATAGTGACAACAATTAAAAAAGTCAGTGATATGGTATGTAGGTAGAAATGTTTTCCTTTATTACCGAAGATAATGAATAATGACCTAAATTCTAAACTAAATTAGAAGAAATGAAATAAAGAGTTTATCTGGCAAACAATGTTTGTTTATATATAATGTAGAAATGCTGTTTCTTTCTTTTCCTCCTTTTCCCCAACCCAGGGATTGAAATCATGTGCATTTATAAGTATGGATCAATTGTAAGTATGGCCTGCTAAAGTACTGTAACATTGCATTGTATTAAATCAACACATGCATGTGGTATCCTAAGCTTGTGTTCATGAAGATAAATCACAATACTTATATTTGTAAGGTTACCACAGTATACAATCTATACTTTCCAGTTTAGTCTCAAATATGCACAATTCATCTCTAAATGATTAATTCAGAGTTTGATTGACCTTTCAAATATTTTTTCCTAATTTTTGATTTTAGCATAATTAGGGGTCTAAGAGGTGCAGTTGTATATACTTGTATAGTCATTTTTATCTTTACTGCTATTTAAAACATCACTCTAAACAGTAAAGCCTAGTGAAGATTAAAACGTACATTCAATTATTTACTGTGAATGTTCTTGTTACCATTAAATCTCTGAATGTATAAAATTGTTGATTGATATAAGAATGCTAATCACAATGGTGTTTAATGGTGTTTGTTTTAGATGTAAGTACTTGCAACATTTTAATTGCTTAATTTTATGCTTTAGTTTGTACTGCTTCCTTTTTTTGCACTGAACTTTAATTATTAAAATAGACTTAAGATTTAAACTTTCTTTTGTCCCCAGTCAATGGCATTTGAAGCCCCCACTCTGACTGTGTCATCAATGCTCTGGCTGGGACTGTTACCTTCAGACATTGAAAGGTTTGAAAAATGTGATACACAAAACAATTTTTATATTAATTTTTTTTCTATCCATTTCTAATCAAATCTATCATATGGTTGTGTGATATAAATTATTCTAAAATGTTTAAATAGTTAGAGTTTCTCGAAATATAGATAAGTTTAATCTTTACAATCACTTATTAAAAATGCTCTAGCAAGTAATGAAAAAACTTTGCAGTAGGGATATACAAATCATATCAGCACAAACAGATCTTACTAACTGTCAAGCATGGTGGTTGAGGGGTAATGATTTCAGTTTGTTTATTTGGCCACAGAACCCAGGCAACTTGCAGTTGAGTTGGTCATGCAAATTGATAATTTACTCTTCTGTAATCCAAAGTATTCTTGAGTCAAATGTAAGGCCATTTGTCCGTCAGATCAGACAGCTTAATCTTGGCCAAAATTGGGTCAATGATCCTAAGGACAATGATCCTAAGCACATCAGCAAACCTATGCAAACAGAAAAAGATAGGCTAAAATGACAGAATCAAGGTGCTGCAGTGGGCCAGTCAAAGTTTAAAGAACTTGACTGAAATGCTGTGGAAGGACATTAAGAAAGCTGTGCATAAACATATGCCTGCAAACCTCATTTAACTTAAGAAATGATAAGAAGAGTGAGGCAAAATTATGTGAGCGACCGATAAAGTAATACAAAACATTACTATTTCATGTTATAAATCATAAGGTGTTGATTTTTTTAATAATAAATAATTACACCTTGTAAAATCTCATGTTGTTTATTTGAGGTTGTATTTACTTAAGACCTGATAAGGACCACTTGATTTTTATTATGTGCTGATATGGAAAACCATAGGATTAGCAAATTATATATACAGGTAATATGCAACTGGCAATAGAGATACATCGTTAGATCGAAAAATCACAAGTTGAACCATTGTAAATCTGAGACTATATATATATATATATATATATATATATATATATATATATATATTAAAAAAAAAAAAATATATATATATATATATATATATATATATATATATATATATATATATATATATATATATATATATTAGGGATGCACCGAATATTCGCCACGAAAATTTTCGGCCGAAACCGAAAATGCACTTCTGGGCCATTTTCGGCCGAAAATTTTCGGAAGACTTTGATCACAGAAAAAACGTGGCCGAAACAGTTTGTTGTGATGACGCAAAGCACGTGCATGTCTGAAACAACATGTCTGCGGTGTGGACGTATTTCAGTATATCTGAGAAAGATAGCACCTAGCAAAACATGTAATGCCGAAATTTCGTCTGCAAAGACTTTCTCCACGTCGGGTTTAATTTATCACCTGAAATCCAAACATCCCGATCGCTATGCTAAATATGAGAGGAACACGGCACAGAAAAGCAAAACCCCTCCGAGCATGCGCACTCCGTCTGTGGCGAACGTTTTTAAAAAGGCAAGAAGTTTCCCAGTGATATTGTTGTATTGTTGTATCTTTAAGCAGTTGCACTTGTTCTGAATGCACTTTGTTTTTATGAAAGAACATATTTAATTTTACAACCTTTCAGCAGGACAGAGGGCCTGTACAATATTATTTAATGTACACATGAGTGCATTTAAGTTAAACATTTAAGTTTAAATTTTAATTTATTTTATCCTGTGCATTGTTGCAATGTGCTATAAATAAATATTTTCATAATTTGTAATTGATTTATTCTTTGAAACTTATTAATTTATGCAATTGAAATGCCTTGATTTTAGTAAGATTAGTACACAGTTATAGACATAAATGCAATGGTAATAATAATTGGCATAATTTCTTTCGGTGTTTCGGTTTTCGGCCTTGCTTTCCTCTTTTTCGGTTTTCGGTTTCGGCCCAGAATTTTCATTTCGGTGCATTCCTAATATATATATAAAAGCACATAGCACGCGGAACGTGGGATGAGCAGCAAAAGCATAGAATGAACAACGGCAGGATCGGGGGAATCCGCGATACGCTTTGGGAAGAAAAGCGCAGCCGTTGATAGAGTGCCGGTGGGAAGGCATGTACCGGGATACGCATGAGCGATAACAACGACCGCCGTGAACCAACATATACCAACAATAACGGACGGTGAGAGTGTGGAAGTTTAAATAGGAGCTGGTGATGAGTGCTAAACGAGCACCATATGTGCGCGATTGAAGCCGGGAGTTTCAGAGAAAGCGGCCGAGAAAACACCTGACACGCCGAAGGCATGCCTTCATCAAACAAATCGCGGCAACACTGTTGTGTAAAAAAAAAACCTCCAAAAACACGTGCATGCACATTCTCATTTATTACCGCACATCATGTACATAAAGAAATTTCAAGCACGTTAATATATTGCCGCCATATTGATTTTCGTTTATCTCGATCATCGGTTATCTCGATGCTTTTTGGCAACCCCCTAGGACATCGACATAACCGGGTTCCACTGTGTGTGTGTGTGTGTGTGTGTGTGTGTGTGTGTGTGTGTGTGTGTGTGTGTATATATATATATATATATATATATATATATATATATAAACCATCAATACTATAAAAAAGCGCAATATAACATGCATAGCATTACAAAAAAAAAAATATAGCATGGCATTACAGAGAGAGGCATTTCGCATATGAAGGGTGAATACTATTTTAATAAAGTAAGCTCCAAACCTCTACACTGCAAGTGTGCCAGCTACATCATCTGGAGCAGTGCACAATCAATATTTGTCTAATAACATGACAAAAACATCAAAAATTAAATAAAATACAACCTACTCACCAAAGATGCATGCTCATAATTTGCACCGCTCCTCAGAGGCTGTAAGCCAGTGGTACCGCTTATATTTTCTGGTCTGGACATGAAAAACAAACCCTTTCCCAGGCTGAGACAAGCTAGCTAGCTTTGGAGTTTGCCGACCTCTCCTCACAATGTCTAGCTTTTCTTGAATATGGATTTTTAAGTATGTCTGAGACCAAATCAATTTATTTTTCCTCTATAGGCATAAAAATGTCTAATGTGTGCAGAGTGCTATGGTCATGTTTTGCTAGTTGAACTTGGCTGTAAGCGTTTCCCTCTGACCAGCCAACCAGAGGACAAAAAAATGCTGACGCTATTCTGGGCCAGCTAGCTGGCCCTGTGAGGTGAATTTGAAATCTGATTGGTTAAAGAAACAGACTCATTTCTTATAGAGACTAAGGTACGGACTGTTGGGAATAAATTAATACAATTTTATCGAACAAATATTAGAATGACGGCCCACTGTTAAATATATATATACAGTACAGACCACAAGTTTGGACACACCTTCTAATTCAAAGAGTTTTCTTTATTTTCATGACTATGAAAATTGTAGATTCACACTGAAGGCATCAAAACTATGAATTAACACATTTGGAATTATACAGGGAGTGCAGAATTATTAGGCAAATGAGTATTTTGACCACATCATCCTCGTTATGCATGTTGTCTTACTCCAAGCTGTATAGGCTGGAAAGCCTACTACCAATTAAGCATATTAGGTGATGTGCATCTCTGTAATGAGAAGGGGTGTGGTCTAATGACATCAACACCCTATATCAGGTGTGCATAATTATTAGGCAACTTCCTTTCCTTTGGCAAAATGGGTCAAAAGAAGGACTTGACAAGCTCAGAAAAGTCAAAAATAGTGAGATATATTGCAGAGGGATGCAGCAGTCTTAAAATAGCCAAGCTTCTGAAGCGTGATCATCGAACAATCAAGCGTTTCATTCAAAATAGTCGACAGGGTCGCAAGAAGCGTGGAAAAACCAAGGCGCAAAATAACTGCCCGTGAACTGAGAAAAGTCAAGCGTGCAGCTGCCAAGATGCCACTTGCCACCAGTTTGGCCATATTTCAGAGCTGCAACATCACTGGAGTGCCCAAAAGCACAAGGTGTGCAATACTCAGAGACATGGCCAAGGTAAGAAAGGCAGAAAGTCGACCACCACTGAACAAGACACACAAGCTGAAAGCGTCAAGACTGGGCCAAGAAATATCTCAAGACTGATTTTTCTAAGGTTTTATGGACTGATGAAATGAGAGTGAGTCTTGATGGGCCAGATGGATGGGCCCGTGGCTGGATTGGTAAAGGGCAGAGAGCTCCAGTCCGACTCAGGCGCCAGCAAGGTGGAGGTGGAGTACTGGTTTGGGCTGGTATCATCAAAGATGAGCTTGTGGGGCCTTTTCGGGTTGAGGATGGAGTCAAGCTGAACTCCCAGTCCTACTGCCAGTTTCTGGAAGACACCTTCTTCAAGCAGTGGTACAGGAAGAAGTCTGCATCCTTCAAGAAAAACATGATTTTCATGCAGGACAATGCTCCATCACACACGTCCAAGTACTCCACAGCGTGGCTGGCAAGAAAGGGTATAAAAGAAGAAAATCTAATGATATGGCCTCCTTGTTCACCTGATCTGAACCCCATTGAGAACCTGTGGTCCATCATCAAATGTGCGATTTACAAGGAGGGAAAACAGTACACCTCTCTGAACAGTGTCTGGGAGGCTGTGGTTGCTGCTGCACGCAATGTTGATGGTGAACAGATCAAAACACTGACAGAATCCATGGATGGCAGGCTTTTGAGTGTCCTTGCAAAGAAAGGTGGCTATATTGGTCACTGATTTGTTTTTGTTTGGTTTTTGAATGTCAGAAATGTATATTTGTGAATGTTGAGATGTTATATTGGTTTCACTGGTAAAAATAAATAATTGAAATGGGTATGAATTTGTTTTTTGTTGTTGCCTAATAATTATGCACAGTAATAGTCACCTGCACACACAGATATCCCCTAAAATAGCTAAAACTAAAACTACTTCCAAAAATATTCAGCTTTGATATTAATGAGTTTTTTGTGTTCATTGAGAACATGGTTGTTGTTCAAATTAAATCCTCAAATAAAATTAATCCTCAAAAATACAACTTGCCTAATAATTCTGCACTCCCTGTATATGGAATTATATACATAACAAAAAAGTGTGAAACAACTGAAAAATGTCATATTCTAGGTTCTTCAAAGTAGCCACCTTTTGCTTTGATTACTGCTTTGCACACTCTTGGCATTCTCTTGATGAGCTTCAAGAGGTAGTCACCTGAAATGGTCTTCCAACAGTCTTGAAGGAGTTCCCCGAGAGATGCTTGGCACTTGTTGGCCCTTTTGCCTTCACTCTGTGGTCCAGCTCACCCCTAAACCATCTTGATTGGGTTCAGGTCCGGTGACTGTGAAGGCCAGGTCATCTGGCACAGCACCCCATCACTCTCCTTCTTGGTCAAATAGCCCTTGATGCCTTCAGTGTGACTCTACAATTTTCATAGTCATGAAAATAAAGAAAACTCTTTGAATGAGAAGGTGTGTCCAAACTTTTGGTCTGTACTCTATATATATATATATATATATATATATATATATATATATATATATATATATATATATATATAATGAAAGTCAGTAGGAGTAGACAAAGTACATGTGTGTGAATGGGAGGGAGGAGGGTGGAGAAGAGTGGCAGGAATGATGTGTGATAGAAGGGTATCTGCCAGAGTAAAATAGAAAGTTTATAGGACTGTGGTGAGACCTGCTATGTTGTATGGTTTAGAGACAGTGGCATTGAGTAAAAGACAAGAGGTGGAGCTGGAAGTAGCAGAGCTGAAGATGTTGAGGTTTTCGTTGGGACTGACGAGGATGGACAGGATTAAAAATGAGTTTATCAGAGGGACAGCGAATGTAGTTTTGGAGACAAGGTGAGGGAGGCGCGATTGAAATGGTTTGGACATGTGCAGAGGAGAGACATGGTGTATATCGGTAGGAGAATGCTGAGGATGGAGCCAACAGGAGGGAGGAAAAGAGAAAGACAAAGGAGAAGGTTTATGGACATGGTGAGGGAGGATATGCAGGTGGTTAGTTTGAAAAAGGCAGATGTAGAGGACAGCAGGGTATGGAGACGGATGATCCGCTGTGGAGACCCCTAATGGGAGAACCCGAAAGAAGAAGACAACGATGACTGGGTCATATTTATTTATTTATATTTTTATATTTATTTACCTGTACCTGTAATTTACTGACTTACATTTACAACCTAAATTCTGATATTTGTTCCTATAAATTGTATTGATTTATTCCCAACATAGGCCGTAAGGTGAAGCCGTTTTTCGTTTCATCCCGTTCCCATATATGGGGCACTAAATTATTTTAATTCCAATAAAAAGAGCTATTAGTTTTGAGCGAGAAAATAAAAGTTCTCTATGTATAATCCTGCAGTTTCTTTTTTATTAGTGTTTAAAGTCGGCAATAGTTCCTTCATCGCGTAATCATATTTTGATCGAGTGATTCAGCTTAACGTCACGTGTAGGAAGCACAACCAATAAGGTGGCCGCTTTTGGAATGATAAATCCAAGATGGATTATAAACAATGCTATATGTATCTCGCATCGATAAAGAAAGAAGAAACGAAGGATTTTACACACACACACGATAGGATACATACATAAATAGCGTCAAACGGTGGCTTGACGGTGAGAATCAGAGAATAGCAGAAACATACAAACATTGTCTAGAAATTAAATTTGAAAATGTTCCCGAAGACACTGGGTTTAATATCACTTGCTACAAGCTTACTGGCAGGCCCGTCATGGACCTAAGTTTCTTTTCAGGACATTCAGTTGTTGAGGTACTGCTACTCGATGACACAGACTGGTCTTCAAGACACGTCATACAGCATCCTGAAATTCTAGATGCTCACAAAGAACAGTCTGTGTCATCGAGTAGTAGTACCTCAACAACTGAATGTCCTAAAAAGAAACTTAGGTCCATGGCGGGCCTGCCAGTAGCTTGTGCAGGTCCTGTGCTTCCTGCCTTGTGCATAATTTGTAAGAAAACTGACAAGTACATTACTGTGGCAGGCAAATGACAGAAGGACCATCTTTCACAGGCAGAAACATTGTGTGCAGGTGGGTACACACACACACACACACACACACACACAAGTTTTAACTTTAAAGTTTTATGCTGGTATATGCTGGATACCATGGCTAAATTTAAATTACAATTACATCATTATGTAATGTTTATAAATCATTTATTGTTTTGCATACTGCTACAACCAAAATACTCAAAATTGTTTAACGGTTAACCGTTTTTATATAATGGTTTTTATTTACAATTTAGTTTTGTAATGTTTAATATATAATATTTATTTACAGGCCAGTTGCTGAAAGCTGGCGAGATGAAGAAAGACACTAGCATTCTTGTGCATTTTCAAGACAAAGACTGCGTCTCTCTGGAGGTGCGATACCACAAGTCCTGTTACAGACAGTACACCAGGTTCTTGACGAAGTTTACTGCAACAGTTACTGGGACCTCAGATGTGATCAGAAGACACCAACACAATGGAAAAAGTTTCTATCAGATGGAACAAACAAAGAGGCACTGGCAGAATTCCTCTATCTTGCGTGGCGAGATGCTGATCTTACCACTGTGGGCAAGGACTTAAGCTTGTACATCGCACATGGAGACCTGTGTCACTGTGACTGTAATGCACCGTATACAAACTCTCAGTGCTGTTGAAGATCTGACATGTGATGATGAGGAATGTGACACCAGGTTGTTTTTACATGCACAACATGCTGCCAATGAACATCAAACTGTAGTCATCAAGAGCCCTGATACTGATGTGGCAGTGATTGCTTTAAGTCTGTAGCCAGATTTACCATGTAGGTTTCACAGGGGTTGGCAACAAAACGAGGATCATTGATTTGGCTAAGGTGTCATCAGCTCTTGGCACCAGTGTGTGTTTTGCACTTATTGGGATCCATACCTTTACAGGTTGTGACTCTACAAGTGCATTTTATGGCAAAGGCAAAAGAAAGGAATTTTCTGTTGCTTGTGAGAAAGAGGAATACCTGGATGCATTTAGAAATCTGGGTAAAAGTTTTAACCTGGACCAGTCTACCTTTGACATACTTTGCAAATATGTGTGCCACCTCTATGGCCAGTCATCTCCCGAAAATGTGAATGATGCAAGATACAAAGCATTCTGCATGGCATCATCGGCTTTGCCAGAACTATCCATGCCCCCTTCAAGTGATGTCCTGCACCAACACTGCAAAAGGGCAAACTACCAAGCAGCCATAATGAGACATTCTCTGAAAGGTATAATGTGTGCCCCTTTAACCATTGGCAATGGATGGCACCTCGAGGATGGGGAGTTAACAGTGACCTGGATGACTAGAAATCCTGCACTTAAAAGTGTTTTGCAGGTAGTCCACTGCAGTTGCAAGCAAGGCAAATGTGAGACTGGAAGATGTTCCTTGTATGTACTGATTTTTGTCGGTGCCAAAATTGTGCCAATGTTTCAAAGGAAACAGAGGAAAGAGCTAAATGGGATGATGGCTCTGATGATGATACTTATGAGTAAAGATGTACTGTGCATTATCTTAAGCTTATTTTTAGTTGTAATGAATCTGTTGTGGAATTGTTCATTTTTTGCATTATTCATATCTAATGGGGGGGCGTATTTTGAGTGATTTCAGAAAACTCGGGACAAAGTGTGCTGCTTGTTTATGTTTCTGTAATTACACACTGCCTTCTGAAAAAATTTGATGTATAATACATCAAATTAAACAGTGCCTACTGAAAAATTAGATGTATAATACATCACAGTTTTGCAAAAATTGCAATGTGTATGTTTCATTTTGCTTGAAGTTAAAGAATATTTCCTACGAATTTGCCATATTTTATGGTCTACATTCACACTTGAGTGTTTAATGCACCAATACCTTTCTCAAATGTTTAGGTACATGTATAAGGGTCAATTTGAGAGAGATTTTATGTTGCTAAAATGAAAATAAATAAAGTTCTAAGCACAGCCAGCAGCATAAGATTTTTGTTTTTAAAAATTCACAATTATACACATTTATGGATTGTGACAAAAAAATGCAGGATTTTTTGTGGAGAACTTTTAACATAAGGTCCAAAAAGGTGGTGTTTATGCAAAAATGCATTTAAAAAGTAGTGCCCAGACGTGGGAACAAAAATCACTTTCTAGCCACTTTTTCTTAGTTCACCTTATGGCCTAACAGTTTATTCTCTTCATTTCTCTTGGCTGCACTGCTTCCAGTACGTGTATGTGAATGTTAGATTTTTGTCCAATCAGATTTCAGCCTTTATGTGCTGCCATGTCAATCTAATCTGCCCAGGACCTTCAATGTCTGTTCTGTTGGCTTTTTACAATAGTCTCCTTAAAAAAAAGCTTAACTTCTTTAACCAATCAGATTTCATATTCGCCTCAAAGGACCAGCTAGCTGGCCCAGAATACCGTCAGCATTTTTCTGTCCTCTGATTGGTTGGTCAGAGGGAAACTGTTACAGCCAAGTTTGACTGGCAAAACATATCCGTAGCGCTCTGTACAAATTAATACATTAGAGTTAGACTTTTTTATTCCTATCGAGGAAGAGAAATTGATTTGGTCTCGGACATACTTAAAAATCAAGAGGATGGCCAACCCTGAAGCTAGCTTGTCTCACCCCGGGAAAGGGTTTGTTTGCCACTTCCAGACCAGTGAATGCAAGCTGTACCACTGGGTACCACTCTGAGAAGCAGTGCAAATTATGAGAATCTCTGGTGAGTAGGTTGTATTTTATTTAAATTATTATGTTTTTATCATGTTATTAGACAAATTGATTCTGAGTGATTGTTTTAGTGTAGAGGTTTGGAGTTGTCTTAACTGGTTTCTTGCTTTAGTAAAATGGTATTCTTTTTTCAATATGCAAAATGCCTCTCTCTGTAATTCCAAACGTTGTTATATTGCGTTTTTGTATTGTATTGATGGTTTCTATAATTGCGACGTGATATACACTACCACTATGTATGTATATATATATATATATATATATATATATATATATATATATATATATATATATATATATATATATGAGAGAGAGAGAGAGAGAGAGAGAGAGCTACTTCAGTTAAATTCGAACCTTGTTCCTCCTGATTAATGCATAAAACATTGTGTGTCTAGCCTTGGATTGCCACAAGATGCTCTAATTCCATTAACAGTAGCAGATGAAAGAAAGCTCAACAATATAAAGAAAAGGCCATATATGTCTTTCCATCCAGCATGGGAGAAGGAGGTGAGCTAGTGAGACATTTTAATATATATATATATATATATATATATATATATATATATATATATATATATATATATATTACACACACAGTGGAACCCGCTTATCTCGACCTCGGTTATCTCGACAACCCTATTAAGTCGACATTTTTGAAGTGGAACCGGCAAATTCTCGCTTTGTCTAAGCATTTTTTATCGGTTATGTCGATTCTTTTATGTCGCCGAACCCCGATATCTCGAGCACAAGAGGGGAAAAATTTGCCATTTAACGTCGGTTATCTTGGTGCAGCCTGCGGAGAAGAACTCGCGGAAGTGGCGGAAAAATCAAGGCTTACAGCTGCTACAGGTGTTGTATTGTATACTGGTGAATCTCTGCTGTTAGTTAGTGCACATATGCCTTTTGTTGTTAAATGGTATCCGATGAACGGGAGGCGAAAGCCGCGCTTGGCAGCGCGGAACGTGGGATGAGCAGCAAAAGCATAGAATGAACACTGGCAGGATCGGGGGGAATCCGCGGTGCGCTTTGGGAAGAAAAGAGCAGCCGTTGAGAGAGTGCTGGTGGGAAGGCACGTACCGGGATACACATGAGCGATAACAACGACGGGCGTGAACCAACATATACCAACAATAACGGACAGTGAGAGTGTGAAAGTTTAAATAGGAGCTGGTGATGATGCTAAACGAGCACCATATGTGCGCGATTGAAGCTGGGAGCTTCAGAGAAAGCGGCAGAGAAAGCACCTGACACACTGAAGGGGGCCGAAGGGGGCGTGGCAGGTGGATTCCTGACAGATAAACATGTACATACTATGTATTTTTATAGCATGCCTTCATCAAACAAATCGCGGCAACGCTGTTGTGTAAAAAAAACCCTTCAAAAACACGTGCATGCACATTCTCATTTATTAACGCACATCATGTACATAAAGAAATTTCAGGCACGTTAATATATTGCCGCCATTTTGATTTTCGTTTATCTCGATCATCGGTTATCTCGATGCTTTTTGGTGACCCCCTAGGACATCGACAAAACCGGGTTCCACTGTATATATATACAGTGGTCCCCCGGTTATCGAACTTAATTCGTCCCTTAAAACCGTTCGAAATCCGATATGTTCGAAAACCTGACCTAATTATCCCATAAGAAATAATGAAAAACCAATTAATCCGTTCCCGAACTCCACCAATACCCAATAATTAAAATTTTTTTCCTGTTTTTAGCTGTATTAATAGTCAGGAATCCCCCTGCCACGCCCCCTACGGTGGCTGTCATGGTGCTTCAGGGAATGCCCTTTTCCTTGCTCATGCGTGCCCCGCCCACATTGAGCTCATCGCAATCGGGCTTCCTCCATAAAGCACCGTGGATATTATTTATGGACTGCCTTTTGCCGGATTATCCCGATCTCTGCAGGTATTTTGTGTTGGCTCGGTAAAAGTATAAATTAACAACTTTACAAGAGTAAGAAACAAAATGATTACTGTACTTACCGCTAAATATCACTAATATTGTTCACAAACAGAAGTTGCGATAGATGCTTACTCAGCGATGGTTGAAGCGGAAGCAGTTTCTTCCCCTCGCACTGGGCTGGGCAGCGTGGGTGGCGTTCGATAACTGGAACTTTGTTCGTTCACCGGACCGAAAATTCGTTCGGAAAACCGTTTGCTAACCGGAATGTTCGATAGCCGAGCCTTTCGATAACCGGGGGACCACTGTGTATATTTATATATATATATATAATATATATATATATATATATATATATAATATCAAATTTTGCAATGTTAGTGACTATTTACAGTGATGGTGAATCAAAACTTGCAGTTGACTAAAGGTCAGATCTAGATTTATAAGTAATATTCCTATGATGACTTTGCCGAATAAAGTTAAAATCCCATGTTTTATGTGTTACACCCTCTGTAGGAGTACAGTGCCAGCCACTAATATTGGCACCTTTTGGTATATGTGAACATAGAATGCTGTGGAAAATTGTTTAACCTTTTGAACTTTTGTTAAACAAAATCGCAAAAATACTTTGCCTTTATGGATGTCAAGTAATTACAAACATTTGGTTTTGATAATGTCAATTTGATAGGGTCAGGGATCCACCTGCCATGCCCCCTTTGGTGGCTCTTTATGCCTTCGCTTTCCCTAGAGCTCCAGGCTTAATCACGCACACCTGGGACTCATCATCAATCATGCCTCCGCTCTCTCTGGAGCTCCAGGCTTAATCACGCACACGTGAGGCTCATCATTACTCCACCTCGCTTCTACATAAGCTCCTCACTCTCACTCGCTCCCTTGTTCGTTTTTGAATGTATGGGTTCTATGTTTCACACAGGACTCCTTGCTTTCCGTTCCGTTCGGTCTCCACTCACAGGATTCTGTGCTCTCCATTCCGTTCGGACTCCGCCATCCTGTACTGGCTGCGCTTCTCCTCCCCGTGCATCTCGGATCAGCTACACTTCTCGCCAAGCGCACCTTGGACTCTCTCAACCCAAGGACTGCCAAGTGCGCGCATGTGTGTGTGTCTCTCCCTCACTCCCGTCATTTAGACCCGAGCGAGCTGTACTCCGGCCTCCGCCTTCTGTTTCACTCGCACCCTGACAGAATAACGAACCCCTGAAAAAAAAACAAAAAAGGACATGATCGGGTTGCCGCCGTGGTCCCAACGTGATCCGAGCCTCGGAGGGAGGAAACACCCGGAAGCACGCTGCTAAATCATCCTCGGTGGCCGCACCACGCCCCTCTGTGATTCTGTAACTCCTCTTACACCACTGAAACAGCTAAAATCGCGCTCCATATCTCTTTCTTGTCTGGAGACTCTCTCTCGCCAGTAAGCTGTGGAGAGCAGTTGGAAGGGAATTTTCGCTTGTGTGCCCATTTCATTGGGCTTCTCACGGGGATGTTCGGGATGAATCCGGAGGATCTGCTTTACAGCCCCCTCGATTCTGGGAGGGCTCCGCTCCAGGGTTTCCACAAACGTGCAGCCCCAAGCTTTTCTGATGTCAACGTCTCGCCTCTGAGCTCCTCCGATGGCGACGTCTCGCCTCTGAGCTCCTCCGATGGCGACGTCTCGCCTCTGAGCTCCTCCGATGGCGACGTCACGCCTCTGAGCTCCTCCGATGGCGACGTCACGCCTCTGAGCTCCTCCGATGGCGACGTCACGCCTCTGAGCTCCTCCGAAGGCGACGTCACGCCTCTGAGCTCCTTCGAGTTTGACGTCTCTCTCCCGAGCTCCCCTGAAGGCGACGTCTCTCTCCCGAGCTCCCCTGAAGGCGACGTCTCGCTCCGAGCTCCTCCGTCGGCGACGTCTCGTCCCCGAGCTCCTCCGTCGGCGACGTCTCGTCCCCGAGCTCCTCCGTCTGCGACGTCTCGTCCCCGAGCTCCTCCGTCTGCGACGTCTCCCCCCCGAACTCTTCCGTCCGCGACGTCTCGCCCCCGAGCTCCTCTGCCGGCATCGTCTCGCCCCCGAGCTCCTCCGTCGGCGACGTCTCGCCCCCATGCTCCTCCGTCGGCGAAGTCTCGCCTAAGAGCTCCTCCGATGGCGCCGTCTCGCCTCTGAGCTCCTTTGACGAAGACATCTCAGCCCCAAGTCTCCCACAAGGTGACGGATCGCCTCCAAACCCATTTGAAGGCGAAGCCACTCTTCCTAGACCGTTTGAAGGCGAAGTCGCGCCTTCGAGTCCCTCTCCGGGCAAAATCTCTCCTCCAGGTCCCTCGAAGGATGACAAGGCACTCCCGAGTTCCTCTGAAGTTCCTCTGAAGGCGTTGTCATGGCTCAAAGACCCAGCGAAGGTGCCACTGCGTGCCACTCCTCATCTCCGCCGTGGCCGTCGCACGCCCTCTGAACTCCGCCGTGGGCATCGCACAGGCTTTGAACTCCGCCATGGGTGGCGCACGGCCTCTGGATTCCGCCGTGGGCGTTGCTTGGCCTCTGGACACCACCGAGGACGTTTTTCTGCTCCCAGTCTCCACCGAGTGCGTCACTTGGTCTCCGATCTCCGTGCTGGACATCACTCCACTCCAGACCTCCCTAGTGGGTGTCAATCCACCCGATCACCACCGAGGGCGTCACTTGGTGTCTGGTCTCTGCCGTGATGGTCACTCAGCCTCTGGATTCTGCTGCGTGCACAGCTTGGTCCCTGGAGGCGCCTCTCCATCTCCGGTCTTCGCCAGTGGTTTTGCTCCATTCCTGGCCTCCGTGATGAGCTGTGCGCTGTTTTGGACCTCCGCTGAGGGCGTGGTTCCGTCCCGTGTCTTCGGGATGGGCATCGGCCAGTTCCGGCTCTCCACTGGGGTCGTCGCTCCGCCTCAAGTCCTTCCTGGCCTTTTCCGGGTTTCGCGGCGGTTCTGGCCGGGTACTTTTCGACCCAGGACGAACACTGGGATCCTCCATCCTGTACCGGCTGCGCTTCTCCTCCCCGCGGATCTCGGATCAGCTACGCTTCTCCCCGAGCGCACCTAGGACTCTCTCAACCTAATGACTGCCGAGAGTGCGTGTGTGTGTGTGCTTGTGTGTTTGTCTCTTCCTCACTCTCATCATTTAGACCCGAGCGAGCTGTACTCCGGCTTCCGCCTCCTGTTTCACTCGCACCCTGACAGATAGTGCCTGCCTCTAATATTGACACATTTGGTAAATATTAGCAAAGAAGAAAAATCCTTTAAACATTTATTTAAAAAAAAATCACAACAATCATCTGCCCTCATGGATATCAGACAATTGCAAAAAAATTACGGTTTCATTTTATGAATGCCAATATTTGTGGATGGCACTGCATTATAACAATGCATTATATATTTACAATATAGCTAGATTGTTATGTATTGTTTTTTGTTTCTGCAGGCCCAAAATGCTACTGTATATAGTACCCTCTGTTATTTGGAGTCTTCATATAAATTAATAATAGTAACTTCATTATTCATTTCACCGGTCATAATCATGCCTGATTGGTGTGTGTGAATAATTGCATGTTTTGAGACCTTACAATTGCATGGAAAATTATTGGTCTGTCTTGGTCAGGCCACAAAATAAAAAACAAATAAAGATTTGGCAAGTAAGTAAGTAATCTAAAAATTAAGTAAAAAATATAAACAAAAGCACACTTCCTTTCTTCAGCCCCTTTTCAAATTAAAACCAAGAGAGAAACGAGGACCAGAGAAAGCACAAGGTCATACACAGAACCAATCAAGCACAGCAAAAATGTGTGGTTGTGAGTACAGGTTCTAGTCCCTTGTCGGTTAAATTTATTTTTATTTGTATAGATTTTAACAATAGACAGTGTCTCAAAGCAGCTATACAGCAATAAGCAGTTATTAAAAAAAATGTATATGTATGTTTGTTATAATTGTATGTGTTTACATAACCAGTGCACCAACAGATTTTCTATAATTCGGGAGGCTCTCCATCATGCTATTTAAAATACTATCAGTTTATTTTGACGCGTTTATGTTCTAATTTCCTGTAAAATTATGACATATACACATGACATGCCTGCAGGAAGATGCTCCTCCTTATTTTCATAATATTAGCCTTCAGGAAATGCAAGCACCTTCCTGACTGTAATAGTTAATTGTTGGAATGGCTGAGGTCCTTTATTAATTTCTTTACCTTAGTCCATTAAAAACCTTGACCAGCTGTAAAATTAATAACCACTTACAGTTGAATTATTAGCAGATTACCATATTTTACCATACATCAAACTGCTGGTGGTGCTGAATTTAATAACGCTCTATGATCCTTGCCTATCATCTAAGACGAAAACCGACCTAATAGACCTGAGGAAGTGTCTGTTTGATGTATGTTTCTAATTAATATTTACATATATAAATCAACATTCAATCCTTTTTATAAAGATGCCAATCACTCTAGAAGGTAAGGAAGGCAAAAAAAAATAACTATGATGTAACAGTTAAGTTTGTGTCTCTTACAATATATGCCATACTATACATATGTATATGGTACCATATGTCTAAGTGAAGAATAGCAGCATAACAATTGCTACAGCAAACTTAAACAATGACATCAATAATTAATTCTTATTTTCGCACTGTCTGTAAGATGGAGCTGATGCTGAGATGGAAGCAGAAAGCTGAGATTGAATCTCTGGTCTCTATTGCACCTCATTTCCTCACTCGGGTATACCTACACAATAAGTTGTCTTATGGTGGCTGGATATGAGTCCACCAAGTTCTGCACTGTAATCATTATGTTTCCTTGTGAATTATTTTTGTTATTTCCCCTTTAATTCTTGAAATTAAAATAAATAATACATGTTTAAATGTTTGTCAGATTCTGTTACATTTACATATACATTCTGTTACATTTACAGATACATTTTACATATGAGTTTTTACACACACACACACACACACACACACACACACACACACACATTTTGCACAGTACACACACACTAAACTTTCTGCACAGTACTATATACAGGTGCATCTCAATTAATTAGAATGTCAGTAAAGTTTATTTTAGTAATTCAATACAAAAAGTTAAACTTGTATATTATATAGATTAATCACACATCACATCACACACATAAATGATATATTTTAAGTGTTTTTTTATTTTTATGATTATGGCTACAGCCAATGAGAACCCAAAATTCAGTATCTTAAAAAATTTGAATATTGTGAAAAAGTTCAATATTGAAGACTCGTAGTGTCACCCTCTAATCAGCTCATTAAATTCAAACACCTGCAAAGGTTTCCTGAGCCTTTAAATGGTGTCAGTCTGGTTCAGGCTACACAATCAGGGGGGAAGCTGCTGACTCCAGAAGACAGTTGTCAGACACAAAAGGTCATCGCCAAAGAAGCTGGCTGTTCACAGAGTGCCGTATTCAAGCACATTAATAGAAATTTGAATGGAAGGAAAAAATGTGGTAGAAAAAGGTGAAACACAGCACATTTCAAGAATATAGGGGAGATTCACAAAGAGTGGACTGCAGCTGGAGTCAGTGTTTCAAGAGCCACCACGCACAGACGTATCCATGTTCTACAACTGACGCATTCTTTGTGTCAAGCCACTCCTGAACCAGAGACAACGTCAGAGGTGTCTTACCTGGGCAAAGGACAAAAAGAACTGGACTGTTGCTCAGTGGGCCTAAGTCGTCTTTTCAGATGAAAGAAAGTTTTGCATTTCATTTAGAAATCAAGGTCCCAGAGTCTGAAGGAAGAGAGGAGATGCACATAATCCAAGTTGCTTGAGGTTCAGTGTAAAGTTTGCACAGTCAGTGGTGGTTTGGGGAGTCATGTCATCTGCTGGGTTTGGTCCACTGTGTTTTATTATAGTCGAAGGTCAGCACAGCCATCTGGCAGGAAGTTTTAGAGCAGTTTATGCTTCCCTCTGCTGACCAGCTTTATTGAGATGCTGATTTCAATTTCCAACATGACTTGGCACCTGCCCACACTGCCAAAAATACTAATACCTGGTTTAAGGGCCATGGGTATCCATGTGCTTGATTGGCCAGCAAATTCGCCTGACCTAAACCCCATGGAGAATTTATAGGGTATTGTAAAATGGAAGATATGAGACACCAGACCCAACAACGTGGAAGAGCCGAAGGTGTTTTCCAAGGAGCTGTGCAAGATCTGCAACTTTCCGGCAAGATTTTTAAGAGTTAAGGTGAATGGTGTGTATTTATCCCTGATGAGCAAGCCATGGCGACTGTTGCAAGGAAAAACTCTCTTAGATGTTGCCAGATCACCTAAACAAAGCAGCATGCAGCAGATACATCAACTGCTGTTAAATCGTATAGGCCGTAAGGTAAAGCTGTTTTTCATTTCCTCCCTATCCCATCTATGGGGCACTAAATTATTTTCATTCCAATAAAAAGAGCTTTTGGTTTTGAGCGAGAAAATAAAAGGTCTCCATGTATAATCCTGCAGTTTATTTTTTATTAGTGTTTAAATTTGGCAATAGTTCCTTCATCGCGTAATCATATTTTGATCATGAGTGATTCGGATTCACGTCACGTGTAGGAAGCACAACCAAAAAGGTGGCCACTTTTGGAATGATGAATCCAAGATGTCTGCGCCCTTGTTGTCAACATCGAGTAGCGAAGAAGAGGAAATTGCGGTCAGACCTCATTCTAAACTTCGTAAAAAGGATTATAAACAATGCTATATGCATCTTGCATCGATAAAGAAAGAAGAAACAAAGGATTTTACACACACACGATGAAATATATACATAAATAGCGTCAAACGGTGGCTTGGTTTGCATGGTGAGAATCAGAGAATAGCAGAAACATACAAACATTGTCTGGAAATTAAATTTGAAAATGTTCCCGAAGACGCTGGGTTTAATTCCACTTGCTACAAGCTACTGGCATCGAGTAGTAGTACCTCAACAACTGAATGTCCTAAAAAGAAACTTAGATCCATGATGGGCCTGCCAGTAGCTTGTGCAGGTCCTGTGCTTCCTGCCTTGTGCATAATTTGTAAGAAAAAGGACAAGTACATTACTGTGGCAGACAAACGACAGAAGGACCATCTTTCACAGGCAGAAACGTTGTGTGCAGGTGGGTACACACACACACACACACAAGTTTTAACTTTAAAGTTTTATGCTATATGCTGGATACCATGGCTAAATTTAAATTACAGTTACATCATTTATGTAATGTTTATAAATTATTTATTGTTTTGCATACTGCTACAACCAAAATACTCAAAATTGTTTAACGGTTAACTGTTTTTATATAATGGTTTTTATTTACAATTTAGTTTTGTAATGCATAATATATAATATTTATTTACAGACCAGTTGCTGAAAGCTGCGGAGATGAAGAAAGACACTAGCATTCTTGTGCATATTCAAGACAAAGACTGCGACTCTCTGGAGGTGTGATACCACAAGTCCTGTTACAGACAGTACACCAGGTTCTTGACGAAGTTTACTGCAAAAGTTACTGGGACCTCAGAAGAACAGTGACCTCAGATGGTACTATTCTCTTTGATGGTATGGCGGTCATTCAAACCCTTCGGTCCATACCAAGTACCTTTGGTGAGCTTGCCGACACCATACTGCAGTACATAGTCATGCTTGCTTTGAAGCACAACTGTACATGGATAGACTTTGTGATTGACCAGTATCCGGAAATGAGTGTTAAAAATCTAGAACGTTCACGTAGAGCTGCTGGTGGTACACAACTGGTGAAAATTTATGGATGTGATCAAAAGACACCAACACAATGGAAAAAGTTTCTATCAGATGGAACAAACAAAGAGGCACTGGCAGAATTCCTCTATCTTGCGTGGCGAGATGCTGATCTTACCACTGTGGGCAAGGACTTAAGCTTGTACATCGCACATGGAGACCTGTGTCACTGTGTGACTGTAATGCACCGTATACAAACTCTCAGTGCTGTTGAAGATCTGACATGTGATGATGAGGAATGTGACACCAGGTTGTTTTTACATGCACAACATGCTGCCAATGAACATCAAACTGTAGTCATCAAGAGCCCTGATACTGATGTGGCAGTGATTGCTTTAAGTCTGCAGCCAGATTTACCATGTAGGTTTCACAGGGGTTGGCAACAAAATGAGGATCATTGATTTGGCTAAGGTGTCATCAGCTCTTGGCACCAGTGTGTGTTTTGCACTTATTGGGATCCATACCTTTTCAGGTTGTGAATCTACAAGTGCATTTTATGGCAAAGGCAATAGAAAGGAATTTTCTGTTGCTTGTGAGAAAGAGGAATACCTGAATGCATTTACAAATCTGGGTAAAAGTTTTTACCCAGTCATCTCCCGAAAATGTGAATGATGCAAGATACAAAGCATTCTGCATGGCATCATCGGCTTTGCCAGAACTATCCATGCCCCCGACAAGTGATGTCCTGCACCAACACTGCAAAAGGGCAAACTACCAAGCAGCCATAACGAGACATTCTCTGAAAGGTATAATGTGTGCCCCTTCACCCATTGGCAATGGATGGCACCTCGAGGATGGGGAGTTAACAGTACCTGGAAGACTAGAAATCCTGCACTTGAAAGTGTTTTGCAGGTAGTCCACTGCAGTTGCAAGCAAGGCAAATGTGAGACTGGAAGATGTTCCTGTATGTATTGATTTTTGACGGTGCCAAAATTGTGCCAATGTTTCAAAGGAAACAGAGGAAAGAGATAAATGGGATGATGGCTCTAATGATGATACTTATGAATAAAGATGTGCTGTGCATTATCTTAAGCTTATTTTTAGTTGTAATGAATCTGTTGTGGAATTGTTAATTTTTGGCATTATTCCTAATTAATGGGGTCGCATTTTGAGTGATTTCAGAAAACTCGGGACAAAGTGTGCTGCTTGTTTATGTTTCTGTGATTACACAGTGCCTACTGAAAATATCAAGGTTCTGGCTAGGCCACACCAGAACCTTGATATGCTTCTTACAGAGCCACTCCTTGGTTATCCTGGCTGTGTGCTTCGGGTCACTGTCATGTTGGAAGACCCAGCCTCGACCCATCTTCAATGCTCTAACTGAGGGAAGGAGGTTGTTCCCCAAAATATCGCAATACACGGCCCTGGTCATCCTCTCCTTAATACAGTGCAGTCGCCCTGTCCCATGTGCAGAAAAACACCCCAAAACATGATGCTACCACCCCCATGCTTCACAGTAGGGATGGTGTTCTTGGGATGGTACTCATCATTCTTCTTCCTCCAAACATGTTAAGTGGAATTATGACCCAAAAGTTCTATTTTGGTCTCATCTGACCACATGACTTTCTCCCATGACTCCAAATGGTCATTGGCAAACTTTAGACGTGCCTGGACATGTGCTGGTTTAAGCAGGGGAACCTTCCGTGCCATGCATGATTTCAAACCATGATGTCTTAGTGTATTACCAACAGTAACCTTGGATACGGTGGTCCCAGCTCTTTTCAGGTCATTGACCAGCTCCCCCTGTGTAGTTCTGGGCTGATTTCTCACCTTCCTTAGGATCATTGAGACCCCACGAGGTGAGATCTTGCATGGAGCCCCAGTCAGAGGGAGATTGACAGTCATGTTTAGCTTCTTCCATTTTCTAATGATTGCTCCAACAGTGGACCTTTTTTCACCAAGCTGCTTGGCAATTTCCCCGTAGCCCTTTCCAGCCTTGTGGAGGTGTACAATTTTGTCTCTAGTGTCTTTGGACAGCTCTTTGGTCTTAGCCATGTTAGTAGTTAGATTCTTACTGATTGTATGGGGTGGACAGGTGTCCTTATGCAGCTAACAACCTCAAACAGGTGCATCTAATTTAGGATAATAAATGTAGTGGAGGTGGACATTTTAAAGGCAGACTAACAGGTCTTTGAGGGTCAGAATTCTAGCTGATAGACAGGTGTTCAAATACTTATTTGCAGCTGTATCATACAAATAAATAGTTTAAAAATCATATATTGTGATTTCTGGATTTTTTTTTTTTTAGATTATGTCTCTCACAGTGGACATGCACCTACGATGACAATTTCAGACCCCTCCATGATTTCTAAGTGGGAGAACTTGCAAAATAGCAGGGTGTTAAAATACTTATTTTCCTCACTATATATATATATATATATATATATATATATATATATATATATATATATATATAATATAAAATACACACACACACATACATACATACACTCTTTTTACTCTTTTTACCAGACAACCCATGCAATTCACAGATACAAAGAAATCAAACCATACATGTCGATAAATTAAGTTGTGTAATAATATTAAATGAGACAGCAAAAAAAGTTTAACACAATGTATTTAATACTTTGTACAACTTTAAACAAGTTTTAACATTCTTTTTCTGCAGCAGTGGTGGTGGTTGAGTGCATTACTTGTTGTTTTCTTTGAAACAATTGTACCTGCTAATTCCAGGTCTTTCTGAAGAACTCCACAAGTGGTACTTGACTCTTGGAAAAATCTTCTCAAGTCAAGTCAAGTTTATTAATATAGTGCTTTTCACAGCAGACATTGTCTCAAAGCAGCAGAAATCAGCAGTCAAGGTGAATGGTGTGCATTTATCCCTGATGAGCAAGCCGTGGCATCTGTGGCAAGGAAAAACTCCCTTAGATGTTATGAGGAAGAAACCTTGAGAGGAACCAGACTCAAAAGGGGAACCCATCCTCATTTGGGTGACATCAAGAGTTTGATCATAAACCTTTCAACAATACAGAACACTGGAGAGTGAGAACTAACATGAGCACTGGAGTGTGTGATTATAAGTAATGTTCTTCCTACAGTCTTATACAGTCTTTATGGTTATAAAACTAGGAGCTACTGAGCAACTCATAAAATAGCTCAACATTTGTGATCATCACAGATCCAACGCCAGCTTCTCCATGCCAGAGCCTTTAAACACTCCAGGAGGTCCAATGTCAAAACTCCACACATGTAGTGGGATCCAATTGGCACTGGTACGTCCCTAAATGGTTCGGGATGTTTGCGAGTTTGGCATCTACTTCTTTAAAGGTCCATAATCTTCATGAGGTGGGACCTGACTGGAGCTGGCCAAAACTCAGGATGCCTCGGGATGGGGAGAGAAAGAGAAGCAGCGGAGAGAAATTTGCGTAGCTGCTGTTCATGATATTTACAGCACAAGTTGATAATGTGCATGAGATCAGATGTTCTGGAGCACAAGGTTATATGTGATGTGTGTTATGTGTTGGCTTTGCTAAAAAGATTCGTTTTTAATCTGCACTTAAACTGGGAGCTCCGAACACTTTAAGGAAGACTATTACAAAGTTTAGGAGCTTAATGTGAGAATGATCTACCGCCTTTAGTGGACTTTGCTATTCTAGGAACTACTAGAAGTCCAAAGTTTTGAGATCTCAGGGAGCATGACGGATCGTAGCGTGTTAAAAGACTGAATAGATACATGGGAGATAAACCATTTAGTGTTTTATAAGTAAGAAGTAGTAGTTTGTAGTCGATTCAAAACTTAACAGGTAGCCAGTGTAGGGATGATAGAATTGGAGTTATATGATCATGTTTTCTTGACCTTGTGAGAAATCTGGCTGCCGCATTCTGAAATTACAATGCATTACAATAGTCTATTCTGGAGGTCATAAACGCATGGACGAGCTTCTCTGCATCAGATATAGATAACATGTTTCTTAGCTTAGAAATATTTCTAAGGTGAAAGAAGGCTGTTTTTGTAACTTGGTTGATATGATTTTTGAAAGACAAGTTGCTGTCTAAAATAACTGCCAGGTCTTTTACCATTGAACTAGTAGTTACAGAACATCTGTCTAAATGCAGGTTGAGATGCTGAAGCTTCTGTGTACTGGTTTTCGGTCTGATGAGCAAAATCTCTGTCTTATCAGAATTAAATAGTAGAAAGTTATGAAAGTAGAAAGTAGAAAGTTTCTTTAACACACTCAGTTATCCAAGCTAATTGAGCTGTATCACCTGGTTTTAATCAGGTATATAGCTGGGTATCATTAGCATAACAGTGGAAGCTAATTCCATGTCTTCTAATAATATTTTCTAAGGGAAGCATGTATATTGTGAAAAGCAGGGGTCCTAGAACTGAACCTTGTGGCATGCAATAATTTACTAGCATTAACCTGGATAGCTCTCCATTTAAGTCTACAAAATGGTAACGATCGGACAGGTAGGATTTAAACCAGTGTAATGCCTGTCCCTGAATGCCAATATAATTTTGTAAGTGATGTAGGAGGAGATCATAATCTACAGTGTCGAATGCAGCACTAAGATCTAGCAAAACTAACATCGAGATGAAGCCTTGGTCTGAAGCTTAAAACAGATAATTAGTGATTTTAACTAGAGCAGTTTCTGTGCTATGACGGGACCTAAAACCTGACTGAAACTCTTCAAAGATATTGTTCTCTTGTAAGTAGGAACATAACTGGGCAGCGACAATCTTTTCTAAAATCTTAGACATAAATGGAAGATTTGAAATGGGTCTGTAATTTGATAGTGTGTTTGAATCCAAATTAGGTTTCTTAAAGAGGGGCTTAATAACTGCTAACTTGAGGGATTTAGGTATGTGACCTCCCCCTCTTCTGATATTCTTTTCACTTCTCTGTCAAATCTTGCAGGGAGCACCTGGTCATTCCCGGTTTATCGTAAAATTATGTTCTTTTAACTTCCGGATTATGGCCCCAACAGTGCTCACTGGAACATCCAGAAGTTGTTGGACGAAAACCTTCTGTAACCAATTCAATTAGTATGTTTTACAACAATAAGGGTGCAAAGGTCTTCAGAAAGCTATTTGCTTTTACACATCATGAGATGTTTCTTGTGTGATAACTTAGTAATGGGTCACCTTTATATAGGCCATTAGTTGGGTCAGACCAGCTGATATGAATTTGCACTGACAAAGGGCAGGATTGCTTTCTAATTACTAATTCATTTCAGCTGGTGTCTTGGATTTCCCTGCCTTTTTTCACCTCCCTTTCTTCATGTGTTCAATACGTTTTACCTTTTGGTCTATTATAATAATCTATCTTTATTTTACTCTCCTTCTCTTTCTCCCTATGTGGTGCCAATAATCCTGTCTCTTTTTTTAAGACCTGACTGATTTATCCTTATGCCCTGTCTCTGGATGAATTTTCTTAATTTTGAAACCACTAGCTACAGCTGAACAGCATAAAGATAGGTTACTCTAGAGGGTACTATTTATTATACTATTGACTACACTGTCACAGATTCATATATCTAGCTGTATATATAAAATCTGCTAATTCTCCATGTTATCATAATAGCAAAATTTACAGTATTTCTATGTTTCTATGTTTACTTCTAAGCTTCAAATGTTTGCATAAAAATAAAGCAGACTGGCAGAATTTTAAATGGAGAAAAGAATGGATTGCATAACATGTAAAGAGTTACCAAAATAGGACAGTTTGGGAGTTGTTTATCATTGGACTTGATATTATAGTATGCTGCCAAAGTTAAGTATGGACCCTTCTAATTTGTGGAGCTAACAGTTTCCAGTCCTTTTTTAGAGATGTGTGTATGTATGAGGGAGGAGAGAGAGAGAGAGAGAGAGAGAGAGAGAGAGAGAGAGAGAGGTTACAATAAACAGGAGAAGAAAATTGAATTGAAGATAATGCACAGTGACAAGAAAGTAGCATTAAATGCTGGACAGTTCAGGCACAGGCAAGAAAGTGGCAACAATTCCAGTGTACTAGGTTACTCTCTAGGTTACTCTCTTTTGTTTCTTTTTCTGTTGACTGAACTCTTCCTCATCACCACCACGTTTAGCTGTTATAGCTATTTTAGTCTAGTCTCTGTATGTAATTCACTGATTATCATTGTCACTATTTTTAAGAGATGTCTTCTTACATGCGCAACAAGGACCAGTCTTCTCGCACCAGGAAATTCATTTTGGATTTGCCATCCCTGGCATCCTCCGCCAACAAAAGCATCAGAGTAAGAACAACCTGTCTATATTTACGTATTTTCAGCCTTTACTAGAGATTTTTTACAGATTTATTTAGTAATTTAGTAATAACTTTCAAAAGTTGCAGCTGTGCAATTGAGAGAACTGGTTTGTTTTGTTTTTGCAAAAAAAAAAGGCAAACAAACAAATAAAGTAACAGAAATATGCTAATAAAAGTGAATGGTGACTGCACATTGCAAAGCATTCTATTGTTAACAATTCCTATGAATTCTTATTACAGTGTAGAGCAACTGTGAGGTATCACATTTTTGTTCTTTTCTTATTTTGTGACAGTGCTAATTTGTCCTTGATTTTATGTCCTAACTATCTGATAGTGCTTTGTTGTTTTGCATGGAAATTAATGGAAAATAAGTTTGCCATTATGTAGTTGTCCCAATTAGCATAATAGTGGCACTATTGTGCAGAAGAATACATGATTTTAGGTGTTTGGTCAGAATTGTGCAATCTAGAGAATAATAATTTTCTACAGGCTAGTTCTGAACCAGTAAGCTGTTTACTATCTTAATTTGTAGGTTAATTTGGATTTATTTTCACTTAATGTCTGACCGCAGACAATGAAGATAGTTCAAATAAACCATCACAAATATAGGAAATATAAAACCTAATCATAAAAATATGTGAGAGGTCTCTCTCTCTCTCTCTCTCTCTCTCTTTCTCCCTTTCTCAGACACACACACACAAGGAATGTGTGCATATTGTAAATGAATGACTGAAGGAAGGAACATGGTTTCTAGGCTTTTTTTTTTCATGCTGATATTTCTATAATATCATGCTAATAATTATATAATATTAAATTATTGAATAATATTAAATTATTCAATAAAAAGATCAACGTGGGAAAAATGATCATACTTAAAAAATATCTTTACTCAAGTGTGTTTTTTAGGTTTTGAATAGCATAATTTATACTGACCAGGCATACGTTTTTGACCATCGATCAGGCATAACATTATCACCACCTGCCTAATATTGTGTTGGTTCCCTTTTGCTGCCAAAACAGTCCTGACCTGTCAAACATTAACAGCATTAACTTCTTTAGCAATTTAAGCCACAGTAGCTCATCTGTGAGCTCGGCGCACATGAGCCAGCCTTTGCGTCCCACGTGCATCCATGAGCCTTGACTGCCCATGACCCTGTCACGGGTTCACCACTGTTGCTTCGTTGGACTACTTTAGATTAGATTAGATTAGATTAGATAGATAGATAGATAGATAGATAGATAGATAGATAGATAGATAGATAGATAGATGATAGATAGATAGATAGATAGATATCATGCAAAGCCTGTAAAGAAATGTTTATCTTCCTGTAGCCAGTTATAATATACCTGTACAGGTATTATATAACTGACCTCTACATGCACTGCAAATTTCATGTGAAGTTTTTATAAGCTGATAGTTTGGTCTCTGGGCAAACACATCTTACACTGCGTAATAAACCTGTTGCCTTTGTTCAGTGGTGGACAGTAAGGAAGTAAATGTAATTACAGTAATTACTGTACTTAAGTAGCTTTTTCATGTATCTCTAGTTTGAAGCATTTCCATTTGGGGAGACTTACTTTAATTTTACTAGATTTCAAAGTCAAATATCTTACTTTTTACACAACTAAATTTTGTGAAATCAGTCACTGCTTTATTGTGGCTAAAAACTTAACTGGTCAAGCACACAGCAAGTCACCATTCAGGGTAGAGTGTGCACTCTGTTTTGAACTTGTTTTTATTGCTGCTTGGTTGTATCTATTTTGCACAAACATACAGTTCATCATCAGTTCAACAGCAAGCAGTACATTTAAAGCATAATTAATGATGAAATAAACTCCTGACCTAACTTAACTTGCCACAACACTGTGGCCTTATTTGGGCGATTTTTTTGTAAGTAGTTAAAGAGCAGGTTTTGGGCTCATGATAATTGAAATAGATATCAATCAGTGTTTAACTCATTAATAACATTCTATCAATAGATTGGTATGTTGAAAGCAGCGGAATCTTTTCACATAAACTGAGTTGAATAAGCAAGAGTCTTATGACAAAAAATATAATAGAACTTCATAACCATAATAAATCATAGTACTTTGGACATTCAATGGCAAATAGTTTAGTACTTTTACTTAAGTGAATGTCTACTGCCTTTGTTACACTTCCCTTAAATATGGTCAGGTCTCACTTTATTTCCTTTGAGTATATACTCTGCAGAATGTTCAGGGATTTACATTCAGGTGGGTCTCTGCAACACTTGCTGTCTGACTTGTCCATCTATATCTTTCTTGTGATTTTAACCCCTGTGGACTGTTCAAAATTACTATTATAATTTATTGCTGAAAATACTGAAAAAGCCACAAACTTCCCCTACTGGAAAAATATCAATTTAGTTTTTTCATATCGTTTTGAATAAATCTGTTAATCAACCTCAATTCTGATCAAAGCTAATAAATATGTTTTAAAAATCCAGGATTTAAATGTTTTAATTGCCAGTTTATTAAGTGACATCAAAGATTTGGGGTGGGGAGACAACAAAAAATGGGGAAAAAACAGCCACACACAAAGGTGGGAGAAAAAAAATTAAAGCTGATGCTGCAAAAAACCTAACGATGCATTAAAGTCAGTTTTGTTACTAATCTTCGACACATCCAAGACTGTGATAGAAGGTTAAAAAATCCAGTCTACAATCAATTTTTTATACAAATTACATTTTGTTTGTTTTTTTCACTCATTTCTGTGGTCACTTATGAAAGTGGCAATTTTAAATCTTGGATTAAAAAAGGTTGCTAAACAGATTTAAACTAAAAAGGTTTAAAAAATCATATATATTTTTACAGCAGTTTAATTTAGTAGCTTTTAAAAAACAGAACAATAAGTTAGTATATTGATTTTCCCTGCAGCGAATCGCTGACATAGAGTAATTTTTGAAATCGTGGTTTCAAAATTTGTCAGAGAAAGGTTCCAAGATTAATTTCATTAGCTGAAACACTGTGAAAGTTTTGGCAAAATTAAAACTGAATTCTGGCGGGGGAAAAAGTACATCTGGGGTAATATTTGTTCCTTTAATTTTTAATTTTTTTATTTTTAAATATAGCAAAGTACAATACTTATAACAAAGCATTCTAAGGTGAAAATAAAATAACAGATTACACAAAAAGTATTACATTATTAAATGTAGTTTGTTATCTTCTACCTCTTTTAGCTATGTCATTTTTTGAGTAGTATGTATCAGAGAGAAAATTGTAAAAAAAAAAAATCAATACCACAGGTAATACAGAACAAGAAAAGCAACACCAGTTCCATCATTCTTTGTTCATCACCACACTTTGTACTTCTAGACAGTTGAACTGAGTTTCATAAAGCTTGAAAAAGTCAGAACTGTCTTTGACTCCAACATGAAAGAACAAAACATCTCTCTGAATGTTGTTCTTCTTTTTGGTCAAGATTCAACAGTTTTTCAGAAGAGAAGCTGTGGCTGTAAAGTTGTGATATCAAACAGATGTTTCACATCTTCAAAGAAAAAAAGAGAGAACAATAAAGACTTTCTTCTTTTTTTCTAGTCAAAGGACCAGAGAAAACACCAACAATGAGATCATTGAATACCACATGAGGGTGCACATAGTCGGGAACAGTACATCTTCTGCTATGGCCATTTATGGTCTCAAACTTTCTGTTGTTTAGAATAAGGAGAAGCGTGGTTCACATATCAAGCTTTTCTATTGTGAAGGCATATTGCCTGAATTCTATGGTAAGGATTAACTATTGCGACTTGCACAGCTTCTAAAGCCATCAACTTTTATGCTTCCTACCTCAATTCTGAGATTTTACAAGTTTGCTTACAATAGCAAGAAAGCACCACATATAATGCATACATCTATTCTCATGCAATAGATTTTAAAAAACTTTATATAAATGTTGGCCGTACATTCATCCAACATAGCTTTGGACACAGCTGGGATTTGAAGAGGGAAATATTTACTTTTCCTTTTACTACTCCTTTTCCTCATAGAAGGATGCTGCTGTCTTTTTAATCCACTCTTCGGGTATGAGAGCTACATGAGATAAAAATTCTAATATTCCATGATTTTCCATGATTCAACAGGGCTGTAAACATGTGCACCACTTCCCACACAAAGGTTGTGATCTATGAAAACTTGATGGGAGAACGTTCGCACCTGTAAGTAAACTCTGAGCCATGCGTACGCACATTCTGGAGACAACAGGAGTTGCCGACACAGATGGCGAGGTTGTGAACTGAAGTCAGATTGTAAAAGGTAAATGTGAGAAGAACGATCATAAGTACTGATGCCTCACACACACTTAATTTTAATCCATTTGTCCACTAATCCAATAATAACAATAATCCAATAATATTTTTATTATTATTTTTTTTTTTAACAGCAGGGATCAGCAGATTAGCAGATCTACTCTAAAATAGAACTAATAGAACTAACATTAGTTTGCAATGACAATTTTAACCACAGTCCCCGTTAATTTTCTGGTGCTAACCAACATTGGCAATGTTTCACAGGTTTGCAACACAACAGTACAACAATTATGTAAACTAAAGATATAAGTATTATTATTACTGCTTTTAGGGTTTGTAGCGGATTTAGCTCGCAAGGAAAGGTAAATATTTATAAGTAATTATAAATGTTAAAGTTAAGCTGAATTGACAGTAACGGAATTAACATTACATTTACTTGTCTGTTCGTCCGGCAAGCAGACAGTATAATTTTATATTAATTCTATGCAAGAGCTATCTCCCTGGCCAAGAAAGACATAACCCACTTTTATTGTTTATACTGTAAATTAAATTAAATTAAATTAAATAGAGCATGTAGTTCAGACCAGGTGTTGCAGGAACTTTGCATTTGTGAAATGTACTCAGAGACAATCACTTGTGAAAAATATGGCGTTTAATAAATGAGACAAACAAAAAATAAAGAAAACAAAAATGAAAATAAAATAAACAAAAGTTAAAATTAGGAAAGGAGGAAGAGAAAGGAAAAGAAGCAAGGAGATAAAAGAAGGAAAGGAAATATGGCAATGCTTAAGCTTCAAAATTAAACACACCCTAACTGGGAAATCGTCACAGGAATTTAAATTCACCTTAAGATGCAATAAGACTTAAAATATGCATCTAAATTTGTTGGTAAAGGAAACGGTTACTTGCATTTTCTTGTTGCACAAGAGTCCGGATGCAACAAAGAAATCTTTGAAGAGCCAGTTAGGGTGGGGACAGATGTTCTTCCAGGTTCTCCTGAAGATCAGAGCAGTGGTTGTTCTTGGAAGTGAAGCTTGCCGGAAGATCTTGAAGGAAGAGGGAGTCGTTTCCAAGCTGTTTCGTACGTCTGACCAACGAATGGTGGTGTTTGTGACATTTTAAAGGTCTTGAACTCCACCCATCTTTGGGGGAACGGCCAATACTATGGGTTGAAATTTTGGAGGGAAAAACTTCCCTTTGTTTCATGTGTCTGTGGGCGTGGTTTGGACTATAAAACTTTAAAGTTTTATCTGAGGTGTATTAAGACGGTATGGTGACTTTCGTGATCAAATAAAATGCACCATTGTTTGGGAAATAAGTAACAGATAATTTTTTGGTCATTTGGATACTAAACATGAAAAGGAATGACAGCATAAAGGCATTACATACATTGATTCGTAATCAAAGTGTAACTGATGTTACTCCAGTATTGTGTTCTGATAAAAAGGAAACATGAAAACACTAAACACAATGCACTTTCAATAGGGAAGCGAAGAGCGGATGATTTTGTATCAATTTTGAAATCCGGCCTTAAAAGAAATTATAGCATTAGAACAGGGGTAAATTAACTTACAGAGATCAGTAATTATAGTATAACTGATGTTAATACAATGTCGTATTCTGATCAAATGAAATGCACCCTTGTCAGGAAAGTAAAGAACAGATAATTCTAAGTCAATTGAGCCTTAATAGAAGAGACAACATTAGTAGAGTTACATTAATAGAATTCTTAGATACATACAAATATAGGTTAATGTCGTGGGATGTGGAGCATCTTATTTATTTTGTTTTATTAGAAGAAGGAATGTTCCCTTGTGTGTGTGTGTGTGTGTGTGTGTGTGTGTGTGTGTGTGTGTGTGTGTGTGTGTGTGTGTGTGTGTGAGTGAGGGTCAAACAGAGAATCTGCAAAGGGGGTTATCTGTCTTGTGGTAAAATCCAAACGTTCTGGAGCCGGTTGTGTGTGGGTGTGTGTGTGTGATTAGATGGTCTTTGTGAACGCAACAAGAGTTCAGGCTTTGGTCCTGTTTCGTGTCTTTGGAAGGGGGAGTGTGACACTTTACGGATATACCACCCCTAATAAAAGTTACACCTTTTGATTGAGGTGAAGATGTCATAGGTTAGAAGGAATGCCTGGGACATGAAATCTAAATGACCTGTGCCAGACACTACAGGTTTCTGGACCCCCTGGGATAATTTGTACTCTAGGCCCAAAGGCCCCATTCCCCATTTATTTCTTCTTTTGACTACATGTTGCAACAATATGCCCTGCACTAGTTCACCAATCAAGACGGGTAAGTTCCTAAGTAAGAAGCTAAAATAAATGGAGCCTTATTCTGCTGATTCACATTAGCACCATATGAAGATGGATAATTTTTTGCAGCCTGTTTATTCTGAGTTAACAGCGTGAGCACCATTAAGACTTTAAAAATACTAAATAAAAAGTAAAAGCGTGAAAACAAAAACAGCAGTCACAGCATTGTTTATTATTTCAAAAAGAACCGACCCGATTAATCGGATAAAAATATTCATTTGTAATTAGATGTTTTGTTTATTATATCTATATTTATACCCCAATTCAGGGTATTTATTTATAAAAGTGTACTTAAAAAAAGTTTAACTATATTTAGACATTTCAAAGCTTATAGTGGCTCCTTGTTTGAGGAGCACATGAGGGGCTTCTCCTATGAACAAATTCACTAGTGCTGGGTTGAGTGCATTTGAGTACGCAAGGTAAAGCAATTTGTGTAAATCAACATTTGTATTTTGCAGATGCCAAGTTGACAACCAGTTTAAAAATAAATACATAAATAATAATAAAATATAATACTACATTGTTTTGACAATTTTTGTTTAAAGAACAATATATATTTTGTCCATTTGTGAAGAAATAAGCAAAAAATATATAATCAATTAAATTTTGTATAATTGTTACATGATATATTGGTGCAGTCTATAAGAACATCAAACACATCTATTTCTTCTTCTGAGGTTTCTACATGGTCATCATTAACAAGACTTACATGTACTTACTTGTATAATAATGAAATTATATATGCATAAATTATATATAAAAATGTATAACAAGCATTTGAATGTAGTAAAGCTTTCAAATCACATTTGAAAACAGATAATTTTACTGTTGTAGTAGACAAATGCTATAAAGGGAATGGAACGAAGAAACGCAGCAAGCTAACAGGCTTGATTAAAGAATTTATACATCATATGCCAATAGTATTAGCTTGTCTGCCATCACCTGCAAATGAACTTGAGTAACATCCATTTCTTAATCCATAGGGTTTAATATGATTTTGGCCCACCCTTTGCAGCTATAACAGCTTCAACTTTTCTAAGGCTTTCTACAAGGTTTAGGAGTGTGTTAATGGGAATATTTTACCATTATTCCACAAGTGCATTTGTGAAGTCAGACACTGTTGTTGGATGAGAAGGCCTGGTGGCTGTGTTATCTTGCCCATAACTTGAACATCCCAATTAATTGATAATAATAAGATAAGATATACCTTTATTCGTCCCACAGTGGGAAAATTTCTTTGTTACAGCAGCAAAGAAAAAGAAATGTGCAAATGAGTAAAAAAAAAAAAAGTAGAAAAACAGTACAGTATACTATACAATAGTATATACACAACACAATGTATAAATACAAAATGTAGTGGGACGAACTGTGGGTGTCCCTTTAAATTGTCATGAAAGCATCAGTTGTCCAATCAGATACATGCAAGACTATATAAAAGGGGACTTTTAATGCACCATGTTGTGTGATCACCGCTTGTGTGTCATTGCCCGAGGCCCGCCCCTTCCTGGTTTAGACTCTTCCTGTCTCACAGGTATGTGCTTGCTAGCAAGTGTGTATCAACGTGTGTGTTTGTGGTAACTAGCGTTATTTGAATTATAGTTTCCAACGTGTAATCATTTCATGTGGCTCGGCGACTGCTTTTAAACATGAACCCGCCGTAATCCCGTGCCTTCTTGCCGGTTTGATGTCCATTTGCCTGTGCGGCTGGACTTGTGGTCAAACGACAATATTAAGGTATGTGTAGCTATCTCTGCTGAGGTTTGTGGTGTTTGGTGGGATGAATAAATGTTCTACTTAATCCTTTTTTTAGGTGGAATAGTTTTAAGAGGAGTCATTCAGTGCGGCCTGCGGGGCAACGTACTTTGATGCTGCTGCTTTGTTTTACTCTGCTTTGCTTTATTTAACTTTGTATGCTTTTGTTTTACTTAACTTTGTCTGCTTTGCTAGCTTTTGCTTGCTTTGTTTGCTTTGCTAGCTTTATGCTTGTTTGCTCTGTTTATTCTGTTTCTTGCTTTTGTTTTACTTTACTTTGTTTGTTTAGGAACCGAGGCTTCAGGCAGGCGGCTAGTTGGCCTTGGCGTGCGGTGGTGGGACTCTATCACAGGGTGCAGTGTGTTCACGCTTGGTCTTACCGTGTTTGTGTGAGTGTGTGTGTGTGTGTGGTGCGTTTTGTGCACTTGGCGTTATGCTCCTGGCGATATAGTAGCCGCATACTCATTAAGCTAGTTTACCTGCTTTAGGTAAGCCTCGGTTTCCTTTTGTTTTATGCCTATTTTATTCCAGCCCATAGTCATGTTTTAAAAGTAATACCCATATTTATTGTGAAATAAAACATTTGTTTGTATCTTTGGTATCCACGTCTCTTGCCTCTGTTTATTGAAACCACGTACCTGTGTGTCTTTTGTAGATGATTAATCTATAATAGTGTTCCCTGTTAACAGGGTGGCGTAGTCAGCTGAGTTATAGTTTCTGTCTAATTAATGTCCCGCCACACTTTGGCGTAGTCGGCAGGATTGCGTTTCTCTTTGTTGGGCTGAGACGTGGATACTTATTGTTATTTTGTTAAAGGTTTTAGTTGTGACTTGTGGATGGATTAGAGGTTATTTTTTTTGTATTTCTTGTGTGCTTTTCTTTCTTTAGTTTTTTTGTGTTTAGAGTGTGTGGAACAAAGCAGCAGTGTCATTTCAGTGGACTTGGAGCGTTCCAGCAGTGGGTTTCCATAGCTTTTACTGACTTTGTTAAGTTTTCCGTAAACAAATGGAAGCGGAATTGCAGGAATTAAGGGAGCTTGTTGCTCAATTAAGGGCGGATAATGACAAATTGCGCCAGGAGCAGAGTCATGCTGCTCCATCCAGTCCCATAGCTGGCCCCTCTCGAGAATCTGTGGTGCCACCTATTGATCAACCAGTTAGTGCTGGTGCCACGTTAAACGAACGCCTTGTGTTTATTCCAAGGGATAGAAAATGTCCAATATTCGATGGTAGATCGGGCATTGGCATTAATGAGTGGATCGAGGAAGCAAAAGCTTGTATAAGAACTCGTCATTTGTCAGTGGCAGACCAGGCATTTTTCCTATTTGATCATTTAGGAGGGAACGCACGTGAGGAGGTTAGACATCGCCTGTTATTGAGCGTGAGACCCAGAGAGAATTTTTCCATTTTGCAAGAGTTATATGGATGCTCCCAGTCTTATGTTGCCCTGCAGGAAGCCTTTTTTTCTAGGAAGCAACAAGGAGGCGAGACCTTGCTGGAGTTCTCTTTGGCCTTATTGAGCCTCTTGGAGAAAGTGAGGCAGAAGTCCCCAAATGCCATGCCAAATGCAGAGATTTTATTAAGGGACCAGTTTGTCGAATATGTTTGTGACCCTTCTTCGCCGTGAATTGAAACAATTGGTTCGTCGACAGCCCCATTCTACACTCTTGGAGGTGCGTGGCGAAGCTATTCGTTGGGAGCGGAGGGAATGCCGGGCGGAGCAAGGGGTCGAAGTCTTTCTGTCCCTTTGGCGCACGGGTTTCAGTATGAAGTTCAGGGCCGTTGTAGCTCGTCTAAAAAGTCTGGAATAGGGGAGCTTAGAGAAATGTTAAAATTACAACAAGAGCAATTAAATCAGCTTACCCAGAATATTGCCCGTTTGCAAGGGCCCCATTCTCGTCCTCGTACCCAAACTTTTCGTAGTGGGCCCATGATCTGTAGGCGTTGTCAAAAACCAGGCCATTTTGCACGGAATGCGAAGGGAACGTGTCATGTCCCGGTCACCATTACGTTCTCGTGTTGATCAGGCCATTGAGGTGTGCAGTCGCAAGCTAATGTGTCGGAAAACTAATTCGGCCGTGCTGAAGAGTCACAGCTCGGCTGGGAAAATGGCTGACTCAGATGGTAAGAAATCTAGTTCAGTTCCAAACTTAATGTCTTCTTGCCCGCATCTGAATGTTTCAATTGGTGGTGTGTTAGTCCCTTGTTTAATTGACACCGGTTCGATGGTATCAACGATTACGGAAAGTTGTTTTATTCAACATTTTGAGCCATGGGGTCAGGAGCACTTGAGGTCGTGTTCCTGGTTGCAGCTAAGAGCTGCAAATGGGCTCTCAATTCCATATATCGGTTATATGGAATTGGATATTGAGCTCTGTGGTAGGATAGTTCCGCGATGTGGGGTGCTGGTGGTCAGGATCCTCCTGGTGGCTTGCGCTCTCAAGTCCCTGGTGTGTTGGGGATGAATGTACTTGGGCGATGCTACCAGGAGCTCTTTGGACAGCATGGCCCCGCTTTGTTTGATTTTCCTCCGGTTTCTAGTGCGCCACTTTCAGTTTTTCAAGCCCTACAACACTGCCATCAAGGTAGCGAGCAATCTCGCATTGAGTGTATGACTAGGGTAAGAGTGCGTGGTCCTCGGGCATGTCGTGTCACAGGTGGTACTATTAAGTTGGTTGCGGCAACTTGTGCAGAACAGTTGGCAGATAGTACTGTACTGTTCGAGCCCATTGAGTCTGGGTTACCCGAAGGGTTGCTGGCACCCCCCGCCTTGGTGCGAGTGATTGGAGGCTCAGTTTATGTGCCAGTGGTCAACATAGGCACGCCTGATGTCCTCCTTTTTCCACGCAGAGTATTAGGTACCCTGGGTAGAGTGCATGTTGTCAGTTTGCCGGCAGGTGTTACTGAAGTTAGATCCACTACAGCAAATGTGTATTCTCAAGCCACTCTAGCAGTTAGTGCCCCTGTTTTAGAGCAGATTGCAAAAGTAGACCTGACTGCATTGCCAGAACTGGAACAGGGCAAGGTGAGGGCCTTGCTTACAAAATATCAGACGGTATTCTCCGAACATGATGGTGATTTGGGATGTACAAGTCTTATATCTCATGATATCCCCTCTTAGATGATATCCTGTGCGGCAGCGACATCGCCGGGTACCTCCCTCTGAGTATGAGGTTGTTCGAGCCCACATCAATCAGCTGCTGGAGTCTCAGGTAATTAGGAAAGTTGCAGCCCATATGCCTCCCCAATTGTCTTGGTAAAAGGATGGTAGTCTACGCTTATGCGTTGACTACCGCCAGTTAAACGCCAAGACCAGGAGGGATGCATTTCCTTTGCCTCGGATTGAGGAGTCGCTGGATGCGTTGACGGGGCCTGTTGGTTTTCCACTATGGATCTAGCTAGTGGTTATAACCAGGTCCCTGTCACAGAGGATAAGCCAAAGACCGCTTTTGCACCCCATTTGGCCTGTTTGAATGGAATCGTATGCCTTTTGGGTTGTGCAATGCCCCCTCTACCTTCCAGCGACTTATGGAGAGGGTATTTGGGGACCAACAGTGTCAGTCCTTACTTCCACCTCAATTACTCAACATTTGGAGAGGTTGGAGGTTGTTTTAAGCCGTCTGGAACGGGAAGGGTTAAAGGCTAGGCTAGAGAAGTGCGCCTTTCTTCAGCAAGAGGTGAAATATTTGGGTCATGTTATCTCTTCCAGGGGTGTGGCAACTGACCCTAGTAAGATCGAGGCTGTGGCCCAGTGGCCTCGCCCCTCTAGCGTTACAGAGTTAAGATCCTTTCTGGGTTTTTCCAGCTACTATCGGCGGTTTGTGGAGGGTTTGCCAAGTTGGCTGCCCACTGCATAAGCTGGTGGGGGAGTTTGCTGGTGTAAAGGGTAAGCAGAAAAGTAGGAGTTTTGCTAGTGCCTGGAGTGAAAACTGTCAGGTGAGCTTTGAGGGGTTAAAGGAGAAACTGACTACCGCCCCAGTACTTGCGTATGCGGATTTCTCTAAACCGTTTATTCTGGAGGTGGACGCCAGTTATCAAGGGTTAGGGGCAGTCCTTTCCCAGGAAACTGAAGGCAAGGTAAGACCAGTGGCATATGCTAGTCGCAGTTTAAGGCCCACTGAGCGCAACATGTCAAATTATAGCTCTATGAAGTTGGAGTTTGTTGCGCTCAAGTGGGCCATGACGGAGAAATTCCGTGAATATCTGTTGGGTAATAAGTGTGTGGTATTCACAGATAATAATCCCCTTAGCCATCTGACCTCTGCAAAGTTGGGGGCGACTGAGCAGCGTTGGGCTTCTCAGCTGGCGGCTTTCGATTTTGAGATTAAGTATCGCTCTGGTAAGAGTAATAGAAATGCAGATGCGCTGTCACGGAGGGATCCCCTGGAACCTGGTGGGTTGGATGGGTTGACCCCCGGCACTGCAATTCCTGAGTCTTTGTGGCCATTAGCTGGGGTAGATTCTGTGGGTATAGCGACCCAGTGTATGGTCTCTACACTTCCTGGTTATTCTGCTGGTGACTTGCGTTCTTTGCAGGCAGCTGATCCAGTTATTTGGGAAGTGTTGCGATTTTGGAGACAAGGACCTAATGAGCGGCGCCAAATGACTAAGGCAGCCTTAACCTTGCTCCGCCAGTGGGATCGGTTGAGGGAGTTAGATGGTATGCTGTATCGTCGGGTTCACTGCCCTAATGGTAAGGAAGAGATGTTGCAATTGGTTTTGCCTGCTGCCTTGAGACCAGAGGTGTTAAGGCAGTTGCATCAGCAACATGGACACCAGGGCAGGGAGCGCACCATGGAGTTAGTGCAACAGAGGTGTTATTGGCCGGGTGTGTCCTCGGATGTGGCAAGTTGGTGTCACGAGTGTGACCGGTGCCAGGCAGCCAAAGACACCCAGCCACTGGCTCAGGCTTTTATGGGCGGTTAATGTCATCTAGGCCAAATGACATCTTGGCAGTGGACTTCACAGTGTTAGAGCCCACAAGCTCTGGCATCGAAAACGTTTTGGTGATGACTGACGTTTTCAGTAAGTATACCTGCTGTTCCAACGAGGGATCAGCGGCGGAGACGGTGGCACAAGCCCTGGTGACCGAATGGTTTTACAGGTTCGGTGTTCCGGGCCGTCTCCACTCGGACCAGGGTCGAAATTTTGAGTCTTTGTTGATACGTCAGTTATGTGAGCTTTATGGTGTGGTGAAGTCTCGTACTACCCCCTATCACCCGGCCGGTAACGGCCAGTGTGAACGCTTTAACCGCACTCTACATAATCTGTTGCGTACTCTGCCAGTGTCCAGGAAACGAGACTGGGTAGCGTGTCTTCCCCAGGTAGTGTTCAGTTATAATAGCACCCTCATCAGAGCACAGGGAATCGCCACACTTCTTGATGTTTGGACAGGAGCCACGATTGCCTGTAGATTTTCTGTTGGGAGAGAACCACAGCTAAGGGAGGGTAGTGTGCATGACTGGGTCTTGGAACATCAAACGAGGCTCCAGGTGGCCTTTGCAGGTGCACGGGAACGGTTGCAGGTCATGGCTGATAGGCGCAAGGCCAATCATGATCAGCACGTCCGAGATGAACCATTGGTGGAGGGTCAACTGGTGTACCTCCGTGATTATGGGGTAAGGGCCGCCATAAAATCCAGGACCTATGGAGCCCAGTGGTCTACCAAGTGATAAGGGCACCCAAGGAAGGTGGTGTAGTGTACACCATTGCGCCTGTAGATGACCTGACCAAGGTAAGGAACGTGCATCGTTCACTGCTAAAGAGAAGAGTCTGTAAGGACACAGTTGGTACTAACCATGGCAGTCCTTTACCTGACCCAGTTGTGGGCACATCATCGTTAGCTGAGGAAGAGGATGAGGTAGATTTATTAGCTTTGGTCCAAGAACGGGATCAAGTTGATGTCGAATTAAGAATTGGTGGGCTGGCATCTGGGGTGGAACATGGTCCACAGGAGAGGGTGAGTGTTACGGGACCCGTTCCTGCTAACTGGCCAGGATTACAGGCTCCAGCTAGGGATACAGCTATGTTGCCGGAGCCACAGCCTGAAGCCCTGGTTAGGGTGGATGAGGTGCGTTACGCAGGACAAAACGTGCAAATGCGGGCCAACATCCAAATGTACACCATCTTCCCCGTTCAGTAGGTGGGACAGGTGAGGGCTCCCAGCAGCAAATGCATGGCATGGTGCCAGGCATTTTTAGGCCATGGGATTAGGTAATCCTGACCCTAGTAGTAGGACCGTCGGGGCGACGATCCGTCAGTGGGGGGTAGATTGTAGTGGGACGAACTGTGGGTGTCCCTTTAAATTGTCATGAAAGCATCAGTTGTCCAATCAGATACATGCAAGACTATATAAAGGGGACTTTTAATGCACCATGTTGTGTGATCACCGCTTGTGTGTCATTGCCGAGGCCCGCCCCTTCCTGGTTTAGACTCTTCCTGTCTCACAGGTATGTGCTTGCTAGCAAGTGTGTATCAACGTGTGTGTTTGTGGTAACTAGCGTTATTTGAATTATAGTTTCCAACGTGTAATCATTTCATGTGGCTCGGCGACTGCTTTTAAACATGAACCCGCCGTAATCCCGTGCCTTCTTGCGGTTTGATGTCCATTTGCCTGTGCGGCTGGACTTGTGGTCGAAACGACAATATTAAGGTATGTGTAGCTATCTCTGCTGAGGTTTGTGGTGTTTGGTGGGATGAATAAATGTTCTACTTAATCCTTTTTTTAGGTGGAATAGTTTTAAGAGGAGTCATTCAGTGCGGCCTGCGGGGCAACGTACTTTGATGCTGCTGCTTTGTTTTTACTCTGCTTTGCTTTATTTAACTTTGTATGCTTTTGTTTTACTTAACTTTGTCTGCTTTGCTAGCTTTTGCTTGCTTTTGTTTGCTTTGCTAGCTTTATGCTTGTTTGCTCTGTTTATGCTTTGTTTCTTGCTTTTGTTTTACTTTACTCTGTTTGTTTAGGAACCGAGGCTTCAGGCAGACGGCTAGTTGGCCTTCGCGTGCGGTGGTGGGACTCTATCACAGGGTGCAGTGTGTTCACATTTGGTCTTACCGTGTTTGTGTGAGTGTGTGTGTGTGTGTGTGGTGCGTTTTGTGCACTTGGCGTTATGCTCCTGGCGATATAGTAGCCGCATACTCATTAAGCTAGTTTACCTGCTTTAGGTAAGCCTCGGTTTCCTTTTTGTTTTTATGCCTATTTTATTCCAGCCCATAGTCATGTTTTAAAAGTAATACCCATATTTATTGTGAAATAAAACATTTGTTTGTATCTTTGGTATCCACGTCTCTTGCCTCTGTTTATTGAAACCACGTACCTGTGTGTCCTTTGTAGATGATTAATCTATAATAGTGTTCCCTGTTAACAGGGTGGCGTAGTCAGCTGAGTTATAGTTCCTGTCTAACGTCCCGCCACAAAAAGAAGAAAAAAGAGACCACGAGTAAGTAGTTACACTATCAAACATATTGTACATAGGTAATATTGCACGGTTTTAAATTTTATGAATTTAAATTTAAATGGCATTCGTTAATAACAATTTACAGATTATTATCGAATTTACTGATTAGTTGTTGCAGTCCTAGTGATTTGCAACTAGTTATTTTTAATAAAAACAAAAAATGATTATATATATTCTAATCTATAAAAATATCAATTTTTATTTAACTTTTTCATTACTAGCAGTTTTTTACTGCAGTAGCGTAGCAGTAACAGTTTAGCTTTTTGCCATTAACATTATTATGTTAAATGATAAATTATTTGGGAATCTGGATCTGTTTTTAATTCATGATTTAATTCATTTAAAAACTGCACATATGTTACTTCTCTGCAGCAAAGTCAACCAATGGCTACAGCAAAAAGCAAGCTTTTTCATCTAATACACTCGCATCTACAGATTTCCCAAAAGGGTTATTCAGCTGGTGTGAACTCCAACCTTGTTAAAGTGAACTTGAAGTAGATTTGATTTTCATATGAACATCAACTTTTTGATTTGGCCCAGTCATAGGTGTTAATAAATGCCTAAATGCCATTAAATATGACACTGTAAACAATAGCTCCTAAATTATTCTCAAGTAGAAGTACAGATACTCATTTTTTAAAAGACTCCAGTAAAAGTTGAAGTACTGACTACACTTTTTTACTCAAGTAAAAGTATGTCATGCTGGTAACTGGACGTCATGTACATGTGTGTGTGTGTATATATATATATATATATATATATATATATATATATATATATATATATATACACACATACACACTGTTAAAAATTTTTTCGTTAAAAAACAGTAAAGAACTGGCAGCACGGTTGCCAGCAACTTACTGTCAAATTACCAGTGTCTTAGTGTAGGTTAAAATTACAGTTGTCTTCTGTTTATTAAAAAACAGTAACGAACTGGCAGCACGGTTTCCAGCAACTTACGTCTTAGTGTTGGTGAAATTTACAGTTGGCTACTGTTTTTGCAAATACAACATAACACTGTTTATATATTAAAGTATATTTCTGAAAATATAACTACCAGTTTTTTTAAACCTTGTGATTTAAGAAATTGCCCCAGTTTAACTTCCAAAACACCACGTTACTACCATGTATAAATGTACTCTTTAACAGAAGTAAATCAGCTTTAGAGAGAACCTAAATAACATCAAAGAAAAAAACACATTCATAATTACAGTACATTTGTATAAAATAAAAACAATGGTCAACCAAAAGCCCAAAGCTTATTACATGTAATGGAAATACATTTAAATGTAAAAAAAAAAATTACTCTGGTAAGAAAGACAAAGTGAATGACAGAAAACACCCAAGTATATACAGTATTTTTGAGTGAATATGCATGTGTGTGATGCGTGTGTTGTGAATGTGTGTATGCGATGTTTGTGTGTGTCTGTGGTGTGTATTACTTATATAAAGTCCCACTTAAAATCTATTAATTTTTTAAGTAGACTGGAGACACGTCCGCTTTGATATGACTCCTACAACCTTGTGCTCTTTTCCGGATTTATCCCGATTAACCACCTGAAAAACAAATGTGTGTGTTTAGAACTAGTGGAGGGGAAATAATTAAGGTTTTTTTCTAACGCTGGAGGCTTTACGAATTTCAGAAAAGCAGCGGAAAACACCAGTCATTTTAGTGTGATACAAAGACAATGTGATTTCAGTGCAATGTAGTTTGAAAAATTAACTTTACAGAAGGATTATCACATATTTTGCTGAATGAAACTCACCCGGTAATTGGGAATAATGCAACCCAAGTCAGAAATCCAGCTGCACAACACAGTTATGCATTTGGCGTATTAATCACTGAAAATAAGCAAATAGAAGATTGATTAACTACCAATATCCACCATACATGTTAGCTGCCATAGCAAATGTAATGAAATTTGTCACGCAAACAAAAGGGAACTCACCTGTTAATGTCTAAAAGACGGATAAAAGTCCCCGCGTGCTCACTGCAGTTTTCAAAAATACTGTATAGTAATGTTCTAATTTCTCTAAATAATTAATACAGCAAAATGCCGTTATATTGTGTCTACATCATTTGACAACAATAAAACTGTAATGTACTGCTTTTGAACATAACATTATTATACTGTTGAAATTCTGCCATAAATTAACAGCAATTTCTAACAGTGTATGTATATATATATATATATATATATATATATATAATCTGTTAGCGTCGAGATAACCAATGATCGAGATAAATGAAAACCAATATGGCGGCAATATATTAACGTGCTTGAAATTTCTTTATGTACATGATGTGCAATATTAAATGAGAATGTGCATGCACGTGTTTTTGGAGGTTTTTTTACACAACAGCGTTGCCGCGATTTGATTGGTCATGCGGATCGAGAGAACCTGTAATGCGGATAAGGAGGCGGAAGCCGAAGTAAACGCAAACAAAGTTTATTGAGAATACTCAGGATATAATCCACCAATACTTGTAGCAAAGTAGTAATATCCAGTGCTGCGCTCCGGGAGCGCGGTCCACAAAGATCCACGAACCCGCGCTATGGAAAGCGCAGCGCTGGGCAGCAACGGATAAACGTGGTGCAGACAGCGTGAACATGGACAACAGCAGGATCAGGGTAATCCGGGGTGCCGTTGAGAGAATGAGGAGTCCAGGAAGAAGGGTACGTAGCGGGACACATCTACGAGATTACACAGATCACCATGAACCAACACATACGATCATGCACAAACAATAACGGACCGCGAGTGTATGGAGGTGAGGGGCTTAAATAGGAGACGGGATGAGTGAGTGAATGAGAGTCAGGTTTGTGTGATCAGCATGACTGCGAGGAGCTCCGTGTGGGCGGGGTACGCACAGGAGAAGAAGCAGGGTGCTTCGGGGAATGCCGAGGTTTGTCAGCCCCCATAGGGGGCGTGGCAGGGGGATTCCTGACATAACCGACGTTAAGTGGCAAATTTGCCCCCCCTTGTGCTCAAAATATTAGGGTTCGGCGACAAAAAAGAATCGACATAACCGATTAAAAAATGCTGAGACAAAGCAAGAATTTGGCGGTTCCACTTCAAAAACGTCGACTTAATAGGGTTAAGTCGCCAACCCTATTAAGTCGACGTTTTTGAAGTGGAACCGCCAATTCTCTTTGAATAATTTTGTCAGCCCATTTTTGAGTTTTGTGTGACATTATGTCAAATTTGCTTTTTTCCCCTCCCTTTTTTTTTTTTGTTCCAATACACACATGTTTATTCCCTTCGTGTGTATTGGAACAAAAAAAAAAAAAGGGAGGGGAAAAAAGCAAATTTGACATAATGTCACACAAAACTCAAAAAATGGGCTGGACAAAATTATTGGCACCCTTAACTTAATATTTGGTTGCACACCCTTTGGAAAAAAATAACTGAAATTAGTCGCTTCCTATAACCATCAATAAGTTTCTTACACCTCTCACCCGGAATTTTGGATCACTCTTCCTTTGCAATTTTAAGATTTTTCCACAGGTGTTCAATGGGATTTAGATCTGGACTTATTGCTGGCCACTCCAGAACTCTCCAGCGCTTTGTTGCCATTCATTTTTGGGTGCTTTTTGAAGTATATTTGGGGTCATTGTCCTGCTGGAAGACCCAAGATCTTGGACGCAAACTCAGCTTTCTGACACTGGGCCCTACACTGTAACCCAAAATCCTTTGGTAATCTTAGATTTCATGATGCCTTGCACACACTCAAGGCACCCAATGCCAGAAGCAGTAAAACAACCCCAAAAAATGTTTAAACCTCCACCATATTTGACTGTAGGTACTGTGTTCTTTTCCTTGTAGGCCTCATTCCGTTTTCAGTAAACAGTAGAATGATGTTCTTTACCAAAAAGCTCTGTTCGTCTCATCTGTCCACATGACATTGTCCACATGATAATGTTGCGCACTGTGGACAAAGGTAAATCTAGATCTCTGGAGATCTTGTAACCTTGAGATTGTTGAAATTTTTTCACAATTTTGGTTCTCAAGTCCTCACACAGTTCTCTTCTGCTCTTTCAGTTGTCCATGCTTAGTGTGGCACACACAATGCAAAGACTAAGTGAACTTCTCTCCTTTTTATCTGCTTTCAGGTGTTATTTTTATATTGCCCACACCTGTTACTTGCCCCAGGTCAGTTTAAAGGAGCATCACATGCTTGAAACAATCTTATTTATCGACAATTTTGAATAACTTTGTCCAGCCCATTTTTGGAGTTTTGTGTGACATTATGTAAAATTTGTTTTTTTCCCTCTCTTTTGTTGTTTTGTTCCAATACACACAAAGGGAATAAACATGTGTATAGCAAAACGTGTAATGCAGTACGTTTCTGTGAGAAATACTAGATTTTCTGGAAAAATTTCAGGGGTGCAAACTATTTTGGCCATGACTGTGTGTATGTGTGTGTGTGTGTGTGTGTGTGTGTGTGTGTGTGTGTGTGTGTGTGTGATTCCCTTCACTATTCTGGGTATATGTTCCACTAGATTTTGGAGCTTGCTGATGGATATTTGTGTTCATCAGCCACAAGGGTGTTACGGATGTAGGTGAGGTAGGGTGGAGTCAGCATTCACATTCATCCCAAAGGTGTTCAGTAGGGATGAGATCAGAAAACAACCACATATAGCAGGGAAGGTCAGGTGACCACAGTCTGAAGCTTCCACAGTCTGAAGCTATTTCAGACCATTATCTAATCTCGTTTAAAATTTGCCTCAGTCATTGCATTTCTACTTTACCACGTTACCGTGTTAAGCGTACTTTCACGTCAGCTACAGCAGCGCGTTTTATCAATAATCTTCCAGAAATTACGATATTAGACAGATCTCCGTCAGACCCCGCAGAGCTCGACTGGGCCACTGAACACCTAGAAACAACGTTACGTTACACTCTAGATGATGTAGCTCCCCTTAAGACCAAAATGATCAGGGACAAAAAAATTAGCACAGTGGTATAATGATCATACGCGCACCTTAAAACAGACCACTCGAAAATTAGAACCTAAATGGCGTCAAACAAAATTAACAGTATTTCAAATAGCATGGAAGGAGAGCCTCTTAAATTATAGAAAATCTCTTAGTGCTGCTAGATCAGCATATTTCTCCACCCTCATAGAAAATAACAAACATAATCATAGATTTTTATTCAGCACGGTAGAAAAATTAACAGGAAATAAAAGCACTGCGCTAACATGCACACCATCAATAGGTAGTAATGATTTCATGAAATTTTTTAATAATAAAATTCAAAACATCAGGCAAGAAATCCAGACGGTTAATATAAATTAAAATTATTTCACAAGTAACCCTGTAGACAGCAGCGTAATTATAACAGACAATCAACTACAAAGCTTCACTCCTATTCATGAGAATGACTTAATTTCATTAATTTCCTCATCAAAATCATCAACCTGCATTCTCGATCCCTTGCCTACAAGTTTCTTTAAACCTGACCTTGACCCATGTCAGTTGTCCAACTACAGACCAATATCAAATCTCCCCTTTATATCCAAAATTTTTGAAAAGGTTGTAGCACAGCAGTTATGCTCACACCTACTTATGAATAACATTTTTGAAATGTATCAGTCAGGATTTCGGCCTCATCATAGCACAGAGACGGCGCTAGTTAAGGTGGTAAATGACCTGTTATTGGCCTCTGATCAGGGTTTTGTCTCCTTACTTGTTTTGCTCGACCTTAGTGCAGCTTTTGACACCATTGATCACACTATACTACTTGCTAGACTTGAGAACGTTGTTGGAATAAAGGGAACAGCTCTCTCTTGGCTCAGGTCTTATTTGACTGATCTCTATCAGTTTGTTAATGTAAACGGTGAGTTCTACACACTCTATGAGGTAAAGTTTGGTGTTTCTCAAGGATCTGTCTTAGGCCCACTTCTTCTCTCTTTATATATGCTGCCTCTTGGTGAAATCATTCATAAACATGGGATTCGCTTCCATTGCTATGCTGATGACACACAGCTGTATATTTCAGCAAAGCCAGATAAGAAAGATCAGCTTAACAATGTTAAGAAGTGTGTAAAGGACATTAGACAGTGGATGCTTAATAACTTTCTTCTGCTCAACTCAGATAAGACTGAAGTACTTTTACTAGGACCACATGCAGCTAGAAGTAAACTTTCCGATTACGTAGCATCTCTGGATGGTGTTTCTGTTTCAGCGTGTACGGCTGTCAAAGACCTTGGTGTGATTATTGACCTGAGTCTTTCTTTTGAGTCTCACGTGAATAATATCACCAGGATCTCCTTCTTTCACCTTAGAAATATTGCTAAAATTAGAAATATGATGTCGTTACAGGATGCAGAAAAATTTGTTCAAGCTTTTGTTACTTCTAGATTAGACTTCTGTAACGCTTTACTGTCTGGGTGTGTGAGTAAGTGCATAAATAAGCTTCAATTAGTTCAGAATGCAGCAGCAAGAGTCCTCACTAGATCTAGGAAATATGACCACATCACCCCTGTTTTAATCAGTTTACACTGGCTCCCAATTAAATCTTGCATTGATTATAAAATACTACTACTGACGTATAAAGCACTTAACGGTCTCGCACCACAGTATCTGAGTGAACTTCTGTACCAGTATGATCCTCCACGCCTACTTAGATCAAAAGGTGCTGGCTATCTGTTGGTTCCTCAAATAATGAAGACTACAGCAGGGGGCAGATCTTTCTCTTATAAAGCCCCACAGTTTTGGAACAGCATTCCAACCAGTGTTCGGGACTCAGACACAGTCCCAGTGTTCAAGTCGAGGTTGAAAACTTATTTATTTAGTCAAGCCTTTTATCAGTAGATTTTTCTTAGGTAAAGGCTCAGATCTGGAGGGAGCATGGATATAGAGTGTTTGGTGAACTGCTATATTTGGATGCTGTCGTCCCGTCACATTCACACGTTCACTCTGGTTTGTTGACAGCGGTGTGGTGGGTCATCTCTTATCCCAGAGATCCCTCATGTCTGTGTTACCTTCTGGTTCTCCCTTTTAGTTATGCTGCACAGTGACATTAACTTTCATACAACAATAGGGACACTTAATAATCCATATCCTTCTCTTCCTGTCACCCTCTCTCTCTCTCTCTCTCTCTCTCTCTCTCGGTCGAGTTAAACATGCTCCTGAGGCTCCAGTGACCACTGTTCCTGTTCCTGCCCCTCTCTCCTCCGTGGATCTTTACACTTCTGTGCAGCTTGGGACGGTCTCTCATCAACACCTTGGGTGGTTCCATGTAATTCCGGAGTAGAACGGGTGCTTTGAGGATGGATTGGACTGTAGTTAATGTCAACAGTCTGCTACACTGACTCAGGAATACAGTTCGCTTCTGATCATCATCACTGTACCCCGCAACATTGTATATCTGCTTCAAATGGACATTTGTTGCAACCCAGATGAGGATTCCCTCTTGAGTCTGGTTCCTCTTAAGGTTTTTTCCTTATGCCTTATGCCTTATGCCATCTTATGCCATCTGTGGCAAGGAGTTTTTCCTTGCCACAGTTGCTCATCAGGGACAAACATACTTACCAAGAACATATTTACGTTTAATCACCACATTATCTGTGTAAAGCTGCTTTGAGACAATGTTCATTGTTAAAAGCGCTATACAAATAAAAATGAATTGAATTGAATTGAAGTGACCCAATACTTTTGGAAATATAGTCAAGTCAAGTTTATTTGTATAGCGCTTTTCACAACAGACATTGTCTCAAAGCAGCTTTACACAAATCAACAGTTAAGGTGAATGGTGTGCATTTGTACCTAATGAGCAAGCCGTGGCGACTGTGGCAAGGAAAAACTTCCTTAGATGTTATGAGAAAGAAACCTTGAGAGGAACCAGACTCAAAAGGGGAACCCATCCTCATTTGGGTGACATCAAGAGTTTGATCATAAATCTTTCAACAGTAGAGAACACTGGAGAGTGAGAACTAGCATGATTACTGGAGTATAAGATTATAAGTGATGTTCTTTCTGCAGCCTTATACAGTCTATATGGTTAGTAGCTCTTAGTTTTATGAGCTCAGTATTTGTGATCATCACAGATCCAGCATCAGCTTCTCCATGCCAGAGCCTTTAAACACTCCAGGAGGTCCAATGTCAAAACTCCACACGTGTGGCGGGATCCAAATGGCACTGGTACATCTCTAGATGGTTCGGGATGTTTGCGAGTTCGGCATCTACTTCTTCAAAAGGTCCATAATCTTCATGAGGTGGGACGTGACTGGAGCTGGCCAAACCTCAGGGTGTCTCAGGATGGGGAGAGAAAGAGAAGCAGTGGAGAGCAATTAGCGTAGCTGCTGTTCATGATATTTAAGATAAGATAAGATAAGATAAGATAAGATAAGATAAGATAAGATAAGATAAGATAAACCTTTATTCGTCCCACAGTGGGGAAATTTCTATGTTACAGCAGCAAGACAAAGAAATAAAAATAGATGCAAATATATATATAAAAAAAAGAAGAATATACTAAAAAAATAAAAACAGAAATAAAAATAAATAATAATAATAATAATAATAATAATAATAACAAAGAAATAAAAATAAATGCAAATATCTGAAAAATAATATACATATACTACAATACCAGTGTATATATACAGTACAATGTAACAATACAAATAGGAAAAAACTAAAGTACGCTTTTCAAGTCATATTTTAACGTAGTATTGCACGTAAATTGCGGGTAATATTGCACATAATATTGTACCTGATTCGTGTAATAATATTTCACACAGATAATGTTATTGCACAGCTTAAAAAGTAATAGCAGTGTTGTATGGTGGTGACTGGTTTTACTGGGAACAGCTTTGGTTGTACAGTCTAATAGCAGCAGGGAGAAAAGACCTTCTGTATCCCTCCTTCAGACACTTAGGATGTATCAGTCTGTCACTAAAAGAGCTGCTCAGCGATGTAACGGTTTCATACAGGGGGTGGGAGGCGTTCTGCAGCAATGATGATAGTTTTGCTACCATCCTCCTTTCTCCCACCTCCTGTACAGTGTCCAGGGGAATCCCCAGGACTGAGCTGGCCTTCCTGATCAGCTTGTCTAGTCTCTTCCTGTCTGCAGTAGATATGCTGCTGCCCCAGCAGACCACTCCATAGAATATGGCTGAGGCCACCACAGAGTCAAAAAAGGTCTTCAGTAGCTCTCCCTGTACTCCAAAAGACCTTAGTCTCCTCAGCAGAAAGAGTCTGCTCTGCCCTTTCTTGTAGATTGCCTCAGTGTTGTTTGTCCAGTCCAGTTTGTAGTTTAGGTGAACACCCAGGTATTTGTAAGAGTCCACTCTCACAATGTCCCTACCCTGAATATTCACTGGTGATAGAATTAGTTTGTGCCTACGGAAATCCACCACCAGTTCTTTCGTTTTCCCCGCATTTATCTGGAGGCAGCTCCTTTGGCACCAGTCCACAAAGTTCTTTATAAGTCCTCTGTACTCTCTGTCATCATCATTCGTGATCAGACCGACGATGGCAGAGTCATCAGAGAACTTCTGTAGGTGACAGGTTGCTGAGCTGAACATGAAGTCTGCAGTGTAGATGGTGAAGAGAAACGGGGCAAGAACCGTTCCCTGCGGGGCTCCAGTGTTGCAGACAATCATGTCAGACTCACAGTCACGAGTCCTTACATACTGTGGTCGGTCTGTGAGATAGTCCAGTGTCCAGGCAGACAGATGATGGTCCACTCCCATGTACACCATCTTATCCCTCAGGAGCGCAGGTTGGATGGTGTTGAAAGCACTAGAGAAGTCAAAAAACATGACTCTCACAGTGCTCCCAGCCTTTTCCAGGTGTGAAATAGCCCGATTTAAGAGGAAGATGACTGCGTCTTCCACTCCAATGCCAGGTTGGTAGGCAAACTGAAGTGGATCCATTGATGGGCTCACCCGAGGTCGGAGATGAGTGAGCACTAGCCTCTCCAATGTCTTCATCAGATGCGAGGTCAGCGCTACTGGTCGATAGTCTCCGAAGTCTTTTGGACGCGGCGTCTTTGGAACAGGCACCACGCAGGATGTTTTCCATATCTGTGGCACCTTTCCCAGCTTCAGGCTCAGGTCAAACATGTACAGCAATATGCCGCACAGCTGGTCAGCACAGGTGTTAAGTAGCCTGGAGCTGATGCCGTCTGGGCCTGCAGCCTTCCTCGCTTTGATCTTCCTGAGCTCCATTCTCACCTGGGCTTCTGTAAGGGGCAGTGTGTATTGGATGGAGTGTTGACTGGAGGGACTCGGCAGGGGGGAAAGTTAGGTGTGTTGTGTATTGTCTGTGAGCTGATAGCAGTGCAGAGAGAGGTGGGGCTGGAGCTGCTTGCTGTGGAAGCAGAGAGGGGGGATTGCAGCAGGGGGGACTGGATGGGGGCAGGGGAGGGTAGCTGATCAAATCTGTTAAAGAATAGATTGAGATCATTCACCCATTTCTGGTCACCCACAGCCTGAGAGCTTGGCTCCTTATGACCAGTGATGGTTTTGAGCCCCTTCCACACACCGCTGACATTGTTCTGCTGCAGCTGATCCTCCATCTTCCTCCTGTAGCATGCTTTTCCTTCCCTGATCTTCTTTCTCAGTTCTCTCTGGACAGTTTTCAGCTCTTCCTTGTTTCCTGATTTAAACACCCTCTTCTTTTCTTTAAGGAGAGTCTTTATATCAGGGTTAATCCACGGTTTGTTGTTGGAAAAACACCGTACAGTCCTGGTGGGTACAGTATTCTCCACACAGAAGTTAATGTAGTCCGTAATACAGTCTGTTAGACTGTCAATATCCTCCCCATGTGGATTGCACAATTCCTCCCACATAGTTGTTTCAAAACAGTCTTTCAGAGCCTCATCTGTCTCATCAGACCATGTCGTCACTGTGCGGGAGGTAGCTGGTTGCCTGCATACAAGGGGTTTGTACACAGGTAGGAGATGAACCAGGTTGTGATCCGATCTTCCCAAGGGGGGGAGAGGTGATGAAGCATAGGCCTCCTTTGAGTTTGCATTAAATAAGTCCAGTGTTTTATTGTCTCTGGTGCTCTGTGGAGCTCTGTTTGGGCTCTGTGTTAACAGTCTGTTAACAACAGAATGCAGGACATCGCATGCCGATTCCCCGTCAGCAGAGGGGGGAATATACGCAGCTATCGTGATAACATGCAAGAATTCCCTCGGCAGATAGTACGGCCTCATGCTAGCGGCTAACAGCTCAATGTCCTTACAGCAGATCTGCTCTTTAATAGTGATGTGACCAGATTTACACCATCTATTATTCACAAACACTGCCAGTCCTCCTCCCTTTCTCTTACCGCTCTCCATCGTCCTGTCCGCGCGCAGTAAATCAAATCCATCCAGAGCCACGGTGGTGTCCGGTGTTAGCTTGGTTAGCCATGACTCCGTGAACAGCATGATGCTACACTCCTGGAATTCCCTCCGATGTCGGGTAAGAGCCGCTAGCTCGTCCATCTTGTTGGGTAAAGATCTTACATTTCCCATAACGATGGACGGGAGAGTTGGTCTGTAACGTCTCCTTTTATTCCGACACAAAGCTCCAGCACGGTTCCCCCGTCTTCTCCTTCTTAGCTCGCGGGGAATATCCGTTTTTTCTCCTAGTAGCATCGGCATGTTGCGGAATGCTAACAGCTGATCCCTGGTGTAAACAATAGGACCGTGGCTATGAACAGAGTTTCCAGACGCGACTGTGAACAAGTCCAAAGAAGCAGGAAAAGTAGAGCAAACTCGGTGGCTTTGTTTATGTCCATTGTGCAGTTTCCAAATTTACGCGCATACACATAAAAAGAAAAAAACACAAAGTGCCGGAACACTATAAAATAAATAAAAAAAGCACAAACTTTACGGGAGCTGCTGCAACAGGCTGCCACTTGGGCGGCGCCTAATCACAAAAAAAAAAAAAAAAAAAAAATTCAGCACAAGTTGATAATGTGCATGTGATCAGATGTTCTGGAGCACAAGGTTATGATGTAAGACGTGTTATGTGTAGGCTTTGCTAAAAATGTATGTTTTTAATCTACACTTAAACTGGGTGAGTGTGTCTGAGCCCCGAACACTGTCAGGAAGACTGTTCCAGAGTTTAGGAGCTAAATGTGAAAATGCTCTACCACCTTTAGTGGACTTTGCTATTCTAGGAACTACTAGAAGCCCAGAGTTTTGAGATCTCAGGGAGCGTGACGGATTGTAGCGTGTTAAAAGACTGGATAGATACATGGGAGCCAAACCATTTAGTGCTTTATAAGTGAGAAGTAATAGTTTGTAGTCTATTCGAAACTTAACAGGAAGCCAATGAAGGGACGATAGGATTGGGGTTATGTGATCATATTTTCTTGGCCTTGTAAGAATTCTGGCTGCTGCATTCTGAACTGAAGCTTGTTTATTAATGATGCAGGACATCCACCTAGTAATGCATTACAATAGTCTATTCTGGAGGTCATGAATGCATGGACGAGCTTCTCTGCATCGGATATAGATAACATTTTTCTTAACTTAGAAATATTTCTAAGGTAAAAGAAGGCTGTTTTTGTAACTTGGTTGATATGATATTTGAAAGACAAGTTGCTGTCTAAAATAACTCCCAGGTCTTTTACCTTTGAACTAGTGGTTACAGAACATCCGTCTAAATGCAGGTTGAGATGCTAGAGTACACTAGTTTTTGGGCCGATGAGCAAAATCTCAGTCTTATCAGAATTTAAAAGTAGAAAGTTATGGGCCATCCAATCTCTTATTTCCTTAACACACTCAGTTATTCGAGCTAATTGAGCTATATCGCCTGGTTTAGATGAGAAATATAGCTGAGTATCATCAGCATAACAATGGAAGCTAATTCCATGCCTTCTAATAATATTTCCTAACGGAAGCATGTATATTGTGAAGAGCAGGGGTCCTAGAACTAAACCTTGCGGCACGCGATAATTTACCTGCATTAGCCTGGATAGCTCTCCATTTAAATCTACGAAATAGTAACGATCGGACAGGTAGGATTTAAACCAGCTTAATGCCTGTCCCTGAATGCTGATGTAATTCTGTAGGCAATCAAAGAGATCATGGTCTATAGTGTCGAATGCAGCACTAAGATCTAGTAAAACCAACAGCGAGATGAAGCCTTGGTCTGAAGCTAAAAACAGGTCATTAGTAATTTTAACTAGGGCAGTTTCTGTGCTATGATGGGGCCTAAAACCTGACTGAAATTCTTCAAAGATATTGTTCTCTTGCAGGTAGGAACATAACTAATCTTAGACAGAAATGGGAGATTTGAAATAGGTCTGTAATTCGATAGCGTGTTTGGATCCAGATTAGGTTTTTTAATTAGGGGCTTAATAACTGCTAACTTGAGAGATTTAGGGACGTGACCTAACGATAGTGAGGAGTTAATAATATTGAGAAGAGTATATAACACTTCCTTCAGTAATTGAGTAGGAATTGGATCTAACTGACATGTTGTTGATTAAGCTTTGGCAATAACATTATACAGCTTGTCCTGTCCTAAACATGTAAAACAGTGTAGTTGTGGAGTTGAAGGCGAGATAATGTCAGGAGATGCTGTCAGAGGTTGGACCGCCACAATTGTTTTTCTAATGTTATCTATTTTTTTCAGTGAAGAAATCCATAAAGTCCTCACTATTAAACTGTGATGGAACACAATTTTCAGAGCCCTGATTTGTATTTAGTTTAGCTACTGTAGAAAAAAGGAACCTGGGATTGTTTTTCTTATTTTCTATGAGTTTGCTCAGGTGTTCAGCTCTAGCAGCTTTTAGCGCCTGTCTGTAGCTGAGCATACTGTCTTTATACGCAATTCTAAATACCTCCAATTTAGTTTTCCTCCAATTTCTCTCCAGATTACGGGCTGTTCTCTTGAGGGCATGCATATGACTATTATACCAAGGTGCAGGTGCTTGTTCTCTAACCTTTTTAAACCGGATGGGGGCAACAGTGTCTAATGTGCTAGTGAGGATAAGGTCTATGTTGTTAGCCATTTCATCAAGATTATTAGCAGTTATGGGTTTAGTGTGAAATTGAAATAAATCAGGCAGGTTATTTATGAATCTGTCCTTAGTGTTTGGAACAATAGTCCTACCAATTCGATAACGTGGTGAAACACAGCTAATCTGCTCTACCGGTAGTGTGTACAGTATGAGGTAATGGTCTGTGATGTCATCACTCTGAGGTAAAATATTTATATCAGTGACGTCTGTGCCGTGGGATATTATTAAGTCTAATGTGTGGTTAAAACGGTGAGTTGGTCCGGTGACGTTTTGTTTAACCCCGAAAGAGTTTAATAAGTCGACAAATAATAATCCTAGAGCATCGTTTACGTTAGGGATGCACCGAATATTCGGCCACCCAAAATTTCCGGCCGAAAGTGCATTTTTGGTTTTCGGCCGAAAGACTTTGATCACCGAAAAAACGCGGCCAAAACAGTTTGTTGTGATGACGCAAACAGAAACCGCGGCCCGCACGTGCATGTCTAAAACAACATGTCTGCAGTGTGGACGTATTTCAGTATATCTGAGAAAGACCCACGGATAGCGATTTGCAAAACATGTAATGCCGAAATTTCGTCTGCAAAGACTTTCTCCACGTCAGGTTTAATTTATCACCTGAAATCCAAACATCCCGATCGCTATGCTGAATATGAGAGGAACGCGGCACAGAAAAGCAAAACCCCTCCGAGCATGCGCACTCAGTCTGTGGCGAACGTTTTTAAAAAGGCAAGAAGTTTCCCAGTGATATTGTTGTATTGTTGTATCTTTAAGCAGTTGCACTTGTTCTGAATGCACTTTGTTTTTATGAAAGAACATATTTAATTTTACAACCTTTCAGCAGGCCAAAGGGCCTGTACAATATTATTTAATGTACACATGAGTGCATTTAAGTTAAACATTTAAGTTTGAATTTTAATTTATTTTATCCTGTGCATTGTTGCAATGTGCTATAAATAAATATTTTCATAATTTGTAATTGATTTATTCTTTGAAAATTTAATATTAATTTATGCAATTGAAATGCCTTGATTTTAGTAAGGTTAGTACACAGTCATAGACATAAATGCAATGGTAATAATAATTGGCATAATTTCTTTTGGTGTTTCGGTTTTCGGCCTTGCTTTCCTCTTTTTCGGTTTTCGGTTCTCGTTTAGGATCGTGGGGACCTGCGCAGCGACATCGAGAACACGAGCACCAGGAAAACAGCGAGTGTGCACCTTACCTTTGGCTCCGGTAGTGCGGACATGCCGGACGATGGAATCTCCGAGAATCACAGTGTCGCGTTCCGTCTCGCGGAGAGGGGCGAAGCAGTTCTCGGTCGAGATCTCGAAGGCCCGTAGTGGTGGCAGGGGAGACGTCCTCGACCGGGGCTTGGCTTGTCTCTTTCGCCGCTGCCGCATCCAGGGTCCGTGTTGCACCGGTGCCGGAGTTGTAGGTGCGCTGGGTCTGGGCAGAGAAACGTGCAGAGTTCAACCCGGGAATTTACCTGGGACGAGTGCGCATCCGCCAAGGATGTTTCCAGCGCCGCTTTCCGCTCTCGCAGCTGGGCATGCTTTACATGCAGCTCGCGAATCTGTTTCTCCAAAGCCTCCATCTCCAACTCCACCGTTTGCAACTCGAACGAGTCTTCACCAGTGCTCAAAGGCAGACACACAGCCGGCATAGTACTCATAATCACGAACAGATTTAAGATACACAAATATGATAAAGTAAGAGATAATGAATATAGTGGTAGTCGAGTTAACTGACTACAGGCACAAGTCAGGAAGACAAAAAAAAAAACTATTTAGGATTATTAAAAGAGAAAAACACAAACAAACAAACAAATACAAACACTGAACTCGCGGCAATCAAGTCAAACACAGGAAGCTACGTCACCGGTATAGTGATATAGTGTATACCAAGTGTATCAGCAAGGCCATATCGCAAACTGTAGGGAGATTCCAGCTCTGTCCTTGGAAACAACTCTAAATTATTGTGATGTTTTACAAATGACAAAATTAAGGTGAGTTAACCTGTGCATTTTATTGAAATTGAAACAGGAAAATTTTGAGAAGAAAAAAAATTTATTTATACTTTACCTCTATAGCAGTTTAACAGCATATAGAAACTATAGAACTATAGAACTCTGGCAAAATCAGATTTCAGATAACAGTTACATATTACGGAAAATAAGAACATTACGAACATATTATTAAAACAAAATAGCACCATGTGGCAGCATCCCTTATATAAACAAACAAAATTGTAGGGGAAAAAACTTTAGCCACTCCAAAAACTGAAGCAAGGAATTTTAATTCAAGGCATACACAACAAACAATGAGAGCCTTCTTTTTAGCCTCAAGTTTTTATAAGTTTTTATATATAGTTTTTATAACTTTATTAACAAAAGTCTTTGTTTAGCTTGAGAAGCAGTTGATTTTCAAAGTTCTTGGAGTCCACACAGGCTTTTTTTGTTGTAAAAATCAGTCCTGCAGTACTGAACATTCACTCACAGGCAGCTGAGGCTGGAAGCAGAGTGTTAAGTCTCAATGACAAGTGGCAGAGTGCAGAGAAAGACTTTAGTACCTCCAAAGTGTCAGAGGAACAGTTAAGGTAGGTCTCTAGCTGACTGGTGTCATCTCGAGAGTGAAACTTTTTTTTCATCACTGAAAAAAGTCATCATCTTCTGAGGAATGTGAGGTCTCACTTTTATGAACTTCCATATGTTGTTTCAGGTGGCTTTTAATATAGTCAAACCTATGGTATATAAAACCAATAAGGATTTTTTTAATGCCAAGATGGTTAGGTAAAATCATTTTGCCCTTTCCTGCATGAAAAACAATTGCTCACTTTTTGCTCACAATTGCTCCAGTTTCAACAAACTCAACACCCTCATTGTTTTCCTCCTCTTCATATTCATCATCATCCTCATCACCACTCTCTCTTTTTCCCAATTGACTTTGCCTGGCCCCTTCCACAGTGTCTGGATTATTATTTTCTTTAAGCTCACTATAATTTGGAACTATAATTATAAAATTGGAGCCGTTGTCAGTTGTTGTGTGAACAATCTTGACATGGATGTAAGTAAACAGGGAAGAAGGGCAGGAACAGTGGTCACTGGAACTTCAGGAGCATGTTTAACTCGAGAGAGAGAGAGAGAGAGAGAGAGAGAGAGAGAGAGAAGAGAAGAGAAGAGAAGAGAAGGATATAGATTATTATGTGTCCTTATTGTTGTATGAAAGTTAATGTCACTGTGCAGCTTGGACTCCAAGCAAGACTTGCTATGGCAGCATAAATAAAAGGGAGAACCAGAAGGTAACACCGACATGAGGGATCTCTGGGATAAGAGACGACCCACCATACCACTGTCAACAAACCTGAGAGTGAGGGGACGACAGCATACCAAAATCCTAGTTCACCAAACACACTTCATCCATGATCCCTCTAGATCCGTTTCTTTACCTAAACAAATCTACTGATAAAAGACTTGACTAAATAAATACGTTTTCAACCTCGACCTTGAGTCCCGAACACTGATTGGAAGGTTGTTCCATAACTGTGGAGCTTTAAAAGAGAGAGATATGCCCCCTGCTGTAGTCTTCATTATTTGAGGTACCAACAAATAGCCTGCACCTTTTGATCTAAGTAGGCGTGGTGGATCATACTGGTACAGAAGTTCACTTAGATACTGTGGTGCGAGACCGTTAAGTGCTTTATAAATCAGTAGTCATATTTTATGATCAATGCGAGATTTGATTGGGAGCCAGTGTAGACTGATTAAAACAGGAGTGATGTAGTCATATTTTCTAGATCTAGTGAGGACTCTTGCTACTGCAACTACCTGAAGCTTATTTATGCACTTACTCAAACACCCAGACAGTAAAGCGTTACAGATAGATAGATAGATAGATAGATAGATAGATAGATAGATAGATAGATAGATAGATGATAGAAATAACTTTATTGTCATTGCATTGTACAGGTACACAGCAATGAAATGCAGTTTGGCATCTACCATAAGTGCAAAATGTAGCTATCCTGCAAATGTGCAGGTAAATATGTAGCATATTTACAGCAAGTGATAAATATGTAAACATATGTACAGTGAATAAATATAAAGGCAGATGTGTACATCATTAAGAAGTACAGAAATGGTTAGGAGGCTATGGCAATGAAGAGGATTGTGCAGAAGTGAAAGGTTACAAGATTATGGCATTTAAGAAATTAGCAAGCTGAATGGACACAGTCTACTATATATATATATATATTATATATACACACACACACACACGTTATATACACAAATGAATGAAATGTTGGGCAGAATGTACAGTAGGGATACAAAGATACATAGATAAAAAATAGTGCAGATGTAATGAGTAATAAAAAATATGTAATATGTACATGTATAGTACAGAGGTTATATACAGTGTTTTGTTTTGTTTTGCAGTGATCTAGCGGTGAAGTGTAGAGTTCAGTAGTGTGATGGTGGATTGAAAAAAGCTGTCCCTGAACCTGCTGGTTCTGGTGCGTAAGTTCCTGTATCTCCTTCTTGATGGAAGGAGGTTAAACAGTTTATGACTGGGATGTGGAGAGTCCTTGATAATGTTGTGAGCTCTGTGCAGACATCTGCTGTGGTGGAGGTGTTCAATGGCAGGTAGTTGGGTGCCAGTGATGCGTTGGGCAGTTTTGACCACCCTTTGCAGGGCTTTGCGTTCACACACAGTGGAGCCGCCGTACCATACAGTGATAGAGTTGGTCAGGATGCTCTCAATAATGCAGCGGTAGAAACTCGTTAAAATCTCTGGGGACAGATGAGATTTCTTGAGACTTCTCAAGAAGTACAGGTGCTGTTCTGCTTTTTTAACCAGTGCTGAAGTGTTCTGCTGCCATGACAGATCCTCAGAGATGTGAACTCCCAGGAACTTAAAGCTGGAGACTCGTTTTACCTCAGTTCCATTGATGTAGATGTCTCCTTCTGTTGGATTTCTGAAAGTTCACAATGAGCTCTTTGGTCTTTGTGGCATTGAGGGTCAGGTTGTTGTTAGCACACCATGCTGTCAGATTACGGATCTCTTCCCTGTAGACCGATTCGTTGTTGTCGATCTGGCCGACCACGGTGGTGTCATCTGCATACTTGATGAAGATGTTGGAGTTATACAGAGGCGCACAATCGTGGGTGAACAGGAAATAGAGTAGTGGGCTCAGAACACAGCCCTGCAGGATGCCAGTGTTCAGAATGAGGGTTGAGGATACCTGGTTGCCCAACCTGACAGATTGAGGTCTGTTGGTGAGAAAGTCCAGAAGTGGAGGTGCAGATACCCAGGTCACTGAGATTAATGATCAGTACAGTGGGGAGGACTGTATTGAATGCAGAGCTAAAGTCAATGAACAGCATTCTGATGTAGGTGTTGCTTTTATCCAGTCCAGTGTAGGTGGTAGGCCCGCAGTGAGGTGATTCAGGACCAGTTTCTCAAAGCACTTCATAGCGATGGGCTGTAAGCTGTAGTCTGTGGTTGAGGTCAAATGTCCTGTGCCCTGGTCAAAATGAGCATGCCTCTTTTCAGGTTGGCCCTGGCTCTGTTGTAGTCCTCTACATTACCAGATTTAAAGGCAGCATCTCTTGCTTTCAACAGGAGACGGACTTCAGAGTTCATCCACGGCTTCTGAATAGGGAAGCATTTCACGTGTTTGACGGTAGTGACATTGTCAATGCACGTGTTGATATGGTCCAAAACAGATGAAGTGTAAATGTCCATGTTCATGTGAGAGTCTAATGTGAGGCAAACATTTACATTTACATTTGCGGCATTTAGCAGACGCCCTTATCCAGAGCGACGTACAAAACTGCTTTAAATCTCTAGTAATGAATAAATCTACACTAGTACGCAAGATTACAAACTCAATATAAATATAAGCCGAATTCTACAAACTTGGAAAGTGCTAATTTAGGTATTTCAGGAAGAGGTAGGTCTTCAGTCGTCGCTTAAAGCTAATCAGGGACTCTGCTGTACAGACATCTAGGGGAAGTTCATTCCACCACCTCGGTGCCAGAACAGAGAAGAGCCTTGAAGTGTACTTACCTCTCATTCTGAGAGAAGGTGGTACCAGTCGAGCAGTGCTGGAGGATCTCAGACAGCGTGGTGCAGTGCGAGATGTGATGAGGTCACTGAGGTAAGATGGTGCTGGTCCATTTTTGGCCTTGTAGGCAAGCATCAGTGTTTTGAATCTGATACGTGCAGCTACTGGAAGCCAGTGAAGGGAGCGCAGCAGTGGGGTGGTGTGGGAAAACTTGGGCTGATTGAACACAAGTTGTGCAGCTGTATTTTGGATAATTTGCAGTGGACGAATAGCGTTCAGGGGAAGACCTGCCAGCAGAGAGTTGCAGTAGTCAAGTCTTGAAATGACAAGAGACTGAACAAGCACCTGGGCAGCCTGTATGGACAGAAATGGTCGAATCCTTCGGATGTTATAGAGAAGAAATTCGACAAGAACGAGCAACATTAGCGACATGTGGGGAAAAAAGACAGTTAATTGTCCATAGTTACCCCAAGGTTACGAGCAGTGGCTGAAGGGGAGAGCAGAGAGTCATGAAGTGTTATTTGGAGATCTTGACCTGGGGATGAATCACCTGAGATGACCAGCAGTTCTGTTTTGCTGGGGTTGAGTATAAGTTGGTGAGCACTCATCCATAAAGATATGTCTGACAAGCATGCTGAGATCCGAGCAGAAGCTGTGGTATCTAATGGGGGGAAAGAAAAGATGAGTTGAGTGTCATCTGCATAGCAGTGATAAGAAAACCCATGTGAGGATATGACTTCACCAATGGAGTGGCTATAGAGGGAGAAAAGGAGGGGACCAAGTACAGAGCCTTGTGGGACACCAGTGGTGAGTCTGCATGGGCAGATGTGGATCCCCTCCATGTTACCTGGTATGAGCGACCTTCCAGGTAGGAAGCAAACCATTCCCATGCTGTTCCGCAGATACCAAGGCTCTTGAGGGTTGACAAAAGTGTCTTGTGGTTGACTGTGTCAAATGCTGCTGAAAGGTCCAGAAAGATAAGTACAGATGACAGCTTGGCTGACCGAGTAGCATGTAGTTTCTCAGAAACAGCCAATAGGGCTGTCTCTGTGGAATGTGCCGCTTTGAACCCAGACTGGTTCGGATCATGAAGGTTGTTCTGTGAGAGATAGACAGACAGTTGGTTAAAAACAGTGCGTTCCAGAGATTTAGAAAGAAAGGAGAGAAGTGATACCGGTCTGTAGTTGTTGATGTCTGATGGATCCAGAGCAGGTTTCTTCAAGATAGGAATGACCCTTGCTTGCTTGAAGGTAGTTGGTACATAGCCAGATGTTAATGACCCGTTGATGATTGTGAAGATGAAGGGCAGGAGATCTTGCGTGATGGTCTGGAGCATAGTTGAAGGGATTGGATCCAGAGGACAGGTGGTGGGATTGCAAGATCGGATGACTTGCAGTATCTCATCTTCTGTTAAGTTTGAGAAGCTTGACAGAGACGTAGTGGATTGTTGGCTGTGTTGTGTAGTCATTGTTGGAGAGAAAGTGAGGGTCTGGCAGATTTTCTTAATCTTCTCATCATAGAAGGAGGCAAAGTCATTAGCAGTCGGGGAGGATGGAGCAGGTGCAGCAGAGGGGTTTAGTAGAGAAGAGAAGATGTTGTGAAGCTTACGAGGATCTTGTGCAGAGGCCCCAAGCTTTTCCTTGTAGAAGGCAGTTTTGGCAGAAGTCACCTCCAAAGAAAATTGGACACGTTTTTTCTTGTTCCATGTTCCAGTCTGTATCCTGAAACTGTTGCTGTAGAGAAGAATTGGCCCCCTCTGGCAATACTTTTACTGTCCTCACAGCTGGTTTCACCCGTTTGATCAGTGGTGTGTATTTGAGTAGCATGAACAAAGAAAGGTGATCAGACTGACCCAAGTGGGGGAGGGGAATGGCTGTGTATGCCCCAGGTATGTTTGTGTATACCGGGTCCGGTGTTTTGTCCCCTTTGGTAGAGCAGGAGACATTGCGGTGAAATTTTGGAAAAACAGATTTTAGGTTGGAGTGGTTGAAATCTCCAGCAACGATGATAGCTCCTTCGGGATGTGCAGACTGTTGTTTGCTGATAGCTGTGTGCAGTTCCTCCATAGCTAGTTTAGCATTAGCATCCGGCGGAATGTACACCGCAGTCACAACAATGACTGAGAATTCTCTTGGTAAATAAAAGGGTCTGCACTTAATCATCAAATAATCTAAATTAACAGCGCAATGACTTTCAGTAACAGTAGAGTCCGTGCACCATGAGTTGTTAACATAAATGCACAGACCTCCACCTCTGCCCTTACCAGAGTCCTCTGCCGTCCTGTCCACCCGAAAAAAAATGCGACCCCCGAGCTCAATGGCGCTGCAGGGACTGTTGTTGTTGAGCCATGTTTCTGTAAAAATCATGACATTACAATCCTTAATCCGTTTGTGTGATGTTATCCGGAGCAGCAGCTCATCCATTTTATTTATGAGAGACGGTACATTAGCAAAGAAGATGCTTTGAATCAATGGTTGATGTGGGTTTAGCCTTAGCGTAGCCCTGATGCCGCCTCGCTCCCCCCTCCTTTGTTTGCGGTCTCGGCACCAGCGCTGTGGTCTCGCTGTCGGCCGAGCTGGATCAGCGGTCCGCGGTGTTCGGGCGATTTCCCGATGGAGTTCAAAGTCCGTTGAAAGCCCGTATCTGTAATTGTGGCCGATGTCTAATAATGCTTGTCGGCTGTATGAGATGTGTGCAAGCGATTTCTGAGTGAATAAACTTGCTGTTGATGGAGAAATTGCTACTAAATCGCAAAATCTGGAGAGACGCTGGGCCTCGCGTTGTGCACGCGCCGCCATCTTGGGCTACAAGTAGTCTAATCTAGATGTAACAAAAGCATGAACTAGTTTTTCTGCATCCTGTAACGACATCATATTTCTAATTTTAGCAATATTTCTAAGGTGAAAGAAGGCGATCCTAGTAATATTATTCACGTGAGCCTCAAAGGAAAGACTAGGGTCAATAATTACACCAAGATCTTTGACTGCTTTAAACGCTAAAACAGAAACACCATCCAGAGATGCTACATAAATGGAAAGTTTGCTTCTAGCTGCACTTCCTGTCACAGTCTTCCGGGTTCATGGCACGCACTTTCGGTTCCGCGGGGTGCACTTCCGGGTCAGCGGCCATTTTGAGGTTTTCCCGCCCTGCCCTGTATTTAAGGACTCTATGAACTCTCCCTCTCTGCTGGATTATCTCTTTCCCCTTTTCTGTTTTCCAGCCAGCCCCTTTCACTTCCGTCTTATCTGAGTTAAGCAGAAGAAAGTTATCAAACATCCACTGTCTAATGTCCTTTACATACTCCTCAACATTGTTAAGCTGATCTCTCTCTCATCTGGCTTTGCTGAAATATACAGCTGTGTGTCATCGGCATAGCAATGGAAGCGAATACCATGTTTATGTATAATTTCACCAAGAGGCAGCATATATAAGGAGAAAAGCAGTGGGTCTAAGACAAATCCTTGCGGAACACAAGACTTTACCTCAGAGAGTGTGTAGAACTCACCATTTACATCAACAAACTGATAGCGATCAGTCAAATAAGACCTAAGCCAGGAGAGAGCTGTTCACTTTATTCCAACAACATTCGTGTCTAGCAAGCAGTATTGTATGGTCAATGGTGTCAAAAGCTGCACTAAGTTCGAGCAAAACAAGTAAAGAGACAAAACCCTGATCAGAGGCCAATAGCAGGTCATTTACCACCTTACCTAGTGCCGTCTCTGTGCTATGATGAGGCCTAAATCCTGACTGATTGTTAGATTTGTATCATGCCCAAACGAAACCTAATTCTTGGAGATGTTTTCCATACGATCTGCGATGCCCGTAGGCCTTTCTGATCAGGGAAGAATCACACTGCACACAGCAAATGCTTCCTCTTCAGTTTATTGCAGGCAGCAGAACATATATATACACACACAGAGAAAAGAAACCTGACCTAGTTGTTTCCTGTTTAGACAAGAGGATATACTAGCCGGAGATGTGTGAGCCCAGATAAGACTCCCTGTTTACCTTACAGACTAACATCATAAATATTCTATAGACACTGAACAGACAAAGAAATGTGTGTGAAACAGTGTGAAAACCCTCTTAACACTAACAATGGCCACTTTAAATCATTTATGATTTAGCATCACACACCAAAACATAGGATGTTCATCCGGGGAACAGAACCGGTGACATATACTGCAAATGAAAAGATAAAGACAAACAAAACATACAGATTCTATTTAATTCTTCCTCAACATGCATATAATCCTTCATCACTACCACTCCAATCGAGGCCTTTATGGCCTGTCTTACCATCGTCATCAAACATGGCAACATACAAAGAAAAAAACTTTGTTCAGCAGTTGTTTCACGTTCTCCAAGACGGCCGAGAGGCTTCAGGGATGTTTTTCAGTGCTTGTTCGATAATATGACCACCAGCATTATTATCGGGTATATAGGTACAACAGGTAGAACCTACAACAGCACATACTCCACTTGTATAGCAGTGAGTTGATCTAAAACCAAGTGATTTTGAAGGGCAGTTAATCTCAAACCTCGAAGTTCCACTCTAATTCCTTGCATCATAGCTGTGGTGGCGTTCATGAAAGAGATTAACTCATCTTCTATCATCAGATTTATCAGATTATCTCTAGACATTGAACTAAATGTTGATCTTCCTTCTAAACTCCTTTTAGGCCTTCTATGCCTTGTAATAGGCCTTACAATTAAGACAGCATCTTGTAGCTGAATCAGTGCACACACTCCAGACCAGTCGCTGGGGAGAGCTGTATACACCGTATGTCCGCATATCCAATACCAATCTTTAACAGCCAGTGTTCCCTGTGAACCTGGTATGCGCTCAAACATACAGTTACTCTGGCAGTTAGCCAATATCCTGGCAAAGGTTATATGTCCTGCCAGAGCCTGCCTTTCATTTTGTTGGACAGATATACATACACGGCAGTCCCTATTAGATAATTAAGGGGTCGAGTTCCCGTAGTATTACAGTAAACTGACGGAATGGTTCCTAAAACTTTACTTCCTCTACTTTGGGAAACACAAGAAAGATGCTTAGGTATTTGGAGTACAATGCCTAGACTAACAGGTGGCACAGAATTAAAACTAAGAGTTAAATTTATCTGGCTATAGTTTATTGAACATGTAAGACAGAGACTAGTGGAATTAGAAGCACCTTGGAGCACTTTACATGGACACTGCCAGACAGAGTCAGGACTGCTCATTGAAGACACACACTTCGACTCATCAGTGGAACTGGTCAAGTCAAGTTTATTTGTATAGCGCTTTTCACAACAGACATTGTCTCAAAAGCAGCTTTACAGAAATCAACAGTCAAGGTGAATGGTGTGCATTTATCCCTGATGAGCAAGCCATGGCGACTGTGGCAAGGAAAAACTCCCTTAGATGTAATGAGGAAGAAACCTTGAGAGGAACCAGACTCAAAAGGGGAACCCATCCTCATTTGGGTGACATCAAGAGTTTGATCATAAATCTTTCAACAATACAGAACACTGGAGAGTGAGAACTAACATGAGCACTGGAGTATAAGATTATAAGTAAATGTTCTTTCAACAGTCTTTGGTATAAAAGTAGGAGCTACTAAGCTCAACATTTGTGATCATCACAGATCCAGCATCAGCTTCTCCATGCCAGAGCCTTTAAACACTTCAGGAAGTCCAATGTCAAACTCCACACATGCAGTGGGATCCAATTGGCACTGGTACGTCTCTAGATGGTTCAGGATGTTTGCGAGTTTGGCATCTACTTCTTTAAAGTCCATAATCTTCATGAGGAGGGACGTGACTGGAGCTGGCCAAACCTCAGGAAGCCTCGGGATGGGGAGAGAAAGAGAAGCAGTGGAGAGGAATTAGCGTAGCTGCTGTTCATGATATTAACAGCACAAGTTGATAATGTGCATGTGATCAGATGTTCTGGAGCACAAGGTTATGATGCGATGTGTGTTATGTGTAGGCTTTGCTAAAAAGATATGTTTTTAATCTGCACTTAAACTGGGTGAGTGTGTCTGACAGTAGTGTGTAAAAGTAGTAGTGTGTACAGTATAAGATAATGGTCTGTGATGTCATCACTCTGAGGTAAAATATCTATATCAGTGACGTCTGCGCCGTGGGATATTATTAAGTCTAATGTGTGGTTAAAGCGATGAGTTGGTCTGGTGACGTTTTGTTTAACCCCAAAAGAGTTTAATAAGTCGACAAATGATAATCCTAGAGCATCGTTTACATCATCTACATGAATATTAAAATCTCCTACAAGCAGCACTTTATCAAAATCGATCAAGAGGTCTGAAAGAAAACAAGCAAATTCTTGAAGAAAATCAGCGTAGGGCCCTGGGGGTCTGTAAACGGTGACCAGAGCGAGTTTTCTATGTATGTCTGAAAGTACAATTTTAATAAGGACAAGCACTTCGAATGATTTTTTAATAATAAAATTGAAAACATCAGGCAAGAAATCCAGGCGGTTAATATAAATCCAAATTATTTTACAAGTAACCCTGTAGACAGCAGTGTCATTATAGCAGACAATCAATTACAAAGCTTTACTCCTATTCATGAGAGTGACTTAATTTCATTAATCTCCTCATCAAAATCATCAACCTGTATTCTCGATCCCTTGCCTACTAGTTTCTTTAAACAGATAGCTCCAGAGGTAATCAAACCTGTTTTAAAAATAATTAACTCCTCCATTAGCACTGGTTATGTACCGAAATCCTTCAAACTGGCAGTTATCCACCCCCTTATTAAGAAACCTGACCTTGACCCATGTCAGTTGTCCAACTACAGACCAATATCAAATCTCCCCTTTATATCCAAAATTTTAGAAAAGGTTGTAGCACAGCAGTTATGCTCACATCTGCTTATGAATAACATTTTGAAATGTATCAGTCAGGATTTCGGCCTCATCATAGCACAGAGGCGCTAGTTAAGGTGGTAAATGACCTGTTATTGGCCTCTGATCAGGGTTTTGTCTCCTTACTTGTTTTGCTCGACCTTAGTGCAGCTTTTGACACCATTGATCACACTATACTGCTTGCTAGACTTGAGAATGTTGTAGGAATAAAGGAACAGCTCTCTCTTGGCTTAGGTCTTATTTGACTGATCGCTATCAGTTTGTGGATGTAAATGGTGAGTTCTCCACGCTCTATGAGGTAAAGTTTGGTGTTCCTCAAGGATCTGTCTTAGGCCCACTGCTTTTCTCTTTATATATGCTGCCTCTTGGTGAAATTATTCATAAACATGGGATTCGCTTCCATTGCTATGCTGATGACACACAGCTGTATATTTCAGCAAAGCCAGATGAGAGAGATCAGCTTAACAATGTTGAGAAGTGTGTAAAGGACATTAGACAGTGGATGCTTAATAACTTTCTTCTGCTCAACTCAGATAAGACGGAAGTACTTTTACTAGGACCACATGCAGCTAGAAGTAAACTTTCCGATTACGTAGCATCTCTGGATGGTGTTTCTGTTTCAGCATGTACGGCTGTCAAAGACCTTGGTGTGATTATTGACCCGAGTCTTTCCTTTGAGTCTCACGTGAATAATATTACCAGGATCGCCTTCTTTCACCTTAGAAATATTGCTAAGATTAGAAATATGATGTCGTTACAGGATGCAGAAAAACTAGTTCATGCTTTTGTTACTTCTAGATTAGACTACTGTAACGCTTTACTGTCTGGGTGTGCGAGTAAGTGCATAAATAAGCTTCAGTTAGTCCAGAATGCAGCAGCAAGGGTCCTCACTAGATCTAGGAAATACGACCACATCACCCCTGTTTTAATCAGTCTACACTGGCTCCCAATCAAATCTCGCATTGATTATAAAATATTACTACTGACGTATAAAGCACTTAACGGTTTCGCACCGCAGTATCTGAGTGAACTTCTGTACCAGTATGATCCTCCACGCCTACTTAGATCAAAGGTGCTGGCTATCTGTTGGTTCCTCAAATAATGAAGACTACAGCAGGGGGCAGATCTTTCTCTTATAAAGCCCCACAGTTATGGAACAGCCTTCCAATCAGTGTTCGGGACTCGGACACAGTCTCAGTGTTCAAGTCGAGGTTGAAAACGTATTTATTTAGTCAAGCCTTTTATCAGTAGATTTCTCTTAGGTAAAGGCACAGATCTGGAGGGATCATGGATATAGAGTGTTTGGTGAACTGGGATATTTGTATGCTGTCGTCCCCTCACATTCACACGTTCACTCAGGTTTGTTGACGGTGGTGTGGTGGGTCGTCTCTTATCCCAGAGATCCCTCATATCTGTGTTACCTTCTGGTTCTCCCTTTTAGTTATGCTGCCATAGCGAGTCTTGCCGGAGTCCAAACTGCACAGTGACATTGACTTTCGTACACCAATAGTTACACTTAATAATCCATATCCTTCTCTTCCCGTCACCCTCTCTCTCTCTCTCTCTCTCTCTCTCTCTCTCTTTCGGTCGAGTTAAACATGCTCCTGAGGCTCCAGTGACCACTGTTCCTGCCCCTCTCCCCTCCTTGGATCTTCACACTTCTGTGCAGCTCGGGACGGTCTCTTAATTCCGGAGTAGAACGGGTGCTTTGAGGACGGATTGGACTGTAGTTGGTGTCGGTGGTCTGCAGCACTGACTCGGGAGTGCAGTTTGCTTCTGATCATCATCACTGTACCCCACAACATTGTATATCTGCTTCAAATGGACATTTGGTGCAACCCAGATGAGGATGGGTTCCCTCTTAAATCTGGTTCCTCTCAAGGTTTCTTCCTTATGCCATCTCGGGGAGTTTTTCCTTGCCACAGTTGCTCATCAGGGACAAACATACTTACAAAGAACATATTTATGTTTAATCACCACATTATCTGTGTAAAGCTGCTTTGAGACAATGTTCATTGTTAAAAGCGCTATACAAATAAAAATGAATTGAATTGAATTGAATTGATTTAAAGCTGAATCCTAATCTGTGACTAACATTAAGAGAGGCACTATAAATGGTTCCTACACCCCCTCCACGACCAGTTTGACAGGGCTCATGCTTATAAACATATCCTGACGGTGTCAACTCGTTTAGACCCATATAATCACCTGGTTTAATCCAGGTCTCATTGAGACAGAGTGCATCAAAATTATTCTCTGTGATCATCTCATTTACAATCAGTGCTTTGGGTGCAAGTGATCTAATGTTTAATAGACCAAACTTTAGAACTTTTTGGTGTTTCCTTTATCTGGCATTTTTCAGTTTTAACTGTAATAAGCTTATTTCTGGATCTTGTGTATTTAATTCTTGGTTTTACTACACGAGGTATAGATACGGTTTCTATAAACTGGGCTGTGTGTGAACTTGTAATTATTTGGTCTGTTGTATTCGTGTTCTCATAGTTTCTTGATGTCTTACCAGTCAGATGGTGTGAAGTATCCTAGAGATGTTATCTGATAGCACTGCTGCTCCAACTCTGCTGGGGTGCAGGCCATCAGGGCGGAAGAACCTAGGACGCTCCCAGAAACAGTTCCAGTTATTAACAAAGAGAAGTTTGTGCTCTCGACACCATGATTGTAACCATTCATTTAGTGCTAAAAGTCTACTAAACTTCTCAGCCACTCGCTGGTAAGTGGGAAGAGGTCCTGACACAATGATCCTCGTTGTGGGCGATGTGCTGCGTACCGTCTCCACCAGGATCCTGAAATCCCTCTTTAAGATCTCCATTTGCCTCAGCCGGGTGTCGTTCGTTTCGGCATGGAGAACAACAGCTCTGAAGTTCTCGTTCAGGATCGCGGGTACCTGCGCAGCGACATCAAGAACACGAGCACCAGGAAAACAGTGAGTGTGCACCTTACCTTTAGCTCCAGTAGCGCGGACATGCCGGACGATGGAATCTCCGAGAATCACGGTATCACGTTTCGTCTCGCGGAGAGGGGCGAAGCGGTTCTCGGTCGAGATCTCGAAGGCCGGTGGTGTCGGGGGAGATGTCCTCGACCAGGGCTTGGCTCGCGGCTTCCGCTGCTGCCGCATCCAAGGTCCGTGGTGCACCGGTGCCGGAGGGAACAATACCTGGGCGGGCTGCGTTGTAGGTGCGCTGGGCCTGGGCAGAGAAGCATGCGGAGTTGAGGTGCTGGGAGCGTTAGACTCAACCCGAGAATTTACCGGGGACGAGTGCACATCCGCCCGGGATGTTTCCAGCGCCGCTTTCCGCTCTCGCAGCTGGGCATGCTTTGCATGCAGCTCGCGAATTTGTTTCTCCAAAGCTTCCATCTCCAACGCCACCGTTTGCAACTCGAAAGAGTCCTCACCTGCGCTCAGATTCAGACACACAGCCGGCATAGTGCTTATAATCACGAACAATGTTAATATACAGAGATATGAGTGAGAGGCAATGAATATAGACAACACTAGTGATAGTCGAGTTAACTGACTACAGGCACAAGTCAGGAAGACAACAACAATTTAGGATTATTAAAAGAGAAAAAATGGATAGATAGGTAGATAGTAAAGTTTGAAAACGCAGAGAGAAATACAAACACGGAACTCGTGGCTAACTAGTTCCGATAGCAACAACTGGAAGCTCATGTGTGCTGTGAGGGATAAGTGTACATACATAACAATCTCCCCTTCCACCCACAGATTTAGCAGTGTGATTAGCTAGTCTCCACCACATGTTGGTTGCATATGCATGAGCTGGATCCGGATGCTCTAGCCAAGTCTCTTCTCCTTGCAGAGGTGGGGTTCCCTGAATAAAGTATTCAAAGGGGTTAAACAACATTAGGAGTGTAATTACAACTATGCACATATTGTTATAGAATTTAGACCTAGAGAGGGTATCGGGGTAAGCTAAACAAAACAGTCATGTGAGTCAGATCTTCATCCCGGAGGTGGCCCCCTTTCTACTATAAAGAAAGGATCTTTCCGTGGGCTCTCAACTGTTTCAGCCCTAAATACTCATTTAGGTAGGCTTCTTAGGCCAACAGACCAATTAGTGCACAGATTAAATGGGTGCTGTTTTGATCCTGCTTGCATGTATCCACTGTGGCTGATAATCAGTCAGAACTCCAGCTACAGCTAGAACAGTCGCTGGACCCAGATACTTCGGCTCACCGACCTTGGTAGGCTTCAGACTTCGTATCAAGACCTGCTGATTAGGCACAAAAGGGTGTGTTGGCTTATCTGTGGGCAGAGGAAGAGTTAGTGAGACATTAGCACTGATAGAATTCAATTTCTCAACCAGGGCAGAAACTTAGTCATCCACCATCACTTCCAGGTTACCTAAGGAACAAATGCCAGTGCGTCCCCTGACCCATGGGGTCGGGAAAGGCCGGCCCATTAGAATTTCAAAAGGTGACAGTTTAGTAGTTGAAGATGGAGTCATTCTCATTTCTGTGAGTACTGCAGGAGAACAACAGTCCAATTTCGCCCTGTTTCAATGCAGGCTTTAGTAATACGCTCCTTGATGGTTCTGTTTGTTCTCTCTACCACTCCAGCTGACTGTGGGTGATAGGGAATATTAAAATGCCAGTCAATTGCTAAGCTTTTAGCCAAAAGTTGTGGTACCTTCGAAACAAAGGTTGGGCCGTTATCACTTTCAATCACACTAGGAATACCAAACCTAGAGATGATCTCTTTTGTTAATATTTTGACAACCATTTTAGCATTCTTTGTCGCACATGCAAATGCTTCTGGCCACTTACTAAATCTGTCAATTATAACCAACAGGTATCTTAAATTTCCTACTGGTGGCATATGTGTAAAATCTATCTGTAGGTGTTGGAAAGGGGCTTTAAGAAAAAGTAAGCGCAGTATGTTGTACAGGTCGATGTACGTTAGTTTTGGCACAAGTCAAACATGAATCCAACACTAGCTTGGTTGTTTTAGCTACATCAGCAATACAGTATAATGCGTTTATAGCCTGTATGACTTTAGCTATGCTAATGTGTGACATCCCATGGTAATGCTCCACCAACACTATTAAAGCTAGTTTAGGAAGAGCAATTTTGCCATCTACATCTCTAATGATACCAGCAGAATCTGATTTACATTGTTTGGGAGCCCAATACTTGATGTCCTCCTCAGTAGGCTGACTCTAAAGTATTTTTAGGTCAATGTCTGGTATATTGGAGATATGTGACATCATCGAGATCTCAGGATTTGTATGTACTGTGTCTAAATCTACTGGTTGTTTTGCTGCTTCCTTAGCTACTTTATCCGCTAACGTATTTCCCTGGATTTCCTCTGAATCACCCCAAGGCACTATGACCTTCACTTCACTTTAACCTTCACTATGGCCACTTTGGCAGGGAGTTAAACAGCTTTTAAAAGGTTGCCAATAAGATTAAAATGTGCTATGGGCTTTCCATCAGCTGTTTTAAAGTCTCTTTGCTTCCATGTTTTGGCAAAATCATGCACAACACCATAAGCATACTTAGAATCAGTGTATATAGTCACTACTTTACCTTCAGACAACTGACATGCTCTTGTAAGTGCGACCAACTCTGCAGCTTGTGCAGATGTGTATGGTAATGATTTAGCTTCAACTATTACATCAGGTAATCTTACAACCGCATATCCACACTAAATACACACCATCAGAAGGTTTTGAACATGAACCATATACATATAAGCAATCCCCCTCTTCCAGGGCCGTATCTAAAAGATCAGGCCTACAAGAGGTCTCTTGTTCAATGTGTTCAAGGCACTCATGTGCGTCGTCAAAACCATCTACGTCAATATCATCTAGCAGATCATGCAGAGCTACTACAGCTGAATGCGGCTGAGAAGAAGGCTTAATAGTTAAGTTTTCCGTTGCCAAGAGTGTGGTCTCATAACCAGATCTACGTTGTGCTGTCATATGTTTTGTGTTGAGGTTGTGTAAAATAGCTGTTACCTGATGTGAGGTGTACAGTATCAAAGGATGTGACAGCACCGTTTTCTCAGCATCCCAGACCATCAGAGCCATGAGGGCAACGTGCTATGTTGTCTAAAGATTTGGAAAGATATGCAATAGGCTATCATGGGCTAGGATCCCCGCAGCCGTACCACCACATTTGTGCACATATAGGTGAAAAGGCTTAGCATAATTCGGAAGACCTAGAACTGGAGCAGACTGTATAGCCTTCTTGAGGGCAGCAAAACTGTCAGTCATTTCATGAGTCCACAGAATGAGATGTGATGGAGGAGCTTTGTGATTAATAGCACTACGCAAAACTTTATCATGCTGTGCGCAGTCAGGGATCCATGCTCGGCAGCATTTTACCAGTCCCAAGAAGCTCTGCATCTGTTTCACAGTCAGAGGTCTTGAAAACCTAGTCACAAGCTGTACTCAGTCCTGCGATATCTTATGTTGGCCTTCTGAGATCACATGGCCCGGATATGAGACCTTTCTCTTCACCCACTGTAGTTTTTGGTGTGAAGCTTTAAATCCAGCCTGAGCCAGGACATTACAGACAATCACTGATGCTTTGTGGCAGTCCTGCTCAGTCAGTCCTGTGACAAGGATGTTATCTGCGTATTGAAGAATGCAGGTTGTTTCTGGAAGGTGTATATCAGCCAAAGTTCTGTGCACTACAGCGAAGAATACGGCTGGCAAGTCAACAAAGCCCTGAGGAAGACGTGTCCAGGTGAATTGACGTCCCCTATAGGTAAACTCGAAAAGCGGCTGCGTCTCTGAGGCCAAATGGACACTGAAAAAAGCAGAACAAAGATCAATCACAGTAAAAAATCTGTGAGTTGCTGGTATAGAGTTAACAATGATAGCTACTAGAGATGAGCCGGATACTCGGCTGAAATGAGTATCCGGTACGGATAAAGCACTACTGCCGAGTACGAGTATTATACGAGTAATACGAGTGAATATCTGTGCACGGTTTGAATGAAAATCATCATTGGGTAGCTGATTGTGTCAGCGTTCACAGCACCCCTTCCCTACACACATACAGATGTACTGTGTTGCTGTGTCCCACTCTGCTCACTCACAGTCACACACACAACAGCTCTCTGTCTCTCCCTCAGTCACTCGGGTTTGCAGGTCTTTTCTGTTAACGTTTAGGGTTTCTTCAGCTTTTTAGTTAATAATACGTACTTACTAACCAGTAGAGTTCTGGTAAACGTGGGTTCGTTCAGACGTGGTGCTTGCTTGGTAGAATGCGACTCACATTGCGTCTCTGCCTGTCGGAGATTTTTTTTTCTTTTTTAAACCTTCAGCTGTCTCTAACCAGTAACCAGACACTGAGTGTCTGATACGTTTTTGCTGTATTTCATTAAAAAAATTAAAGTAGTAAGCTAGTGTTATAAATATTACAAATTAATTAAGCTACATACACACTAGGGATGAGCGAGTACAGCATTATCTGTATCTGTTAACTATATGAATTATCTGTATCTGTATCGTGATCAAAACCATTGATCTGAAGCTTAATCCTGATGCTGTCCTGTAAATATTTTTCTAATCAGCAATAAATATAACAAATTCTGATCAACCCACATCAATTGCATGCTTAAAATAACATACCGGTTAAAGCCCCACCCATTTCAAGACAAGCCCCGCCTACTTCTAGGTTGGGCCCCACCCACTCCAAATACAGATACAGATACGGATAATTAATTTGCTTAATAGATACAGATACAGATAATGCTGTACTCGCTCATCCCTAGTAGCTACATTGGGCACCAAAGGAGCTAACGGAATAACAAATTTATTAATCTCACGTAAATCTTGTGTTAGCCTCCAGCATTTTTTATCTGCCTTCAAGACGGGATTAATCGGTGTGTTATACGGTGAATGTGTCTCGATCAAAACACCTTGTGACAATAAATTGTCAATAACTGGAGCAATGCCAACATTCGTCTCTTTTGACAATGGATATTGTTTAACAAAAATCGGATGGTGTGTTTTCATGAGTGCATGATACGGTTTTACCTGGATTAAACCTGCCTCGCCCATAATTTAGGGTTAACTTCACCTAAATTTGGTTCATCAGGCAGGACCTCTGTACTACCCTGGAAAAAATCTTCCGGATGTGGCTGTGGCTCGGTTGAGAGCATGAGGACAGAAGGAAAAGACAGTGAAACATTGGTTTCAAAAAACAGAATTTCCATTCCCATTTTATGCATCATATCTCTTTCTAAAAGGTTTAAAGGCGAGTTTTGAATTATTGTAAAGCTATGATAAAAATTTGTACCAGTCGGTGTCACCACAGGCAAAAGGTGAGTTACAGGACATGAAATTGGAACCCCATCTATTCCCACAGAGCGGATACTTTTTCCTGAAATGGGACCAGAATATTCACCCCCAGCAATTGAAGAACAGGTAGCACCAGTATCAACAAGAAAACAATAGTCTTTATTGTCTATGCGCCACGTGACATTAGGCAAAGTCGAAGGGTGATTACTGTAGGATGAAGTTATCATCGAAAAATCATTGGGTTCATCGCTCCGTAGGCTGCCCTATGCAGAAGTCCATTGAGTAGGATATTGCTGCTGTGTGGGCCTCTGCAGAACTGCATGCTGATCTGCATTCTCTACTCGCTGAGTGGCTACGCCCCTTCTCTCATCTTCCATTCTCTTTCTACAAGTTTTAACCCAATGACCAGACTTCCCACAATAATTGCACCTTCCCTTTTTCCTAAAACCTCCTCCTTGAGTTTTGTACTGTGGCTGGAATGCACCACTTCCTGTTGCAGCAAAGAACATAGTGGGTTCAGACTTAACTAAACCAGAAGCGGACTGAAAACCTCCAGCGGCATCTAAATCTCTAATTCTATCACAGAACTGATCTACCGACTTCTCAAGTAATCTGTCTGTCGTGATACGAATCAGTTGAGCCTGAGAAGCTTTCATGTTATTCAAACAAGTATTTATAAACAACACATTGTGTGTATCATCAGTTGGCAGTTTAGAATCATTCTCCCATGCTGCTTTAAAACGCACCACAAAGGCAGAAGGCGTTTCTTTAAAACCCTGCTTAGTGTTAGCTGCATGTGAAATGTCATGCTTGGATGCTATTCTGTTATCCAGAAAATCCTTTAACTCATTATACATTTGCATTACATTGGCATCGTTTTCCCAAAAAATCTGGTGACGGTTCGCGGCCGTGCCCTCGCCTGTAATGGCATCATTAGCTCGCGTGAGGGTCGGACATTTTTCTATGATCAACTCCTTTGTAACATCATCTCCCAAAGTACGCAAAAGAATAGTTCTAAAATCAGGGCCCGTTAACTGGGCATACCGAGTGTGGCTTTTCAAGATCTGTATATATTTTGTGGGGGTTAGTTGGAATAGGAAGACCCCTACATATAGCATCAATATCACTAGCTTTTGCTGGTTTAACATGTATTTCATTTCACTCCCGTACAAATGCAAAAGCGGGCTGTAAAGATGTAGCAACAGGCAGTGCAGGATAAAGACCAGGGCTAGTAGACGGTGTTGAATTGTATGGTGGAGGCGATTGTTTCTTATTGAAAGAGCATTTAGAAGCATTGACTCTATCTGGACCTTTGTCCCAGTACTTCTTCATATTTACCCATTTATCATAGGACTCATGCATATAAGTGTAGTCCCAATTCGGATCGCCCCATCCACCGTTCACCATAGAATACGCATTTTCCATATCGCGGGTCTTAAATGAACCATGTCTAGGAAAATTATCTACCTGCGACATGCATTCACTCCATCCTGCCAAATTATCTAAATAAGGATTAGTCCAGTAACTGGCACTATTCCTATACATTCAATCTTTGGGATTTTCTTCCAGCAATGGATGAGAAACGTTATGACCCATCTTCTTAACACAGAACAAAGAACAGACACACAACACTTAATACACAGACAATACACACAACTAGGCACCAGGGGGATCGCAGTCATCAAACAAAAAAAGCAATCCAGTCTCACAATCACAAATCACAAATTTTGTAAATTAGGAGAAAAAAATAGACTATAAAGCCAAAACAAGATTGAAGTCTTTTGAAAAATTTTAAAGTCTTTTTGAAATGTCAGTTTTTCTTTAGTTCCTTTTCTCTTTTCTCTCCCTTTTTTATTTTTATTTTTTTTTAAACAATACATTTTTCATTTATCGATTTTTTTCGGTCATATACACGTGGTGGATTCTTTTGGATACTTCAGACAATATCAACTATATTAGACAGACCATAAAAAAGTCTTCTAATCTTGCATCTTACATCTAAGGTGAGGAAAACAATGTCACGACGAAATCATCCCACCAAAGGAAATTATCATTAATTCGACAATTAATGCATAACCAAGACACGAACACACATGCAGCCCTATTGGCTGGCAAACGGGACAATCCCCGCAAACAAGGGAGTATCCAAAAACTTACCTTGATGCGTGATCTCCCTTCGGATATTGCCGGAAAGTATCCCACTTCTGCCACAAAAACTGTTAGATTTTTATCATGCCCAAACGAAACTTAATTCTTGGAGAGGTTTTCCATACGATCTGCGATGCCCGTAGGCCTTTCTGATCAGGGAAGAATCACACCACACACAGCAAATGCTTCCTCTTCAGTTTATTGCAGGCAGCAGAACGTATATATACACACACACAGAAAAGAAACCTGACCTAGTTGTTTCCTGTTTAGACAAGAGGATATACTAGCCGGAGATGTGTGAGCCCAGATAAGACTCCCTGTTTACCTTACAGACTAACATCGTAAATATTTTATAGACACTGAACAGACAAAGAAATGTGTGTGAAACAGTGTGAAAACCCTCTTAACACTAACACTGATACATTTCAAAAATGTTATTTCTAAGTAGATGTGAGCATAACTGCTGTGCACCCTTTCTAAAGTTTTTAATATAGAGGGGAGGTTTGATATTGGCTTGTAGTTGGACAGCTGACATGGGTCAAGGTCAGGTTTCTTAATTAGGTCAATCCAGATTTCTTAATAAAGTCAATCCAGTCACATATCGCCTGAAGTTGCCCAGCTACTATCACATTTCACCTTCATTTCATGTTTCCTTTACACGAACGAGACAAACAAGAACCCTGCCCACTGTTGGACATTGATGGGGCACCAGCATATATTGTGCGCTTCATCATGGATTCTCGGGGTAGGAGGGGACAACTGCAATACCTCATTGACAAGGAGGGATACGGACCTGAGAAACAGTGCTGGGTAAACGAGGCAGACATTCTGGACCCCTCACACACTGAAGGTTTCCTCAAGGATCCCCCAGCCAACCTGCACTCAAACCCCAGGGACAACATGGAGGAGAACACCTGGAGGTATTCTTAGGACTGAGGATTCTGTGTCCCTGCCACACCAACAGAGGGAACCATCGCCCGAGTACTAAACATTTCTGGTTCCATAGGTTGCTTCCTGTTTTAAGCATTCTTAACAAGTAGCCATGCTATACCCAGTGCAAAGTATTGTGTTTGTAGCCATTGCATTACTAAGCCATTTACTTTTTATGGCTTCATTGTGTACCTGACTTTGCTAGGTTTACTACTCTTTGTTTTTTTTTCACCACATGCCTTACAGATTTGTTTGCCTTGCTAATTACCTATTTTGTGCCTTGGCCTTACCTACCCCTTCTGTTTATGCCACTGGTGTTTTCTCTCTCTCTCTCTCTCTCTCTCTCTCTCTCTCTCTCTCTCTCTCTCTCTCTCTATATATATATATATATATAAAAACACGTTACTGTAATGCAGTTACTTTTGACAGTAACTAATACTGTAACGCATTACTTTTAAAATAAATTAACCATTACCGTATGGTGCTTTGTCCGTTACTTTTATAAAATTAATTCATTTTGGCTGAAGTGTAGCCTACAGCCTAACCTGTTTACAGCAGTGACGCACTGTAGGATGGGTAGATGCCAACCACTTTATAACACGAAGAAGACGCACTGTGGGCGTGTTTCCGTTTATTCAAGTATCTGCAGCAGTAATGGCGAGTCAAGGCGAGAGCAAGACGACTTTCTCAAAGTTGAAATATGCTCATTATTACAAACAGTTTTTAGTTAAATGTAAGCTGTGTCTTTCTGGTTCGAAGGTCGTATCTACTGCGATAGCTCCAATCTGTCGAAGCACCTCCAGAAACTACATGCCTCGAAGAAGCTAGAAGCTAACCCGGTGTTATGTTGTACATTGTTGATAGTTTTTATACTAAAGCTGTGAAAGGAACATTTTTAAGGGCTCAACACAACAGCTTTTATGATGCAAAAGCCACTTTAGTTTTTGATTCTGAAAAAAATTTTCAGCTTGTTTTGTTATTTATTTAAGAAATCCTTGTGATATATTCAGTTTGTGCTGGTCTGACTTAAATAAAAGTGTTTAAAAATTACTTTGTGTTTAAGTCTGTTTTGTGTTTGTATAGACCATAGCGCATAAATGGGCATTTATCGGAACATTAACGAACGTTCTTTAAAAAATTAACTAAAAGGTTACTTTTAACAGTAATGCATTACTTTTTGGTCTAAGTAATCAATTAATTGAGTTACTTTTTGAATGAAGTAACTAGTAACTGTAACTAGTTACTATTTCTTAGTAACTAGCACAACACTGTACATTGGTGCGATTCCTGATTTGATTGATTGATTGATTTATTTATTTATTTATTGCACTAATTTAAATGTAAGTAAAAAATAACACAAGTGAACATAACTTAAAGATTTTTATTATTGAGGGAAACAAAATCCAAAACTACATGGCCCTGTGTGAAAAAGTGTTTAAACTGTTTACACTGTTAAAACTGTGCTTTATCACGCCTGAGTTAAATTTCTATAGCCACATCCAGGCCTGATTACTGCCACAAGTTCGCCGATAACATGACTGTGGTGGGTCTCATCAGCAAGAACGATGAGTCTGCATTCAGAGAGGAGGTGCAATGATTAACAGACTTGTGTGGAGCGAACAACCTGTCTCTGAACGTTGACAAAACAAAAGAGATGGTTGTTGACTTAAGGAGGGCACAGACGGCAGAGACGAGAGACCAAGCGATGCCCTCGGCGGCAATCAGGGGCGAAGTGACACCCACTGTGGAGGTCTGGAGCGGAGTGATGTCCAGCACGGAGGTCAGGAGCGGAGCTACATCCGCAGCAGGGATCGGAGACCGAGTGACACTCTTTGTGGTAACCGGGAGCAGAACGACCCCCTCGGTGGAGTTCAGAAACTGAGTGATGCTTTCGTTGGAGACCGGGAGCAGAAAGATGTCCTTGGTGGTGTCCAGAGACAGAGCGGAGTTCAAGCAAAGTTCAGGAACTCAGTGACACCTTCAGCGGGACTTTGGGCCGCAACAACGCCTTCAGAGGAACTCCGGAGTGCTTTGTCGTCCTCTGAGAGACCTGGAGGAAAGACGTCTCCTGGAGAGGGACTTGGAGGCGTGACGTCATCTGGAGAGAGGCTAGGAGGCATTACGTCACCTTTTGGGAAGCTTGGAGGCATGACGTCACCTTTTGGGAAGCTTGGAGGCGAGCTGTCCTTGTCGGAGTAGCTTGGGAGCGAGACCTCGCCTTCAGATGGACATGGAGGTGAGCCGTCACCTTCAGGGAAACATCAGGGAGAGACGTCATCTCCGGAGGAGCTCAGAGGCGAGACGTCACCATCGGAGGAACTCAGAGGCGAGAAGTTGCCTTCAGGAGAGCTCGGGAGCGAGACATCGTCATTGGAGGAGCTCGGGAGCGAGACGTCGCCTTCAGGGGAGCTCGGAAGCGAGACCTCGCCTTCAGATGGACATGGAGGTGAGCCGTCGCCTTCAGGGAAACATCAGGGAGAGACGTCATCTCCGGAGGAGCTCGGGAGCGAGACGTCGCCTTCAGGGGAGCTCGGGAGCAAGACATCGACTTCAGGGGAGCTCCGGAGCGAGACCTCGCCTTCAGATGGACATGGAGGTGAGCCGTCGCCTTCAGGGAAACATCAGGGAGAGACGTCATCTCCGGAGGAGCTCAGAGGCGAGACGTCACCATCGGAGGAACTCAGAGGCGAGACATCACCCTCAGGAGAGTTTGCAGGCATCATGTCATCTTCGGAAAAGCCTGGGGCTGTGGTGTCGCCCTCAGAAGAGTCTGGGACCGCGACATCACTGCCGAATGGCTCTGGAAGTGACCTGGGGCTGTCAGAGGGACCTTGGGCTGCCATGCCACCTTTATAGACATTCAGAGGCACAATGCCACCTCCGTGATTTGCAGGCGAGCTCTGGGGCGATAGTACTCATTCTGTGGAACTTGGTGGAGACGTTTTGTCCGAGTCACGGCCCGGGGGCGGTACGACCTCCTTTGTGCGGCCAGGTGGTGGTGCGACGTCCTCTATGCAGTCAGGCAGTGGTTCAACGTCTCTTTCACGACCTGGGAAACCCCGGAGCAGAACGGAGCTCTCGCGGAAACTCCGAAATGAAACGGATCTCTCCCAGAATGAACGGGAGGCGGAAGCTCGCTTGCTCGGATTTATTGATGAGTGTGAGGAAGAGAGATACATGCAAGCACACACCCACACACACACACACACACACACACACACACACACCAGTCCTTAGGAAGTTGAGAGACTGTGAGGTGCGCTTGGGGAGAAGCGTAGCTGATCCTAGATGCGCTGAGAGAAAAAGCGCAGCCGGTACAGGATATTGGAGTCCGGAAGGAACGGAACGCATAGAGTCCTGCATGAAACAATGAACACATACAGCCAACACATACAATAACGAACAAGGGGGTGAGTGTGAATAACATTTTACCAAAGCAAGAAACCCAGTTAAGACAACTCTAAACCTCTACACTACAACCGCAACTGTGCCTTGTACATCATCTGGAGCAGTTCAGAATCAATATTTGTCTAATAACATTACAAAAACATAAAGCAATTTAAATAAAATACAACCTACTCACCTAAGATGCATACTTATAGTTTGCACCGCTCCTGAGAGGCTGTCCCAGTGGTACCACTCGTATTCACTGGTCTGGAAGCGGCAAACAAACTCTTTACCGGGCTGAGGCAAGCTAGCTAGCTAGCTTCGGGGTTGGCCGACCTTTTCTTTTCTTCAAAATGTATTTTTAAGTATGTCCGAGACCAAATAAATTTATCTTCCTCTGTAGGCAGAAAAAAGTCCAACTCAGATGTATTAATGTGTGCAGAGTGCTACAGACATGTTTTGCCAGTGGAACTTGGCTGCAACAGTTTTCCTCTGACCAACCAATCAGAGGGTGGAAAAATGCTGGTGCTATTCGGGGCCAGCTAGCGAATTTGAAATCTGATTGATTAAAGAAACAGACCCATTGATAATATTCTCTGTGGTAAAAAGGCCAGCAGTACAGACTTTGAAGGCCATGGGCGGATTAGATTGACATGGCAGCAAATAGAGGCTGAAATCTGATTGGACAAAAAATCTAACGTCTACATACACGTACTGGAAGTGGTGCAGCCAAGAGAAACACTATGAAATTAAGAGAATAAACTGTTGGGAAAAAATGTATACAATTTCATGGAACAAATATGAGAATTTAGGTTGCAAATGTAGGTCAGTACTTCTGATTGTGTTTAGGCCAGCAGAAAAGGCTTTGCTGGGCATGACCGCCTGCCACTGAAAAAAATAGGACCCCTTAAAACAGAAATGAACATAGCAGTTTGTTAGGGGGATCTCTGACAATTGTCATTTTAGTTTCTAATATTAATTTATTCTCAATTAATATTCATATTTTTTATATTGTTTTCTATGTGGAAATTACTGTAACATAAAACACTGACTAACTTATCTCAATTTATTTTGCAGCAAGACAGATTATCAAGGTATGTAGAGTACTTATGTACTTAAGTACTTACGCATTTGCAATTATTTTGTATTATTTGCTGTTACTAAAAATTCACAAAAAGTTTTTGCCTTTACCAGGGGTGATGCCAGTGAAGTGGAAAGCACTTTGGAAACACTCAGTCAAACCACCTACTCCCCAAATAAAGAACTGGATTCTCTAAATAAGACAACTGACTCTGCCACCAAGGACTACAAGAAGGTCAATGAGCAGTACTTACTTTTTGTGCTTTTGCATTTATGGAATGAAATTCAGGATAAAATAAAACCAAAAAAAAGAAAGGCTAGATAAAGAAAAAATATTAACAAAAAATATAAAATATGACAATATATGTGAAAATATATGTATATACATAGATGCGTATGGTACATATTGACAGAACAAATTAAAGTGATTTAGTGATTGTCCTTAAAGTGTCCATGTGCAGTATGGTGTGGTATACAGTGGCACTGTGCTGTGCAAGTCCAGAGTTAAAGTGACAGTCCAGAGTTAAAGTGACATAGTGCAAAAAAGTTATGCAAAAAAAACCAACAAATACAAAAAAAGTGAGGATGGAGAGAGAGGTCTAGTACTAGATCCTGGGTGTTTCCTGGTTTAAACTACAAATGGCCTATGGGAAGAAGCTTCCCCTCATTCTCTCTGTGTTTGCTTTCAACACGTGGAAGCACTTCCCTGAATGCAACAAAGAAAAGAGTCCATTGTTGGGATGGCTAAGGTCCTTTACAATCTTCCTGGCCCTGTTCTGGCACCATGTGCTGTAGATGTCCTGCAGGTCAGGCAGCTCGGTGTGGATGGTACGTTTTAGCTGACCGCACCACCCCCTGGAGGGCTCGCCTGTCCTGCATGGTGCTGTTCCCAAACCAGGAAGTGATGCTACCCGTCAGAACACTCTCAGTGATGGAGGTGTAGAAAGTCTTTAGTACCTAAGAGGGTAGTTTAAAGTCCCTTAAAAGTCTCAGATAGTACAGCACCAGGTTATTGATTTGACAGGACCAAGACAGGTCTTGTGTGATGTGAATACCTAGGTACCAGAAAATGTCCACTCTCTCCACTGGGGTCCCGTTGATGTTTAGCGGTTAGTATGACCGCTCCTGCTTCGTGCTGAAGTCCACTATCAACTTCTTAGTCTTGCTGATGTTAAGGAGAAGATTGTTCTCCTGGCACCATCTCTCCAGGTATTTAGTCTCCTGTAGGTAGGCCAGGGGGCTCAGAACACAACCCTGGGGTGCTCCAGTGCTGAGGGTGAGGGTGGATAAGATGTGTTTGCCCACCTGTACGGCTTGGGGTCTGTACAACATAATTCCCTTTTCTGCAGTCCAGGTGGCACATTGTAGTCTGGAGAAGATGAACAATAGCATTCTCAGTAGAGCAGTTCTGGTGGTATGCAAACTGTAGAGGATCCAGTGTGTCTGGTAGTGATGCAGTGATGAAGTCTCTGACCAGTCTTTCAAAGCACTTCATTACTATTGATGTCAGGGATACAGGATGGTAGTCGTTAAGGCAGGCAGGCTGGTGTTTCTTCAGGACAGGAACAATGGTGTACTGTTTGAAGCATGAGGGGACTACAAACTGTTCCAGTTAGAGTGAGAGTTCCATCTCAGTGAACACCAGTGCTAGCTGGTCAGCACAGGCTTTCAAAACCCGACCTGTGATTTCATCTGGTCCTGCTGCCTTCCTGGTATTCACTCATCTTGAATGCCCTCCTCACATTATCCGAGATGGTGAATGTGTTTACCTCTCTGGCTCTCTCAGCGTGTATGCTGTTTGTGCCACTAGCACCGCTAGCGTGATTACCTGCAGCCTCGAAGTGAGCTTAAAAGATGTTTAGCTCGTCTGCCAAAGAAGCGTCCACATTCCCCATTCTAGAAGATGGTGTTCAATATTCCGTGATGTTTCTTAGTCCCTGCCACAGGCTCCTAGAGGCTTCAATTCTATTCAATTCAAACAATGAACATTGTCTCAAAGCAGCTTTACACAGATAATGTGGTGATAAAAAAATTCATATGTTCTTTGTAAGTGCAAGTTTGTCCCTGATAAGCAAGCCGGTGGCGACTTGTCCTAAGATGCAGCCTTGTACTCGTCCATTTCCCCATGTTGTAGGCAGCGGAGCGGGAGCTCAGAGCATCGCGGATGGTTTTATCCGACTCACGGCTTCTGGTTGGGAAAGTTCTGATGATGGTTTTCTGCACTGTATCATCTGCTAGTTTCTTAATGAATCCCACACCCACTTCCGTAAACATGTTGACGTCATCAGAGCTGCGCCTGAACATGTCTCAGTCTGCGTCATCTAAAGCTTCCTGCAGAGCGGCCACCGATTGGTCAGTTCAGCATGTGACCTCCCTCTGAACCAGAGCTTCCTGTTTCAGCCTTTGTTTGTCCGGCTGGATTGCGTGGTCTGGTACCACTGGGTTCAGCCATGTCTCGGTGAAGCAGAGAAGTTTGCAGTCCCAAATGGCCCTCTGGAACTTGACCCTTGCCCTGAGGTTGTCAAGCTTGTTTTCCAGTGACTGGATGTTGACTAACTGGATACTAGGTAAGGGAGCTCGGTGTGCGTGTGCTCTCTGACGCCAGCTTATTTCACTCGTGGACACTGGTACAGGTCGCGTTCTTTGTTCTTCACTCAGCCAGCATGGGTCCGGGTTTAAAAACTGTACACCAATAGATTCAAGAGTGGCTCTGTCATATCTAATAATTACCATCTTGTATAAATAAAATGGTATCTATGTAAATAAAAATATAAAATAAACAAAAAAAGACAAAGCATAGCTAGAGCAGTTGCGATGGCAGCAGACCTCACCCGCACCATCTTGGAACATCCGGTTTTCGCATATGCCAGCTTGTCTGGAAACTGGGGTCAGAGGGCAGGGTCAGCTATGGTATGGCACCCCTGGAGCAGATAGGGCTAAGTGCCTTACTCAAGGGCTCAACAGTGGCAGCTTGGCAGTGCTGGGGCTTGAACTCCTGACCTTATGATCAGTAACCCAGAGCCTTAACCACTGGACCACCACTGTTTGGTCACTGTTTGGTCAAATACTTTCACTCAATCGAATACAAATGAATTTATATATAATGTTTATTTATTATAATTTGTTTGATATTATTTCTCTGTTAAAATCTTCTGCTTCTTCTTTAGACATCTACCATTAGGCATTGCCACAGCGGATCATCCTTCACCATACCCCTCTGTCCTTTACATCTGCTTCTTTCAAACCAGCTACCTGCATGTCTTCCCTCACCACATTCAGAAACCTCATCTTTGGTCTTCCTCTTTTCCTTCTTCCTGGTGGCTCCATCCTTAGCATTCTCCTACTGATATTCCCCATGTCCCTCCTCTGCACATGTCCAAACCATCTCAATCGCGCCTCCCTCACCTTGTCTCCAAAATGTCCCACATGCGCTGTCCCTCAAATAAACATGTTTCTAATCCTGTCCATCCTCATCCTCAGTTCAACATCTTCAGCTCTGCTACCTCCAGCTCCACCTCCTGTCTTTTAGTCTATGCCACTGTCTCTAAACATCATAGCCCACAGAGACTCCTGTCTGACCTCGTCCATCAACCTGTCCATCACCACTGCAAACAGGAAAGGGCTCAGATCGGATCCTTGATGCAGTCCAACCTCCACCTTAAACCAGTCCTCATACATGTCCTTCACCACCCTCACATACTTCTTTGAGCCACCTGACTTCCTCAATCAATACCACAACCCCTCTCTCAAAACGCTTTCTCTAAATCCACAAACATTCCAACTCATTCTGACCATTATACTTCTCCATCAATATTCTCAAAGCAACTAATGTGGTGCTCTTCCTCTGCTCTTCCTATGTGGTGCTCTTCCTCGGCATGAAACCATACTGTTGCTTACAGATGGTCACCTCTTCTCTTTCCCATATCTTTATAGTGTGACCGATCGATTATATTCCCAGATAAATTTGATACCAGCACACTCCTTTGCCATTCCTCAGGCATCCTCTCACCTTCCAAAATATTGTTAACCTGTTAGCCTTCGACACAGATTTTGGGACTCACAGCTGAAATGTCCTACCTACATTTAAATGTTAACAGTTCCTGATAGAAGTGGGCTTTATACACAATTTAAATATCTCTAAAAAGACGACACTTTGAGCTTTACTTTCCATTATTCACTGTTGATATTGTTAAAAAAAAATATAAGTTATAGATGATTAAGTACTGTAGAAAAAAATTCCTTAAATAATACATGAAATCTGTCCTATAGCAATCCAGAAAAGTAATGGGTTGAAAGCCACATGTCTCATGAGTTTATATTTCAAATTCTATGAAGATTTCATAACAAATGAAATTCCTACAAACATTTATCTGAGACTATGTCTGATCCTTTTCTCCCTCCCCCTTTTTGAGAGCCACCTGTTAAACTCAGGTGATCGTTCATACTCTATTCATACAGTCTGCATATTAATGAATGGCTGACCATCAAAGGCTTTTGTTATACATGTTTGGGGCTATTGATATTGATTTGGCATTCATATAGGTAGCCAGACAAGCTATTGTTCTACAGTCATGGCCATTCATATTGATGTCTGGCCATTCAAATCTCAACAATACACACACACACACACACACACACAAACTTACTTTTCAAGCATTTCTCTTATAAAAACAAACAGGCAATAAAACCATAAAATTGTATAAAGCTATAAAGGGAGATTTATTGTAACTTACAGATGTAGATCTCCATGTCTCTGTTGTTACTCCGCCCCCAAAGAATATTTTTCACATTGCTGCTTTTTTTGCAAATCTCTGATTAAACAACTTTTTTGATTGTCCATTTTTTCCTTGTTTTCTTTGTTTTCTTTTTGTAAACAAAGTCCAGTAAGCACAAGCTATAAACAGCTGTTTTTTTTTTTGCTGTCAGTTTGCATCACTTCCTGGTTCGTCACTGCTTCTTTGCTGCTTCAGCCAGTAATAGTTTGTAAAGAATAATAAAACCAAGCCTCACACACGTGGAGAATAAAATCCTCCCATATATCGTTAAAATCCTGCACTTATTGGCTACATTGTCCATCAGCCATTTTGTTTCCATAATGCTACTGGCTGGAAATAGAAGGTTTGAAATGAAAAGTGGCACATAAAAAAACATGACGACACCTGCATTTCTGCAGGTGTCGTCATGTTTTTTTATGTGCCAAAGAGAGGAGACTCCAACCAAGATTTATACTCTTTTACTTTTTTGTTATCTTTTTTTTTTTTTTTTTACTTTTTTGTGGTCTCAACTGTTTTGTAACACTATATTCTACCAGCCATATTTGTTTTTTGTCACCAAGATGTCGTTATTTATGTGAAAGTTATTCGGAAATATATAAACACAAACACCAGCCGAAGTTCTGTGACGTAAACAAAGGAATAAACATCTAAATTACAACACTATTGTTTGTTTGGAGCAGAAATGCTTTACGGCATGTGGTTCATTGGACCCTTATCTTTCCTAATAAACCGGGATTAGCAGCAGTGGATGTGTTTGTGACTCGTCATTACAATATTAATGTAAATAGTGCGGTTTTTTTATGAATGTTGTTGTTGTGTACTGCTCACGCAAATTCAGCAAATACATTCGTTATATGTTTTCCATTGAAAAACAGTGATCTGAAATCGCTGCTTGAGACTTAGAGCTTTAGAATGATGTATAGTTAGTCATGGTTACTCTTCTCCCTATTTATTTATCTATTGCGAAACATTAATACCTGAGAACAATTGGCTATTAGTTGTATTCACACAACCACGAAGCCTAAGAAGTTAACCAATCTTGTTAAAAACTTCACTGCCATCTCTCCTAAACATCTTCATGCTTCTACCGGTATGTCATCTGGTCCAACCGACATTCCACTCTTTACCCTCTTAATCGCTGCTCTCACTTCCTACTTACTAATCCTATCCACTTTCTGCTTCACTATCTCCACACCATCCAACCTTTCTCTCATTTTCCTTATTCATCAGCTGCTCAAAATACTCCCTCCATCTTCTCAACACACTCTCTTCACTAGTCAACACATTTCCATATCCATCCTTTATGGCTCACATCCTGTCCAGCTCGGTTCCTCTGCCTGGCCAATCGTAATAAATCCTTGTCTCCTTCCCTACTACAGCTCCTCGTATGCCTTTTCCTTGGCGTTTGCCACATCCATCTTCACCTGCTGCCACAATACCTTGTACTCCTGCCTACTTTTCTCATCACTCTGCCGATCCCAATTGTATTTTACCAACCTTTTTCTCCTTAAGCTTTCCTGCACTTCCTCATTTCACCACCATGTCTTTGTCTTCCTTTCTATTTCCAGAAGTCTCACGAAGCACCTTTCTAGCAGCTTTCTACCTTATCACTTCTGCAATAGTTGCCCAATCATCAAGCACCTCTTCACTACCACCAAGCCCCTGTCTGACCACTTCCCTGACTCTCACACTACAGTCTTCCTCCTTCAATTTCCATTATCTTATTCACTCTTCAGCTCTAAAACCATCCGAAAAACCACACTTGATGCTGTCTAGCTACACTGTCCCTTGCTAACACCTTACAGTCTCCAAGCTCCTTCAGGTTGCATCTCCTACATAGAACATAATCCACCTGTGTGCACCTTCCTCCACTCTTATACGTCACCCTATGATCCCCCTTCTTCCTAAAATAAGTATTTACCACTGCCATTTCCACCTTTGTATCTACTTTCAGCTGCCCTTCCACATTCCTCTACTTAAGACCATACCTACCCATCACCTCCTCATCACCTCTGTTCCCTTTACCTACATGCCCATAAAAGTCTGCCCCAATCAACAATCTTCTCCTCCATCTCACAACCCAATTGTGGAGCATAGGCACTGATGACATTTATCATCACCCCTTCAACATCCAGCCCAGTGGGGCTGGGTAAAAGAGAGAGAACAAGAGAGGTCAGTGCAAGGTCTCCCGAGTCGCAAACAGATCTACCTGGGCTCTGTAATATCTTTGTCATATCTGCTCTACCACCTAGGGGTGGAGCCTTCATTCCCCGGGCCTCGGCCCTTGCCTCAAAAGGGTGTCTGCTCTCCAATTCAACCGGCCCGGGATGTGGACGGCTCTCAGTGAGAAGGGTTTCCCCTGGGACCACAGGAGGATCGGGCGTGCCAGCCTGTACATGGGGCGAGATCAGAGACCCCCCTGGAGGTTAATGTACAAGACCACCGATGTGTTGTCCACACGGACTTGCACATGGTAACCTCTCAGGTCTCAGAGGAAGTGTTTGAGTATCCATAAGCACAGCCATCATCTCCAGGCAGTTTATGTGCCATGAACGATGTAACGTGGATCGGCTACTCATGACCACTCCCCACCCCATGAGGGATGCGTCTGTCGTTAGCGTTACGCAACTGTAGCGAAAGGGAGAGAAGAGGGAAAACCAATTAATAAAGATAAAATGAGTATATAGTTTGAATAACAGTTTGCCGGCATTCTCCACCATTATATGTAGCGAATTTAGCTCACAAAGAAAAAGGAAATATTTATAAGCAATTATAACAAGTTATAGTTACGCAACCCGCCTTTACTTGTTACCGTACAATTAATAAAGCATGTAGTTCAGATCGAATGTTGCAGAAACCTTAAAATGTGAGCAGCACTCAGAGACAATCACTTGTTAAAATGATGGCATTTAATGAATGAGACAAACACAACATAGAACTAACTACACAAACAAACAAAAGAAGTAAAGAAAACAAGAATGAAAGTAAAAATTGACAAAAGTTAAAATTAGGAAAAGGAGGAAGAGAAAGGAAAAGAGGAAAGGTGAGAAAGAAAGGAAAGGAATGGCAAGCTTAAGCTTCAAAATTAATCACACCCTAACTGAGTATTCGTCAGACAGAAAAAAGGGTCGATGTAAAACACAGACAGAGCTTGGATGCTTCAAGGCATACTCCTTCGCCACACGTAGTCCCTGCTAGTTGAGCTAGCTATCCGCCAGTCCATAAGCAAAGTCTCAGCACATGGCGCAGTAAACCACAACTTAAATCTCCATTCGTCAGAGGCGATGTCCACGTCTTTCTGATGTGTTTCCAACTCTGCACGGAAACTATCACTACACAGGGTTCGGGTTGAACACCTAATTAGCTTCGTTACACTAATTGAAGAACAGGTCGTACTTGTTAATTCAGCAGCTCCGTTGTCTTACTCTCCCTCCTTTTCTCTCTCTCGCGCTCTCTCTCCCCCTCACCGTGCACGTGCGCACCCAGCATGCTTCATAACATGACACATAAATTAATAAACTTATAAACAAAATACAAGTTCTTTTTAAATAATTTTTAAAGCATATTTATATTATTTAAACAAAAAAGCATTTAACAAATAGTTAATTGTTTTTAATTACTGTTACCTTATACAGGTGTCACGTGACCTTCTTACATCACCTCATTGCTGGCCAATGAATTATCATTTTCATAACATTAATTTGTAAAACTATTTATATGAAACTCAAAAAATTTCTTTAGCATAAATGCATACATCTAAAACAAATACCCATAACTTTATCTGGGTTACATAGACCTGCTTTCGGACACTTTCAGATTTTGTTATTCAGGTTACTTAAACAAATTTTCTGAGAATTTCTATATTTTGATTTCGCTCGGGGGACAGACACAGTCTCAATATGGTGGATCCTGAGTGAAGACTCAGCAGCTAGCTGGTCGGTTAGTTTAGCCTGTCTGTCTGCTCCATGGCCTTGGCCCTGGACAGTCACCTGTCACAGCTTCACAATTTGGAAAATGGCAGCCTCATGGCCCAGAAGTTAGTGTGCAAAGTTCTGTTGATTAACTGCCGTGCTTGCTATAAGCATTCTGGGATTTGTTCTTTTTCTCATTTCATGTCTCCACCTCATTTGATTTGTCATATACAAAGGTGGAATGTGACTTATTACTGTAATTGAGATATTGTTTTCGTGCCTATGTTCTATGTACTGTCGGAGATGCAACCTGAAGGAGATTAGAGACTGAAAGGTGTTGGCAGGGGGTAGTGTAGCTAGACAACATCAGATGGTGATCTGTAGGATAGCTTTAAAGGAGAAGAAGAAGAGGAGGAAAGTGAAGACTGAAAAAAGCATAAGATGGTGGAAACTGAAAGAGGAACACTTTAATGTATGTTTCAGAGAGGAGGTCAGACAGGAAAGTGAGTGGGGGCCGGTGCTAGGCTAAAGGCTAAACCTAGCCTGCTCTACCAGTTATCCTGCTAGCGAATGTCTGCTCTTTGGACAATAAATTGGACTACATCAGACTCCAGCACCTTTTTCGGCTTGAGTACAGACACTACTGCGTCTTTGTTTTCATGGAGACGTGGCAGAGCAAAAGAACTCTTGACACTGGCATTCAGCTGGACGGGCTAGCCACGTTTCATAGCAACAGAAATGCAGCTCTGCGGTAAGACTGGCGGCAGCATGGATTGGTGTAAGAACTCTGTCCTTGTTTCCACCTATTGCTTACCCCTGGTGGAGTTTGTTGTTGTGAGATGTAGACCTGTTAATTTTCCCCGGGACTTCACCACTGCTATTGTGCTCGTGGTGTACATTCCACCTAGTGCTAATGCTATAGAGGTGCTCTGTGTACTCTACTGGACTATTAGCGAACTGCAGGACACACACCCTGACGGACTTTTTATTGTCGCTGGAGATTTCAATCATGAATTTTATTAGAATGTGGACTTTACAACTAGAGGGCAAAAATCATGCCGGATATTTTTTACACAAACATCCTGGATGCATCCTGGGCGAAGCCTCACCCCCACCTCGGCTACTCAGGCCACATCTCTGCTATGCTAATCCCATCATACAGACCATTCAACAGGCATTCAAGACCAGTTTGAAAGCAGATGCGAACCTGGCCAGCAGGATCCATCTCCAAGACCGTCCAATTAGGCTCCAACCAGAAGCTGTGAATACCTACTAAATACTAGAGACTTCGCCTTCTGAGAGGCAAAGCGCGCACACGGCAAGAGAATCCACAGCCACTTCCAGGACAATGGAGACAACTGGCACATGTGGCAGGGCTTCCAGGCGACCACGAACTACAAGACAACTTCACCTACTTGCTGCACCTGCTCTTTTCTCCCAGATGCGCTGAACGACTTCTATGCCCAATTTGAGGTGCAGACCAAAGTAGCGGCAAGGTAGACTACTAATCCTCCAAAAGACCAGGTGCTCTGTCTATCCACAGCTGAAGTGAGGAAAACTATATGCGTAGTTTACCCATGGAAGAATGCTGAAACAGACAATATTCCTGCCAGAGTGCTAAGGAAATGTGTAGAACAGCTAGCGAATGTCTTCACTGAAATCTTCGACATCTCTCTGAGCAGCGCAGTTGTTCCTATATGCCTCAAGACAACGACCATCATCCCTATGTCAAATAAGTCTACAGTCTCCTGCCTTAATGACTATCTTCCCATTGCACTCATCGTAATGATCATATCATCGTAATGAAGTGTTTAGAGAGGCTCGTCATGAGGTACATCAAGACCCAGCTACCACCTACACTAGACCCCATACATTTTGCGTATCGTCCAAAGGTACCCTCTACAATAATAAGGAATGTATGCGGAGCATTCTGTTCATAGTCTTCAAGTCCGCATTCAACACAATCATCCCTCAGCACTGATTGAGAAGCTGAGCCTACTGGGCCTGAACATCTCCCTCTACAACTGGATCCTTGACTTTTTGACCGGACACCTCAGTTAGACTAGATCGGGAACACCATCTCCAGCACACAGTCTTACACAGCCCTGAGGGGCCCCAGTGCTCAGTGTGGTAGTCCTGGTAAATCTGGTGAGCCCTGTTCACTCTGCTGACTCATGACTGTGTAGCAATGCACAGCTGGAACAACATCATTAAGTTTGCAGATGACACGACAGTGGTGGTTCTCATCAGCAAGAATGACAAGTCAGGATACAGAGAGGCGGTTAACAGTTAACAGTCTGGTGTAGAGCCAATACCTTGTTTCTGAACATTGACAAAACTAAAGACATGGAGACCCAGCTGATTGAGAAACTTGGGCAGTTTCCGCTGAATTTAAAGATAACTAACAAGAAAATAATAAAAAAATAATTAAATAACATTAACCCTCTGGAGTCTGATTCGCCACTGGCGCCCAAACGTGCTTTTTTTTAAGATGCCAGCAAAAGAGTTTAAACTGTCATATTTGATCAAACATGTCAAAGTAATACACCATTTAAATCTGTAAAGGGTCTACTTTAATTTGTGTATGCTCACTATATAAACAAAACGTTGTATTTTTTTTAAACTAAATTAGAAACACGTCATTAAAAAGCGCTGAAACTCTGCCAATATCTGACACACGGAAATAAAAATATATCTTTAGACAGCTTAAAGTATGTAGTTTAAGGATAAGTCAGTGAAATAAAAAACACATGCTTGCAATGAATATAAATCATGTGAAACCAAGTAGAAGCACAGACTTTCCACCTCAGGTCATTATCTGAAAATGAGCTGCAACCGGACACACCCCCGCTATTCACAGGTAAAATAGTTGATGAGTCACACGCCCCCGGACAGTGGCAAAAAAACAATGCGATTCCACTGAGATTATTACACATTCAGCTGCGTTTGAAAGATGACACACTACACCGGTGAGAAAGCTCTTCAGATGGTTTTGGACAGTGATGAAGAATTTACCTTTTCATCCGAAGAAAATTGTGATTCCGACGAGGAGCATTTGCATTTAAAGAATTGACCCATTTGAGGACTTTCCAGCAAGTTGCTACGATGAGTAAGTTATTAAGTCTTACATTCTGATCATATCAAACTAATATTGTTTGTAGACATCTCTGCCTAGCTTTTGTCAGCATTGCCTTTTAATGTTACAACAAATATCCGCCAATATCTGCTCATTTGTAACATTAACTGTTTGTAATTGTATGCCCTAAGTATTGTTGACGTTATATAAAGTTATATTTTAGCCTCAGTTCAGTTTTGGTTAGTCTCACTTATCATCCTAAAAGGATGTTATGTAGTGTTAGCTAGCAGAGATGTTCCGGAATGCTAAGGTGTAAATGCTAGCTAAATTACTGCCTTATGAATGTAACATTTTCCATTATTTGCTCAGCTGTAAATGGTGATAATGTAAATGTCTGAGATGCATTATGGTCTATGGCCCATCAACAAACATTTATCTGTACTATTGCCCATCAACAAATAGGCCTATAGGCTGTACAATGCATGCTAACAAATATATATTGTTTAAGTGTATTCATCCTCCTAAAATATATTGTTTGATTATTTTTAGGAATGTGGGTGCATCACCCTTGCCTTCACTGGAAACTCACACCAGGCCACGCAGGGGTCGCTCCATTTTGAGTTCGACCGAGAATCATCCTGAGTAAGTACATTTGTGTTCAAAATTATTCAACCCCCACTGAAATTGATTGTTTTGGTCGTTTTGACATTGATTATGATCATTCAGTCATCCTGCTTACAATTAAATCAAAGAGGCACGTGTAGGTCAGAAAAATATAACATAACATTTATAATGAAATAACCACAAATGTCTTTTCTGAGCTCACATCATTATTAGTTTTATTCAACCCCCAAGTGACATTTAATCTTAGTACTTAGTACAACATACTTTTACAGTTATAACAGCTTTTAAACGTGAAGCATAGCTTGACACAAGTGTCTTGCAGCGATCTACGGGTATCTTCGCCCATTCATCATGGGCAAAAGCCTCCAGTTTAGTCACATTCTTAGGCTTGCGCACTGCAACTGCTTTCTTTAAGTCCCACCAGAGGTTCTCAATCAGATTTAAGTCTGGTGACTGCGATGGCCACTTCAAAATGTTCCAGCCTTTAATCTGCAACCATGCTCTAGTGGACTTGGAGGTATGCTTGGGATCATTGTCCTGTTGAAAGGTCCAACGTCTTCCAAGCCTCAGGTTTGTGACGGACTGCATCACATTGTCATCCAATATCTCCTGGTACTGAAGAGAATTCATGGTACCTTGCACACGCTGAAGCTTCCCAGTACCTGCAGAAGCAAAACAGCCCCAAAGCATGATTGACCCCCCGCCATGCTTCACAGTAGGCAAGGTGTTCTTTTCTTCATAGGCCTTGTTCTTCCTCCTCCAAACATAGCGTTGATCCATGGGCCCAAACAGTTCTAATTTTGTTTCATCAGTCCACAGAACACTATCCCAAAACGTCTGTGGTTTGTCCACATGACTTTTGGCATACTGCAGTCGACTCTTCTTATTCTTTGGGGACAGCAAGGGGGTGCGCCTGGGAGTTCTGGCATGGAGGCCTTCATTACGCAGGGTGCGCCATATTGTCTGAGCAGAAACTTCAGTACCCACATCTGACAAATCTTTTCTCAGTTCCTCAGCAGTCACACGGGGACTTTTCTCCACTCTATGCTTCAGGTAGCGCACAGCAGTCGAAGTCAGCATCTTCTTTCTGCCACGACCAGGTAGCGTTTCAACAGTGCCCTTTGCCTTGAATTTGCGAATGATGCTTCCTATGGTGTCTCTTGGTATGTTTAACATCTTTGCAATCTTCTTATAGCCATTGCCCTTCCTGTGAAGAGTAATAACCTGTTCTCTTGTCTTCCTGGACCATTCTCTTGACCTCACCATGTTTGTAACCACACCAGTAAATGTCTAGAAGGAGCTGAGTATCACAGTCATTTTAAAGCTGCCTAATTGGTGCTTATTAGGCTTTATTGCTGCTCCCTGATATCCACAGGTGTTTTCAATACCTGATTGAAAACACTTCATTGAACCTCTGTTCTTCAGAGTGGTAGTCTTTAAGGGGTTGAATAATTATGTCAATGAAGAATTCACAAAAGAAACATTTACTACTGTATTACAAAACTAATTGATGTCATTTTAGTTGCATATGGTTCTTTAAGAAGTCCTTGTAGGATTTCATTCTGAATACAATTACAAATGTACACTAAATTCCCTAAAACCATTTACAGCATTGGGGGTTGAATAATTTTGAACACAACTGTACATATTTTATATGTTCTTAAAATATATTTAGTTTGAATCATTATTGCATTGTATGACATATGCAAACAACTTTAACAATGACACAATTAGTTATGTTGTGTGTGTGTGTGTGTGTGTGTGTGTGTGTGTGTGTGTGTGTGTGTGTGTGTGTGTGTGTGTGTGTGTGTGTGTGTGTGTGTTTCATAAACAGATGTGATCAAGCACCTGCTCCAAAAAGGGCAAAGGCAGCACACAGACAGATCCACCATGTCATGGAAGGATCAGACAGATAATGACACAGTTCCACAGACTCTGCGATTCCTGCCCGCACATAAACCTGGACCTCAACTGAGGTCTTCTGACTCTCATTCTCCATTTATTCTTTTTATAATGTTTTTCTCTGAGAGTGTTGTGTCAACTCTGTGCCACAACACAAATGCTCAAGCTGCCAAGTCAATAGCCAAGGGACGCAAATACAAATGGAGAGATGTAACCGTGAGTGAGATGTATCGCTACATTGGGCTCTTATTTTACATGGCATTGGTAAAGTTGCCCTCAATCGTAGACTACTGGCGACAAAGCAGTATTTTCACAGTTCCCTTGACAGATACAAGACAATTTTGTGGAATGTACACATGAGTCACCCAGATGCAGACAAAGAAAATGACAGAAAGAGGGGCACATCTGAACATAACCATCTGTTCAGAGTGAAAACGCTTATGGACACAATCTGTAAGACATGCAAAGCAATCTATCATCCTAGAAGACATTTATCCGTGGATGAGAGGATGGTAGCATGCAAAGCCAACACTGGGATGACACAGTACATGAAAGCCAAGCCAACTAAGTAGGGGTTCAAGTTGTTTGTTCTTGCCGATTCCTCAAATGGATACACCATGGACTTTTCTGTATACACAGGAAAGAACACCTTTCCCACATGCCATGGACTATCATATGATGCTGTACTGTACTGTATTGTTTTATTGTTACGCAATTCCCTTTTTAATGCTGTCCTTGCTAATGTGTATTTTAAATAAACCACAACGAAAACACATTCGTTCTTGTAGTACTGTACTTCTCACTCAGATCCTGGCTCAGTGATCCATAGCTCATTATGTAATCCACAGCTCATTATATGACCCATTGTCTACAAAGCTGTCAGTCACAGCGTGTCGACGCCTCTTCGCATATGGCCATTCAAATTAGAAAGTGTCTTTTAAATGTTAAATCAATGTATTGTTTAATGTAAAATGAGCAGGCAGGATGATTTTCACATGATTAAAAAAAAAACCTACATTAGAAGATCTGTTCTTAAAAAGTCTTGTGAAACATGTTTACTATAGGTTTTGTGGCCTTATTTCAGTGAGTTTTTTTTCAAAAACCACGCATAAACCTTATTTTGTCAAAAATACAAACACACACATATAAGTTGTTTACATATTATGGTTTTACATATTATGTTTACTATAGGTTTTGTGGCCTTATTTCAGTGAGTTTTTTTTTTTGCTTTTTCAAAAACCACGCATAAACCTTATTTTGCCAAAAATACAAACACACATATAAGTTGTTTACATATTATGGTTTTACATATTATGTTTACTATAGGTTTTGTGGCCTTATTTCAGTGAGTTTTTTTTTTTGCTTTTTCAAAAACCACGCATAAACCTTATTTTGCCAAAAATACAAACACACACATATAAGTTGTTTACATATTATGGTAGCGCAGTTTGTGCTGAATACAGTGTAATAAGTCTTTTTAAAATCTATTTAAAAGCAACTAAAAATAACCAAATGTAAAAGCATGTCAAAATCTCTCTAGGAGCCACAAACACCCTCAGACTCCAGAGGGTTAACCCCTGGCAATATTTATTTGATCACTTTGGCTTCAAGTGCAAGTAGGGCAAAAGATTTATTATGCCCTATTTATTATGTCCTGTCCTGTCAACATGGAGTTCCATTTTTTTTTTTATGCACAATATTTTTATGTAAACTGTTGCTCTTAATCAAGCAACAGTGTGAATTTGTAAGTGTTCACAAGAACACAGTAAAAAAGTTTGTCTGCATGTTCAAGGATTGATGAATGGCCAATACGAGATCTGATACAGATGCCAGGAGAAGAGGTTTCCAAACTCGCACATAGTTTTGAGGAAGCGCATTTTGTCCATTTTATAATGGGTCTTATCAACGGCAGTAATTGGTGTAACGCATTTACATATCAGAATTATCTTTTTTGGTTTATAGAATGGTTTATCCCACCTCTCTTAAACGGATTACAATTTCATTCAGTTTGGGCATTTTTATTCCGATTTAGGTGTTTATATGGAGCATTTTCATTCGGATTGGACTTTCAAACTAAATCAATTATAATGCTCCATCTAAACACACTTTGTGTAATATCTCAGCCACCTAGCTGAGTAAAGATGATAAGTTGTGGTCCCAAATGGTAAAATCCTGCTAGCCCAGTAAATCTTTTACAGTTTGAATTAATCTGTGTTTTGCTGCTATTGTATGCAGGCATTTTGGGAGCCCTGTAGCCAATGAATAATTAGCAAGAGAAATACACTACTTGTCCCATCTTGACACACATCAGGGCATTGCTAAAGGGCAAATGCATTTCTATATCTGAGTTTGTTGCAATGTGTGTTTGTTTGTGTAATGCCTTCACCCGTGTCTTGTCATTGGTCTTCGTGTTTACATGTTGTTTTACATACAGCTGGTCTTACTTCCTTCTTTTTCATATATTTGCAAAGTAATTTGTTCAGTTCAATTCCATTTACCAAGCTGTTTGAAATACCATTTTTTGAATCTTGTTTCTTCCCCGTCCCTGTCCTTGTCCCCCCCACTCATTTACTTAATCTTGGAATGCTTGTTGGATATCTTACATTTTTTTTCCCAGCTGTGCTAACAGTATGCACATATCTGCCACTGTCAATTTAGGTGTTAAAGACAGTTATGAGATTTTTATGAACCAAAAAGGTGACCCAAGACTGTCTCACCACCTTATACAGGCTGGTCACCACTTTCCTAATGACATTCACGGTCTGGTACTCTGCCAGTCTGCCCTCTGATAGCGGTTCTACTGTCCTGCCTACTGAATGCAGTGACTACTCTCCAAGAAAAATGTCTTTCATTTCTATGCCTGAAGAAGGTACAGAAATTAAAATGGCTGAAACATTTGTCTCCCTTTTTGACATCTTATCCCAATTTTCTTTATCTTCTTTATTCTACTTTCCATCCATCAAAACTGCCTTATTCCGAACCTCCCAGCTCCAAGTTTCATTGGTTAAGAGGCTGCTCTATCTGTCTCGGCTGGAGCATGGCTTGAGAAATGTAAATTTTAAAGAAAAGTTAAACATTGTGAGGAGAGGTCAGCCAACCCCGAAGCTAGCTAGCTTGTCTCAGCCTGGGAGCTGCAGGTCGGAGCTGCAGGTGGTGAAGGCACAGCTGTCCAGCGATAAAGCTGCGAATGAGGCTGCGGTGCGGGAACTAAAGGGCACCGTGGTTGAAATGGAGCGCTCACTTTCTGTTTGCACCGATGATATCGCTGTAATGCAACGTGACATACACCATCTTACTGCTGAGTACAATAAGCTGGAGACCAAATGCGAAGATCTGGAAGCTAGATCACGGCGCGATAATGTCCGGATAATTGGTGTTCCTGAGGGTACCAAAAGCTCCACTACCGCGAGTGTAGCCGTGCTGTTGAAGGAGGCACTGAATCTGGAGAAGGAGCCAGTTCTGGACAGGTCACATCGCACTCTACAGCCCGTACCAAAGCCTGGTGTTATTATATTATATATATTATATATATATAGTGTTATTTTTACGGGAATCAAAGGGTAAGTGTTCCTGAAAACGTAATGTTTGTTTCATAAACGTTTGGTCGATTTATGTTGGGAATTTATTTTCCTCTAGAAACTTTGTTTATATGTTTATGTAGACCAGGGATGAGCAGCGGTGAACTAGATATAGTTGCGTATAATTTATTTTGTGTTTAATCTTCTGGAGCCTTCTCTTTACTTAGGATAGGCTTGTTCTCCGTGTCGTTAGCACATTTATTTGTGTGGGCGGCGATAGGTTTCTTTTTTGATAGTTTATGTTTATTATGTCCCCTGGGGTTACTGTTAGAATCCCCCTTGCTTCACAGGTCCTGTTTTCTTTTTTTCTGTGTAGGGGCATGGGTAATCCTATGAAATGGTCTAGGTTTTTTACCCACCTGAAACGTTTATGTGCCGACATAGTATTCTTACAGGAACCACACCTCTGAGTCAGAGATCATCATAGGCTTCACCGTCTTTGGGTGGGTCAAACTTTTCACTCCAATTTTAATTCTAAGGCGCGAGGAGTGGCCATCCTAGTAAATAGAAGCATACGGTTTTCACCTACCCATACAATTGGTGATTTGAATTGTGTTTTGAACCCTGTTTTGGATCGTTCTAGTTGTCGTGCTGTATCCCAATCTGCAATGTCTAAATCATTCTCCGATTTCATGGGTAGACCCATGGAGATGTCACATTCCCGGTATAAAAAAATTCTCATTTTTTCCCCGGTGCATCATTCATATTCCAGAATTGATTATTTTTGAATCGATAGCCATCTTAATCGCTCCGTTGTATCTACAGATTATTTGCTCCTCTAGCGTTGGATATCCAATTCTTAACCCATAGACCTGCACAATCTCCTTGGCGGTTTAATTCGCATCTCCTAGCAGACAAGGATTTCTGTGCGTCTATTTCTAAAGCTATTGATAAATTCTTGTTGTTTAATCGTCTTGACTCTACTCAATGCTCATTATTATGGGAGACTTTGAAAGCCTATCTCAGGGGGCAAATCGTTTTGTACTCTGCTTTCATATATATCGGTAGCACAGAGCTAAACTCGGAAATTTCATCGGCTATCAGCCAACTCGATCAGAGCTATGCGTCCAACCCTTCTCCAGAGCTATACAAACAACGTGTTGAGTTACAAGCAGAATTCGATCTCCTCTCCACTAAGGAAACTGAATGCATGTTAATACAAACTCGTGGATCGTATTATGAATATGGTGACAAACCAAGCAGATTGTTAGCTCATCAGCTAAGATGGCAGGCTGCATCACGCCTAATACCGCAGATTAATAATGACTCAAATGTTACCGTTACCGATCCCTTAGAGATCAGTGCAGTATTTAAGTCATATTACTCTGCTCTTTATAAATCTGAATGCCTTACTGATAATAAAAGACTGGGAGATTTCCTTCAAAGTGTCGATTTTCCTGTTATTGATACGGTCTCTGTAAGGAACTTGGACTCTCCACTATCTCTTGACGAAGTCAGAGCTTCAATAAAGGCGATGCAGTCTAATAAAGCCCCAGGCCCAGATGGTTTTCCAGTTGAGTTTTAAAAAATGTTTATCGATAAATTGGCGCCGCTGCTCCTTGGTGTGTTCAATGAATCTCTGGATCGGGGCGTGCTACCACCCACTTTCAACCAGGCCTCAATAGCCCTTCTCTTGAAGAAGGGCAAGGATCCCAACCTGTGCGGGTCATACAGACCACTGTCACTGCTGAATGCTGACGTGAAAGTGCTGGCAAAAGTGATTGCATCCCGGTTAGAAAATGTACTACCATATATCATATCTATGGAGCAGACTGGATTCATAAAAGGGCGACAGTCATTTTTTAACACTCGTACACTTTTCAATATAATTTACTCCAAGCAGTCATCTCCTTTGCCTGAGTTTGTAGTCTCATTGGATGCTGAGAAAGCGTTTGATATAGTCGAGTTGGAATACCTGTTTGCAATATTAAAGAAATTTGGGTTTGGTGATACATTTGTCTCCTGGATCCACCTCCTTTATAAATCTCCGCAAGCCAGTGTTCGTACAAATATTATTAGCTCTGATTATTTCAGTCTCAGGCGTGGAACCCGGCAAGGGTGCCCACTGTCACCACTGCTATTCGCCCTTGCCATTGAGCCATTATCCATTAAACTTAAATCCTCATTAGCCTTTAAGGGTATAACTCACAAGGGGCGGAATATAAGGTGTCCTTATATGCTGATGATTTGTTGTTATATGTGACGGATCCTGCAGCCTCTGTTCCTGTCATTTTATCTATCTTGGATGATTTTGGTCTTTCTCTGGATGCAAACTGAATTTCCATAAGAGTGAGTGTTATCCGGTACAACTTCAGCGTCTGAATCTTCCATTCAAATTCAACTGTTTAGGCTTTAAATACCTTGGTATCACGGTGACCTGTTCCTTACCCAAACTTTTTCATGCCAATCTTGCTCCGCTTGTGGCAGACATGAAGTCGGATTTTCAGAGTTGGAGCAATGTGCCTCTGTCTTTAACAGGAAAAATCAATGCAGTTAAAATGAACGTTCTGCCCAAGTTTCTTTATTTTTTCAATCGCTTCCACTATTTTTACCTAAGTATTTTTTTTATTCTTTAGATAGGATCATTAATTCTTTTCTTTGGGGTGGAAAACGGCCCAGAATCCGTAAGACCTTATTGCAGAGATGTAGGCTCAGTGATGGGCTTGCTTTGCCCAATTTTCAAATATACTACTGGGCTGCACATATCCAAAAACTAAACTTCTGGACCAATTCAACAGAATCCACTTGGTGCAATCTAGAGCTACTGTCTTGCAGATCATCCTCTGTATCTGCTCTGATTTGCTCACCTTTTCCGATCAAACCATCTTCAGTTTAGGCATCACTTTAAATTTAGGGCTTTATCGGCACTGAGTCCCTTGGATAAAAATCATTTGTTTCCCCCGTCACTTTTAGATTCAGCTTTCTCACTATGGCACGAAAAAGGCATCAAGCAACTTTATAATTTGTACAAATATGGCGTCTTTAGAAGTTTCACAAGCCTATCCTGGGCTGCCTACAGCTCATTTTTTTCGATATCTCCAAGTCCGCAGCCTTCCCAATTTTCCCTCTGTACCCCCAAGCAACCTTGGGAGAGTTTAGTCATGTTTACTCCACACCAGCGTAGTTTGATTTCCTGGATATACAGTTTCATTTTATCTCTCAATAGCTGTAATACAGATAAAACCAGGACTTTTCTGTGCCCGCCTCAGTCTAATTCAGTTTAAGGTTTTGTACAGAATTCATCTTTCCAAATCGAAACAGGCAAAAATCTATCCTGGAGTTGAGGACAGATGTGACAGATGTCATGCTTCCCCCTGTCATTTAAGTCATATGTTTTTTCTGTGCCCGAAATTACATGCATTCTGGACAGGTTTTTTTCAGCATTATGTCCTCCTTATTTGGGGTGCAATTGACACAATGCCCACTGATTGCTATATTTGGGGTTACCAATGAGTCAGTATCACTGAGTTCTGTACACAAAGATGTGTTAGCTTTTTCATCTTTGTTGGCCAGACGTTGCATACTTCTGCACTGGAAAGCGATAGGATGTCCTTCCATCTCTCGGTGGTTTAAAGATTTGATGTTTTTTCTTAAGTTGGAGAAAATTAAATATACACTGAGGGGTTCTACTGACACTTTTTTTTGCAAGTGGCAACCTGTTATTTCTTATTTTAGGAGACTACAGGTGTTATCTGATTAAAGATCTAAATCGTTCAAAATAGGACTGCATGCATAACCTTTCTTTTGTTTCTTCAGTTGTTTAAACGGGGATGTGAGGGGGAGGGTGGGGTGTGTGTGCATGTGCATGTGTGTGTGTCTTTGTCTGGAGGTTTGTTTGTGTTTTGGGGGTGTTTGTTCTTTGTTGTTTAAAAAGGGAAAATGGAGAATTTCTGTTTACATTTTTGTATCTGTGATTGTTGATTTTTCAATAAAAAGAACTGGGAAAAAAAACACATTCTAAAACAAAATATACAGCAGTTCTTATTGCATACTAAACATGCAACAGCCGACCATACTTCAACATCCCATCACATACTTTACCAAACTGCATGCAGAGACAAAACAGTTAGACTGTCTCTACCTTTTGGTTTATAGTAGCTGTTTTTATTATAGTTAAAGAGAATGTGCACTGGTTTTTTTTCTGCTGTGAGGAAAACATGGTAAACATAAATGATGGAACCAGCTTCACCAATTAGGTTGGAACCTGATAATGTTATCTAGGTATCCAGGTAAGTCCTGTTTTTAGGTATAATTTTGTGTATTCTATTGTCAAAATATTAACTAAGGGCACACTAAAAAAACATTATAACAAATTTCAGCAATTGAAAAAATTGTCAATATCTTGTCTACTTCACCAGGATTGAAAAAAAAAGGTAAAAAGCTAATACTGACCATCTACAGCCCTTATAAGTGTTAAGTTTATATTTTAAACTTTTTAATTTTTGTGATAAACTGAGCAATTTTAATGTCTCGATTTTGCTGGGGGGATTTTTGTGATTTGCAATTCATTTGCTGCTGCACTAACTAATTAATTTATTAACCAGATAAAATATATTCATTTATTATGTTTCCATTATTAAGGTAATTGTTTAGTGATGGACATGAGTGCATAAATTTTTGTGACAATAGTCTTAAACTATTGTAAAATTTTATTAATCTGAACTGAAAAACTACAAACCAGTAAAATAGTCACACTTTTTTATATTGAAAGTATTACAACAAATAAAAAAAAAATATATATATAGTATAAAACCAAGTATAGCCTTTGCCATGTTCCATTCATAATCAGTCACAATCAGATTCATTTCAGACTTTTCGATGTGCCAATCGTAGTGTCAATCATGGTTGCTAAAGCATCATATATTGCTGCTGTAGTGTGTGACCCAGCAAACTAATGTGCATGAAGCAAAATGTTTTACAATTTAAAATTAGCATCTATCCACTGCTCTATTAAGCTATGCATGCTGGTTGGACTTGCATTTGAGCTCCAAATGTCTGTGGTAAAACTTAAATCTGAGATTGTGGTCATTAGCTTATGGATGTGTTTTGCAACTCGGTCAAACGTTTCAGACAGACAGGTCTCTGCAAATTAGCTTCTGATTGGAAGTGTGTAATGTGTCTCAGTATGTTCTCTAAGTCTACAAAATCTAATGTCATATGTAATCTAAGCGCAATGAATTCCATTATTCTCTCTGTAATTCCACATGCCTTGTAACTATCATTTGCAAATAACTTCAACTTTTCAAAGAGTGCAGTAACCAGTGGTGGTAGTGAGCTGGCAGAGGTACTTTTAAGCAATATACTCTGCTTGCTGTACTCTGCGTACTGAGTTGCTTGTTGTGTTTTTAGGTGGTGAATTAAACCTGTAGTGGGAAAGTGCTTCGGCACCATAACCCCTTTTGAAACTTTCACCGAATAGATGCTGCATTTTGCAAATTTGTTGTTGTAATCAGAAACTTTTAAATACTTCCATACTTCCTAGGTAGTGATAATAGTTAGAGCAAAACATGGGGGTGAAGTTGCATATTTTCGGCTTTGTATTTTTGCCTTTTTTTTTTTGGGCAAAAACTGCTAATGCTATTTTTCCCAAAATCTTTAATTTACATCCTTAAATTGCATGGATAGAGACTGGGTAAAAAAAATGTGAAGGCACAATTATTATTTGCTGTTCTTCAAGATTGGAACGTTCTTCTTCTTAATTCTTGTTTTATTTGTGCTTTATTTTAATGGCTAATACTGTGCCTGATTAAAATTGTTAAGCTTAGAAGGTTGTAAATAATTATTTTGAAGGAGTTTTCCAAATAAATCTCACCTTTTCACTCTCATTATAATGAAGCTATTTAAACAGGCAGTGTTTAATCTCTTCTTGTGTAGAATGCAACATTGTTATATTCCTTTCTCTGCAAGTACAGAGGTGTTTTATTTATGGGCCATCATGTGGTGGGCAATGTTCAACTGTAGCAAGGAAGTCAAAAAGTAGACTTATGATGATCATCTTTTTTTATAAGATGAAGTCATGTGGTTTGTGAGACATAGGAAATAAAAGGGAGAGCTGGACGATGTGAAAAGATTAATGTTACAGGGTGAGTGTTAAGTAGTGAAAGTGCATGCTGTCCTTCACAACCCCAAGCCACATTATATTTTTATTATAAGTTCATATTTTATATTAAATATCCATAGGTACCACAAACAAGACTTACTGCTTGTTGGTTTCATTTTACTAGCTTTATGCAGAGGCACTGGCAGAGAATAAGAAGCTGAAGGCTTGTCTGGTGGAAAGCAAGCAGGATCTCGCCAGATTACGCTTACAACTGGACAAAGTCACACAGGTAAGACCACAAAATCCCAAAATAAAGCAATAAAGGAAGCAATTGATTTACACTATTGGAATCCATACGCATATATTAAACAGAGGCAGAGAGCACAGAGAGACAGCATGCAAACAGTTCGGTACGGTGGAAATCCAAATCGAAGTCTGATAAACACACGGACAGAAACATGAATGTTAATGGATGGAAACAGGTTGAGACAAAAAAGTCATGAACATAAACACGGCTTGGTAAAGTGAAATAAATGAGCATAATACTTCGCGAATTCGGGTAGCATGAGCACTGGCCATCTGGACACCTCCAGATGTTCCTATTATCCTGCGGGGATGTCACTAAGAGCTGGGGCCTGGCCGTCCAGGGTGCTCTTTGTGGAAGTCGTCAGTGAGTAAGGGGTCCATAATATCATTTTCGTTGACCCAGCTCTGTACCTCAGGTCCATATCCCTCCCAATCTACTAGGTATTGTAACTATCACCTTCATCGATGAAAGTCCATGATGAAGTGTAGTAGTTCCACCTTTAATGGTGGTAGAGGTTCCTGGTCAGTTTCATTGGTGGGTGGGTGGGGGTATAGGCAAGCTTAAATAAGAAGACATGGAAGGTGGGTGAGATACATTACTCATTGACCTGATGTAAAATCTTTAATGGGCACATACATTGGGGGCTTAGTTCCCTTTCAGGAACTCAAGCTGTGTCAAAACGCTTCAGGAACGCCTCCGGGTTGTTCATGCACTGAATCATGTGTAAAATCTGGCCAGTAGGCAGTCGTGATGTCATTGGTGGGCGACGTTGCGCAAACCAGGAAGCTACAAAATTAGAGCACGATGGGATCAACATCAGCTTCTGTTGTTCAGGTAAGTGCATGTGTGTTCCTCCTATTTCATTACGGGGGAAGACATGCATGAACCGTGTGTAGTTTGCTTGGAAGTGGAGCATGTTCAGTCGGCTCTCTTGAGAGATGATTATCCGTGCTGTAGCCACATGGCTATTCGCACGCTCTGCTCTCAGAGATCACTCTTCGAGGAGAGTGATCTCCCTTGTGGCTCAGGTTCTGCTCTCACCGAGGCGAAGCGGCACTGACGGTCATGGGGCTCGCAGGCCGACCTAGCAGAAGGCATGGAGACAAATGGGTTCTCTCCAACCTCCCCTGCCGAGTGTGTGTGACGTGGAGCTCCGAATCTCTTCCTCTTAGGAGGGAGAATGATTGGATGCTAGCAGGCCCACAGACTCCTCACAGGCTCCTAGAGGTAGTGACACAGGCCGCCACTAAGCTGGAGATAGCTTGGCTTGATGAAAAGTGGAAGCAACCCAGCAAGCCGGATAAGGGTTTTCTGCATCCCACGTCACAGCCTCCGCCCTGGGGCCTACAGTTTTTTCCCAACCTGCACACCGAGGTGTCTAGGTCTTGGGAGACCCCATATGCACCACGCGCTCCTCCCCTGTGTTTGCTATATGCAAATATAGTGGGGTTCAAGGAGTGCTGCTATGGGGAGATGCCCAGAGTTGAGAAGACGGGAGCTGGCTATCTCTGTTGCATCAGTGATGGCCCCAGTGTTGCCTACAAGGCCGTTAAGAGCCACTTGGCCTTTGTAGGCAGGGCTACTATGGGTGTGTTCCAGGCATACCAGGCCGATCTCAGGAAACGGCGCGGCCTGTCGGTTGCTCCATGTCAGCCTTAATGGCCACAGAAAGGAATCTGTGGCTCTTTCTGTCAGAGATTCCTGTTTTCCTGCTAAATGCCCCAAATGATACTTCGGGCCTGTTCAGGGACGCAGTGGGCGGTCTGCAGTGGTGCAGCGGCCCTGACAATCAGGGCGCCCTGCTTTGGGCTGGGCGGGCCTGACTATTAGCTCTTTCACAGAGTGCAGTCCACCTCCACCGGGTTTGGGGGAGACCCGGGCCTGCTTGGGAAGCTAACACAGCTGCAGGGAATCTTCCCAGCTTTTCTGAATGGGTCAGAAGAAAAGCTGGCTCCCCGATCAGACTTCCAGGGAGAGGGGAAGGCCAGGATGTGATTTCTGCCACAAGAGTGCTTCAGAGTGCAGCCTCCCCTCCTGCGGGATCCTGCCATTCCCGCCCAAAGATTTGCTGCAGATGGAAGAGACCCGCTGCCTCTCAGGAGGCTGCAACAGCTGTTGGGCATTGCTCCAGCCACTCTGGGAGGGTCAGAGGCCAGGTTTGAGAGGCTGGTTCCCCTAAGAGACTTCCTGGCAGCTTGGGAAGGCCTGCCGGATGTGTCTTGGTGGGTCCTGTGCACTATAAAAGAGGGCTACTCGATTCAGTTTGCCCCGTTTTAACAGGCTGTGCCCTACTGTAGTGGTGCACAAGCTGTCCCTGGTACTGGGACAGGAAGTATCCACCCTCCTGAGCAAAGGGGCCATCAACGTGGTACCTTCCTTGGTCAGAGAGTCAGACTACTACAGCCAGTACTTCATTGTTCCAAAGAAGGATGGCGGAATGCGGCCAAACCTAGATCTACGCTCTTTGAACCGTTTGCTCAAGAGGTCTCAGATCAAGTGCATAGACTGGTTTGTCACAATGGATCTAAGAGACACTTATTTGCACATAGCCATCCTTCCTTCGTTCTCACAGAAGTTTCCTGAGGTTTGCTTTAGAGGGTGAAGTTTACCAATCCTTCTATCGTGCTAGTTCTGAAGAGAATCCGCCAAGGTGGAGCTCATCTGGTGGCACCTCGTGGCCATACAGACCTTGGTTTGTGGACCTGCTGTCCCTCCTCAAGGCCCTTCTTGGGAAATTCCTTTCAGGAGGTATTTCCTCTCACAGGCAGGGGGAACCCTGATTGTGGGGGCTCGTCCGGGATCTGTTTGAATAGGGATAGATGAGTTGGTTATTGATATTATGGTTTATCGTGTGTTCTGGTTGACTGTTCAATAGTCATGGCAACCTTTGATCTCCAGCTGTTTGTTGCTTCTCCAAGTCTGGATATTTTTGAGAAGTGTCGGAAGGATGACCTATTAGAACTCGCTGCTTACTATAGTGTACCAGTTTCTCGGAGTCTGGTGAAGAAAGCGATCAAGAGTAAGGTTCTTGCTAAGCTCTGTGAATTAGGGGTTCTTAAACTCTCCCCACATGTTGATACAACTGAGGCTAGTGGTGTTGAGTCCATTGGTGTTGATTCTGGGACTTTAGGTGCAGAGATGGTTGAGCCGATGGTTGAAGCCAGAGCTACCTTACCTCGCTTCGACCCATTTTCTCCTTCTTTGTCTGCAGGGTCAAGGGATGAGGCCCGTGCCATTCTGGGATTCTCTCCCAGAGTTATGGAAGCTGTGGCTGTGGCCCCTAAGAGGGCGCAGTTCCTAGTGGCTGGTCTCTCTACTAGGGTAGTTGAGACCATTCTCCATTCCAGAGCTTCCTCCACAATGAGGTTGTATGCCACTAAATGACATCTGTTCACTACGTGGTGTGAGCACCACCACCTGGATTCAGTCAACTGCCCGGTTGGTTCAGTTCTGGAGTTCTGGATAGCGGAAACGAAAGGTTTACGTGTCGGCTATTGCGGGTTATTGTACCCCACCAGCGAGTCAGTTGCTGGGAAAACACCCCGTTGTGACACGTTGCCTGTGTGGCAGCCGGAAGCTGAGGACCGAGACACATCCCAGAGTGCCTGTGTGGGACTTGGCCATTGTGTTGGCGGCTCTATCTGAGCCACCCTTCGAGCCATTGGCAGATGTGGCCCTTAGGTATCTGGTAATATCCTCCCTTAAGAGGATCAGGGACCTACAGGCTCTTTCTGTGGCCCCTGTCTTTTCTGGAGTTTGCCCCTGGCATGGCGAGTTCTATTCTGTACCCCAGACAGGGGTACGTGCCTGAGGTGCCTGCGGCCCCCTCACAACCTGTCATTTTGCAGGCATTCTGCCCTCCTCCTTTCCTAGCCCCTAGCTAGGAAAAGCAAAATGGACAAATGGACAAATAACTCCAAAGGACGAGTCCATGGAGGAAGTCGGAGCAGCTGTTTGTCTGCTATGGCAGGAAAGGTTTCCCGGCCACTAAGCAGAGGCTCAATAGATGGATTGTGGATGCCATTTGTCTGTGTTTTAAATCCTCTGGTCTTCCCACTTCTTTCAGAGTTGAGGCTCATTCCACCTGGGGTATGGCGGCAATGCTGCATCTGCAATGCTGCGGGTGGGTCCACCCCGCTGACCTTTGTCAGGTTCTATGACCTGACAGGGTGTGCTTAGACACACTAGGCAGGGACTCGTCAGTATGGCGTGATTGGACATTTGTTCTCAAAGCATTTCGACGCAGCTCGAGTTCCTGAAAGGGAACGTCACTAGGTTATGTATGTATAGATGCGTCAATATGCCATACTCCCTGCATCCCTTCTTCTTCCAGAAGTTGATGTTGCTCTCATCGCGCTCCAATTTTGTAGCTTCCTGGTTTGCATGCCTGCCAATGATGTCACGACTGCCTATTGGCCAGTTTTACACATGATTCAGAGCATGAACAATGTGGAGGTGTTCCCAAAGCCTTTCGACGCAGTTCTTGTTCCCTCAGGGAACTAGGGTTACATACGTAATCTAGTGAGGTTTTTGCATGGCAATTTCAGTCTAATGTTCTGAGTAGACAGCCATTCTAGTTGACTTGGTTGGTATTGTGAGTGAGGCCACCTCCGACAATTAGCCTGGATTTCTTTGCTATGGACGGCCTGCTGAATGGCACGTGGGCTCTTTCCCATACCTCTCTGCTGCAATTATACCACTTATTCACTGCCAGGACATCTTATTTTTCACCTGACCATGGAAATAGGGGTGACTAGTGTCCCAGTATACATTGAAATGGTGTAAAGGTTGTGAAGTAGCGTATCAATGAATTCTGGGTGTATTCTGGCCGTATTAGAAACTCACCCCAATGTTGTTATTATTCATAGCAGTATGTTCTAAGGAACCATCCCAGTTCTTGGTAAAGATTAGGGCTGTTAGTTGCCTAGCCGTTAGCTTGGGGGTGATATCCTGACGTGAGACTAACATTGATTCCCAGTAATTTGCAAAATGATTGTCATACTCATGAATTAAACTGAGAAACCTCTGTCTGACACTGTCCTCTGGCAGGCAATAGTTCCTAAAAACATTGACTGCTAACATTTGGGCAGTCTCCATGGTGGTGGGAAGGCCTTTTAGAGGCATCCATTTACAAACTTTGAAAAAACGATCCACGGCAACCAGAATGGTGGTGTAAACCTGTAAATTAAGTAGGTAAGTGATGAAATCCACCACCAAATGAGACCAAAGGCCCTGTGGTATGGAAAGTGGTTCTAAAAGTCAGAATTGCAGTTCAGACTTAGGAACAGCAGGGAACGTGAGTTTGGAGTTCCAGGCAATGTTCCTGGCATCTTAGTGACCACTGAGTGCGTTCTTTCTGTTGCCACAATATCACCAGGTTGTGTTAATTTTGGGGAGAGGTGAGCTATACATATATATATATATATATATATATATACACTGCTGATCAAAATCAGAGAACAATTTATAAACAATTGAACAATTCTGAAATAATGTCATCTTCACTGCTCAACAAGATCAATTTGTTGATCTTTTTTTTGCCAGTGCATCAATAAACACAGCAGAAAAAAAAAAGTTCAGTTTTAGTAGGAACATTGTTGTTGAACTCCTTATTTTGCCAGTTCATCAAAGTCTGGGGTAAGTTTTGTTGTGGCAATTCTCAGGATAGAGCCGAGGTGTTTGTCAGAAACTGTCGCAGTTTTTACACATGTATGTATATATGTATGTATGTATGTATATATATATATATATATATATATATATATATATATATATATATATATATATATATATATATATATAGTGGCCCATGAGTCAAAAGTTTGCCCACCCCTGGCTTAATCTGATACTCTTTAAAAACTGCAACAGTTTTTTTCCTGTCTATACTATGCTACCAGAACACCTTTTCCACAAAATAACTAAGTCATTTCCAAAAAAAACATTATTTTCCAGAAAACACACTGATCAAAATTAGAGAACACTTTCAGATACCTCCCAGTTATTGGTGTTAATCTGGCACCTGGTGTTAAATTCCTTGATTATCTGTCAACCCCTATTTAACTGGCAGCCTAACTTCCAGTTTTACTGACTCTGCAAGATGGTGGGCCGTTCTAAAGTGAAAGGGATGACCCTATCAGCCATAGCAAGACAAGTTGGTCGTTCCAAATCTGTGATTTCAAGAATATTGAATCTTTACAACATCACAAACTCATTCAAGTCCGCCAAGAAGGCTGGTCATCCACGGAAGACAAATACAAGAGAGGACAGGATACTGCGGAGGAATAAGCTTTGCTGAGGAGCATGTTGTGTGGACAGAGGAGAACTGGTCCAAAGTTCACTTAAGTGATGAAAGCAAGTTTAATTTATTTGGGTCTGGTGGGAAACATTATGTTCGGCGACAAACTGGAGAAAGACTGAACCCAAAGTGTGTAAAGAAGTCAGTGAAAAGTGGAGGAGGAAGTGTCATGGTTTGGGGCATGTTTTCTGCAGCAGGAGTTGGGCCTCTTATACAGCTACATGGCAGAGTGAATGCAAATGTTTATCAGAACCTTCTTCAACAACATATGGTTCCTTCCCTGCGTTCATCACCCAATCAGCCCGCAGTGTTCATGCAGGACAACACTCCATGTCACACAGCAAAACGGGTAAAGCAGTTCCTTGAAACTAAAAACATTGAAATAATGACATGGCCTGATATTGAATTGTCAGTATAACGTGAAACTGATGTAGGAATGGAGGAAAACACCATAGCAGGAAGGGATGTTGAAATACATGACTGTGCCTCTTGGAGATACCATGGCAAATAGGGGGCACATGCCCAGAACACCATCTTATGAATATTAGCTGCGCAATAATAATGCATAAGGTTAAGTAATGAAAGGCCCCCACTTAATTGGCATTTTTGATGTAATAATTTGGAAACTCTGGGGGATTTTCCCACCGATACAAAGGAGAATATTGGCTGGTCTATATTTAAAAAAAAAAAAAAAAGGATTTAGATAAAAGCAGGGCTACAGAAAATTTTGAGGAATGTTACATTTTACTGTCTTTATTTCACTAAGTGTAGACAATAGTAAAGCAGCCCATTTTTTCAAAACTGACTTTATGTATAAAATTAAGGGTGTAAAGTTATCCAGCATTAATTCAGAATAGGAACAAGATATGATATTTGACTCCAAATATTGTTTGATTACCAGATATTTAAATTGTGAACCATTAAAAATGAAAAGGAATGTCAGTTTGGTTATTTTACAGATTGATTTATGGGTACTCATTCGCTCTTTGTAGGCTCGTTATATCAAGAAAATTTGCCAAAATCATCAAGTAAGTTTGTTATTGCAGGGATAGATGTAACTGGGTCAGTAACAAACTAAAAAATTATCACTTTATAGGGATAGTTTATACTCAGTTCCCTTGCAGAGTATTCCCTCAATTACAGGAAGTGTTCTAGGTGCTATTGAGAGCGGCTCAATAGCTATGGCAAAAAGTAAGGGAGAAAGAAGACATTTCTGGCACATACCATGCAACAAGGTAAAATTATCTGATTTTACATTGTTACTATATTTGGAAGCTTGAGGTTCGACATATAATAGGCAAATCAAATATATTAATCCAATATATATAAAGCGTTCTTCCAGCCATGTGACGTTGAAATACAGTGCCACCTTGGGGCTAAGACCTTGGTGTAAAGGTCTGGAAAGAATTGCAGACCCCAATGTGGAGGCAGAAGCTGGCAGCAGAAAACATTCGTCGAGCTTGCTGGATGAAAGCGCTTTCTGCTTATTGGCAGGCCAAGACAGGTCTAGTGTGGCAACAGCTCAAACCGCAACCTTCATAATCTCCTTAATCTCCAACTCGCAAACCGCTAATGGCTAATATGACATATGCTGACTTCCTATCTTTCTTTCTTTCTTTCTTTCTTTCTTTCTTTCTTTCTTACTTTGTTTCTTTCTTTCTTGTATGAAAAGCAGGTATTAGAGAAGAGGGTGTCTAAGATGGAAGAAGAGCTTAAGGTAAGAGGTATTACATTTATACAATTATACATTATACAATTAGCACAATGAGCAACCTTTTACATATGATTTTCCTATAGTTTATTGCCACCTGTTAAGAAAACAGCATACAATGAAATTTATTTTAGAATTATAAAAAATAAAATAAGCATAAACTTTCGATTGTTTATTTATTTGACAAATGAAAGGGGTGAATTGAAATTCCAATAAAATAGCCTAGGTCACACAAGATTAAACAACCTTTCTGCATCTCACTCATGTAAATAAATTAACAGTTTATTAACAGCAAACTAATCCACAAAAGAATCGGTTCAGCAAATGAGTATGAAATAATTCAAAAATAATAGTACTTTTACTTGAGCAAAATATTTCTCACTAGCATGGGAAATGTCTCTAGATTACGTATGTAACCCTAGTTCCCTGAAGGAAAGAGACGCTGCATCTAAATGATTTGGGAATGTGCCTGAATGTTCACACTCTTAAATAATGTGTGTAATCAGTCAAAAATTTGACTCTGGCCGTCACTGGTGGGGTGACGTCATGACCAGTAGTATAAAACGCATATGAGTGAGGGCAGCTTCAGCTTCTGCAAGAGAGAAGGAAGTGCTGCAGAGACTCCGGAGGTGTGGCATAGAGAACCCGGACTCTCATTCTGATGGAGAGACCACCTTGATGGCCTCTTTCCTCAGTAGAGTGTTTACTTCCTGTTCCTTGACCAGAGCCTGCTTGCCTCCCACCAGGGTGGGAAGAACCCCGTGAAAACGGGGCGGAGGAGACCCGAACTGAATCAAGTAGCCTCGCTTTACAGTGTGCAGGACCCACTGAGACACATCTGGAAGAGCTTTTCAAGCTGCCAGAAAGGGAGAAATAAAAAAAGGGAGAAAGAGATAGAGAGAGAGAGAGAGAGAGAGAAAAGGGGTGACAGGAAGAGAAGGATGTGGATTATTATGTGTCTTTATTGTTGTATGAAAGTTAATGTTACTGTGCAGTTTGGACTCTGGCAAGACTCACTATGGCAGCATAGCTAAAAGGAAGAACCAGAAGGTAAAACCCACATGAGAGATCTCTGGGATAAGAGACAACCCACCACACCACCGTCAACAAACCTGAGTGAACATGTGAAAGTGAGGGGACGACAGCATAAAAATATCCCAGTTTACCAAACACTTTATATCCATGTTCCCTCCAGATCTGCACCTTTACCTAAGAAAAAAATCTACTGATAAAAGGCTTGACTAAATAAATAAGTTTTCAACCTCGACTTGAACACTGAGACTGTGTCTGAGTCCTGAACACTGATTGGAAGATTGTTCCATAACTGTGGGGCTTTATAAGAGAAAGATCTACCCCCTGCTGTATTCTTCATTATTTGAGGTACCAACAGATAGCCTGCACCTTTTGATCTAAGTAGGCGTGTAGGATCATGCTGGTACAGAAGTTCACTCAGATACTGCGGTGCGAGACCATTAAGTGCTTCATACATCAGTAGTAGTATTTTATAATCAATGCGAGATTTGATTGGGAGCCAGTGTAGACAGGGATGATGTGGTCATATTTTCTAGATCCAGTGAGGACTCTTGCTGCTGCATTCTGAACTAACTGGAGCTTATTAGGCATTACAGTAATCTAATCTAGATGTAACAAAAGCATGAACTAGTTTTTCTGCATCCTGTAACGACATCATATTTCTAAACTAAAAGAAAGCGATCCTGGTAATATTATTTACGTGAGCCTCAATGGAAAGAGGGTCAATAATAACACCAATGTCTTTGACCGCCGTACGCTGTCTCTTGACAGAGATAGAAAATGAGAGAGAGAGAGAGAGAGAGAGAGAGAGAGAGAGAGAGAGAGAGAGAAGAGAGGCGACAGAAAGAGAGAAAATAAAATATAACTGTGGGCCACTGCACGAATAAATTTTGCCCCCTACTATAGTCTTCATTATTTTAGGTACCAACATTTAACCCAACCAACCAACCAACATTTACCCAACATTTAACCCCAGCCATTAGGGAGGCACAAGCCAGTGCACTCTTAGTGCCAAGCCCAGATAAATGGGGAGGGTTACGTTAGAAAGGGCATCCAGCGTAAAACATGTTTCAAATCGAATATGCGGGTCACGATTAAGAAATTCATACCAGATCGGTCAAAGCCCGGGTTAACAACGACCGCCACAGGTATCGTTAGCCAACAGGGTACCGGTGGAAATTGGGCTACTGTTGGCCGAAAGGGGAGAAGGAGAGGAGGAAGACGTCTACAAAGACGGCAGGGAAAGAAGCAGTGTAGGAGAGTAGAGGGTAGGGTTGGTACTTTAAATGTTGGTTCTATGACTGGTAAAGGGAGAGAGATAGCTGATATGATCGAGAGGAGAAAGGTGATATGTTGTGTGTTCAGGAGAACAAGTGGAAAGGGAGTAAGGCCAGGAAAATTGAAGGTGGGTTTAAACTGTTCTATTATGGTGTGGATGGAAAGAGAAATGGTTTAGGGGTGATTCTGAAGGAAGAATACAGTAAGAGTGTAGTGGAGGTAAAGAGAGTTTCTGATAGGCTGATGAACGTGAAGCTGGAAGATGGAGGTCATCAGTGCTTATGCTCCACAAGTTGGCTGTGAGATAGAGGAGAAGGAAAAATTCTGGAGTGAATTAAATGAAGTGGTAGATGGTGTACCTAGAAATGAACGATTGTGATTGGGGCAGACTTTAATGGGCATGTAGGTGAAGGGAACAGAGGTGATGAGGAGGTTATTGGTAGGTATGGCCTAAAGGAGAGGATTGTGGAAGGGCAGATGGTGGCTAAAAGGTTGGAAATGGCAGTGGTGAGTATGTATTTTAAGAAGGAGGATCATAGGGTGACGTATAAGAGTGGAGGAAGGGGCACACAGGTGGATTATGTTTTATGTTGTAGATGCAACCAGAAGGAGACTGGAGACTGTAAAGTGTTGGCAGGGGACAGTGTAGCTAGACAGCATTGGATGGTGGTCTGTAGGATGGTTTTGGAGGCAAAGATAAAGAGGAGGAGAGTGAGGACTGACAGAAGAATAAGATGGTGGAAACTGAAGGAGGAAGAGTGTAGTGTGAGGTTCTGGGAAGAGGTCAGACTGAGGCTCGTTGGTGGTGAAGAGGTGCTGGATGATTGGGTAATTACTGCAGGAGTGATGAGGGAGGCAGCTAGAAAAGTACTTGGTGTGACATCTGGAAATAGAAAGGAAGACAGAAGTGGTGGTGGAATGAGGAAGTGCAGGAGAGCATAAGGGGAAAAAGGTTAACAAAACAGAAGTGGGATCGACAGGGTGATGAGAAAAGTAGGCAGGAGTACAAGGACCCTGTCGATCCCACTTCTGTGGGGCAGCAGGTGAAGAGGGATGTGGCGAATGTGACGTAAATGAGAGGGAGGGCAGTGGAGGGGTGCAGTTGCAGGAAGAAGAGGTGGAGAAGGTGGTGGAGTTCAGGTACCTGGGGTCAACAGTGCAAAGTAATGGAGAGTGTGTTAGGGAAGTAAAGAAAAGAGTGCAGGCAGGGTGGAGTGGGTGGAGAAGAGTGACAGGAGTGATTTGTGATAGTAGGATATCTGCAAGAATTAAAGGTAAATTTTATAGGACTGTGGTGAGACCTGCAATGTTGTATGGTTTAGAGACATTAGCATGAGGTGGAGCTGGAGGTAGCAGAGCTGAAGATGTTAAGGCTTTCGTTGGGAGTGACAAGGATGGACAAGATTAGAAATGAGTTTATTAGAGGAACAGTGCATGTAGGCCATTTTGGAGAAAAGGTGAGGGAGGCGAGATTGAGATGGTTTGGACATGTGCAGAGGAGGGACATGAGTTATATTCGTAGGAGAATGCTGAGGATGGAGCCACCAGCAAGGAGGAAAAGAGGAAGGCCAAGGAGGAGGTTTATGGATGTGGTGAGGGAAGACATGCAGGTAGTTGGTGTGAAAGAGGGAGATGTAGAGGACAGGGTGGTATGGAGATGGATGATCCGCTGTGGCGACCCCTAATGGGAGCAGCCTGAAAAAAGAAGAAGAAGATTTTAGGTATCAACAAATAGCTTACACCTCTTGATTGAAGTAAACATGATGGATCATAATTTATGAAATATATACATTTATCTTCGTATCATTAAATTACATACTTTGTTGCATGTGTGGCGTTGCCAACTCGTAATTTGTACTGGCTACGCCAACTACGGCGTTACCAACTAATAATTTGTACCGACTACGCCACCCGGGGGCTATTTCCGGGACTGCCCTCAACCTTAAGGCACACAGGTTCGTCACGACTGGGTCAGGTATCAGACCAGAGTTGAGTGAATAACAAAAACTTTATTTAAAATAACTTCAAATTTTATTCACTACATCAAATAGTAAAAACAGAAAAGAAGACAAACACTTCAGGGTGGGAGAAGGCCTGATGTCCTAAGCAGAGACCACACAGGGTCCTAAGCAGAGAGAACACTCACACGTGCACACACGCACCACAGCACACCACACCTCACTGTGAACACTACACTGCAATCAGGTAAGGAACCCACCACCACAAGATGCTAATCTGCTGCCACTGGCCACCCCACTCCTGAAGGCAGAAGAGAAGACAGAAAAGAAATTTAAAACACAAATTAAAACAAGCATCGCATTACAACAGCCTGGCTCTCGACACAGTCAACAGCCCAAAAACTTGATCCGTACAGAGGCACATGAACAGAGGAAAGGCCCTTAACAGATCACAAAAGAAATAGAAAATAACTACACTTAATTAATAAGAAAACAAAAAGAACATTATACTACAAATTCAAACTAATAAAAAGAATAGAAATCAAAAGAAATAGATTCCCATTAAAGTAGGGAAACCTCAACCCGATAAGGTTAGGAAAATAATGAACAAAAGAATAAAGCTAATGCAAAAATAAATGATTAAATCACAACACAAAGAATCAGGTAATGACTACCCTGTAACAGGCCACTTCTAAATCAGTTACTCACTACCATTGGAAATAAGCACCATGCCCCTGGTCCAGCTGATCTTGCAGGTACAGTGGAACCCGGTTATCTCGCCCTCGGTTATCTCGACAACCCTATTAAGTCGACGTTTTTGAAATGGAACCGCCAAATTCTCCCTTTTTCTAAGCATTTTTTTATCGGTTAAGTCGACTTTTTTTATGTCGCCGAACCCTAATATCTCGAGCACAAGGGGGCGCAAATTTACCATTCAACATTCAAAAGTTATCTCGACCGCCATGACCAAACGCCGGCTTTTGAAAATATTAGTTATCGATGCCACTTCACCATCTCACTACCGTATTTTCATTCCTAGTTGTAAAAACAGTTGAATAAATGTTCAGTAATTACCACAATGATCATACTCTACTTGGTTCACTGCGCAAGTGCTGAATTCACGTATCACGTGATCAGGGTCTGCATGGTCGTTCACTCCAATGACAGTTCACTCACGCTGGTTCATCTTGTCTGAAGGATAACATGCTGTAGCTATTCTTTTTTCTCTTCTAAAAATGTCTGGAGGTGTTAAGAGAAAACTGGACAATCAGTCAATAGAGAAAAAGTATGAAATCATACTGCAGCTAGAAAAAGGAAAAAAATGGCAGACCTCAGTCGTCTGCATGGCATTCCAGCAAACACCATTTCAGGATGGAAAAAGAAGACCGATGTGAGGAAATGTACGAGAAGTCTGTTTTTGATCCAGCAAGAAAAAAAATTCGAGTGGCTAAGCACAAAGATGTCGACGACGCAGTGTTTCAATGGTTCACAAATACACGAGCAACAAACCTTCCCGTCAATGGTCCCTTGCTGATGGAGAAGGCAGAAATCCTTGCTGCAAAGCTAGGACACCTCGACTTTAAAGCAAGTCAGGGGTGGCTGGATCGTTTCAAAAAGAGGCACAACATTGTCTTCAAAGCAATTTGTGGAGAAAGCGCTGCGGTTGAACAGGAACAAGTGGATTCATGGCTGAAGACTCAAATGCGCACAATTTTGGATACCTATGAGATTCGGAACATTTTTAATGCTGATGAAACTGGGGTGTTTTGGAAATGCCTTCCAGACAAGACTATGGCGTTTCGTGGGGAGGCTTGTCGCGGTGGAAAAAGGTCGAAGGATCAGCTTACAGTGCTGGCTGCTGCTAATATGGATGGAAGCCAAAAACTTCCACTCTACGTTATAGGAAAGTCCAAGAATCCAAGATGCTTTAAGCAGACCAAAGTTCTCCAATGTGATTACGATGGCCAGCCAAGAGCCTGGATCACCGGAGATCTATTCAGTGCATGGGTGAAAAAGTGGGACAGGAAGTTCCAAGCAGAGAAAAGGAAGGTGGCACTGATCGTGGACAACTGTAGAGCTCATCCGGATGTTCCTGGTCTAAAGGCCATTAAGATCTTTTTCCTCCCACCTAACACAGCGAGTAAGCTCCAACCGATGGACCAAGGGATAATCCAAGTGCTTAAGGTGCAATACAGGAAAATGTTGATGCGCCAATACCTGCTCCATGTTGAAAAAAAGGCACAGTACACCCCTTCGGAAAAATCATGCATTGCAGATGCTATCTTGGAAGAGGAGGCACAGGATTTAGCCATCACTGTCCAGGAATTCCGAGATTACATAGAAATCGACAAAGACGTCGTTACTGATGGCGTGATCACAGATGATGACATTGTATCAAGTGTGCAGTCAGCACAGGCAAGCACATCTGCAGGCGGCAATGACAAAGATGATGAAGATGCGGACGAAGATTTGGAACCAATTCCCTCAGCTGTTGCGGTGGTAGAAATGCTACAGAAAATTCGACGGTATGGTTCTTTTGTAGGAGATGAAACTGTTTTAGACAGCATAAATAATTTGTTTTCAATCAAACTGTTAAAGGCAAAAAGCAACGAAGCATTTTAGACTTTGTAAAGAAACTACCGTAGGGTGTAGGATATGTTCAGATATGTTCAGATCAGTTCAGTGAAATGACTCGTGAAATTTGTTTTGTGAATTTTTTTGTGTATTTGCAATGGAAAATAATAAATAATTTTTTGAGGAATCGACGGTGGTTTGTATTGTATACTGGTAAATCTCTGCCCATAAGAAATAATGGAAAACCAATTAATCCGTTCCCAACCTCCACCGAAACCCATTTATTAACAATTTTTGGCCTGTTTTTTAGCAGTATTAATACTAAATAATACAGGTAAATAAATAATACTGTATATAATTGTTATGCAGCGTAATGAGCTGAGGTAAAGCCGGAGCACAGTTCGCTGCATAACAATTATATACGTGTGTTTTGCAGCCGTGGAGAGCGCGTGGAGTCCGGAAAGGAAGAAACACATAGGAATACGTGTGACAGGGAAAACACAGACAAACATGCATCAAACACCTTCACATACTAACTATAACCGACAAGGAGTGTGGATGAATGAGTGGTTTATATATAGGAGCTGGGGATAAGTGAATAATGAGCCCCAGGTGTGCATCCAGGTGGAAAGCGGATTTTGACAGCCGAAGGGGCCGTGGCAGGTGGATTCCTGACAATAATACAGTAAAAAGTATAAATTAAAAACATTACAAAATGTACGTACATTTTTATAGCATGCCTTCATCAAACAAATCACGGCAACGCTGTTGTGTAAAAAAACCCTTCAAAAACACGTGCATGCACATTCTCATTTATTAACGCACATTATGTACATAAAGAAATTTCAAGCACGTTAATATACTGCCGCCATTTTGATTTTCGTTTATCTCGATCATCGGTTACCTCGATGCTTTTTGGCGACCCCCTACGACATCGACATAACCGGGTTCCACTGTAGTTAAATGCTGCAACAAGAAACTGTTAGCATACGAGAGCAGCAAAATGTTAATTAGCTGGTGCCAAAAGGAAGTAACACGGAGCTCCAGAGAACAGAAACGTAAATTAACAATGCCCAGCTGAACCCAGCGAAGCAGACAACACAGAGTGAAGCAGGCAAAGCAGAGCACAGATGATGTAGCGCGGAGCAGCAGCAGTCGGATAAAGCAGACAGTCAAGCCAACATCAAAGCGGTGTAAACGATGCACCTAGCGCAGGAAAGCCACACAGCAAGCGAAAGCCCACTATAGCAGCCCACTACAGCAGCCCACTGTAACGTCCCTTGCACATTGACCCGCACCTTAAATAGGGAAAACACACTTTAATCAGCTGATTGTTAAAGCCCATATCTTTAATAATGACGTCAGCGTCAACACATACCTGTACGGCGACTCACGAGGCACGGATGCAGACTTTTAATAAGCACGTCTCCCTAAACACTTAACAGCTTCCCCACAAAGCTCCTCAGACCACCCTTAAATGAAATAATTTCATAAGGACCCAGTGTGATAGACCATAATATTACAAAACATTCACTGCCACAGCTCCTACCTTGCCACTATCCACACATAAACCCGGAAATACGGCGGCTCGCTCGCGGACAAAGAGCAAACGCCCCCACAACACAAACCGAAACGACTTTATAGGCAGGTAAATGAGCATAATCAGCCTCAGCTGACTAGATGACATCAGACCATACCGCTACACATGTAAACAATAATAATGTGCATGTGTTTCTTAAAAAAGATTGTTTTTTTCATAGTTTTGACAGCTATGTAAGTCAGTTAAAGCAGAATTTTCTCATTCAGTAGCTCAGCTATCAAAGGAAGAGCTAGCTTCTCTGAACAAATTTTAAATTAGGACACAAACCGTTTTAACTTGGTCATAATCATAATGGGCAATGTGTGAAATGTGTGGTTTAACAGTGAGGTGTGTACATTTATTGCTCCAATTTGCTACATTTACATTTGCATCCTAAATTCAGGTAACTGTTACAACCAAGTTCAACTGGCAAAATACGACTATAGTGCGCTGCACACATTAATACATCCGATTTAGACTTTCTTATGTCTACGGAGGAAGAGAAATTTATTTGGTCTCAGGCATACTTAAAAATCAATTTTCAAGAAAAGCTAGACATCGTGAGGAGAGGTCGGCCAACCCCAAAGCTAGCTAGCTTGTCTCAGCCCTAGGAAAGGGTTTGTTCACCACTTCTACTACGTGTATGCGGAGGTTAGATTTTTTTTGTTCAATTACGTAAATTTCAGTCTCTTTGTGCTGCCATGTCGATCTAATCTGCACAGGACCTTCAGAATCAGTAGTGCTGGCCAATTTACCTTGAACTATATTAGCAATTGGACTGTTAATTTAACCAATCAGATTTCACATTCGTCTCACAGGGCCTGATTTTGAGTATGCATCTTTGGTGAGTATGATGTATTCTATTTAAATTTTTTTTATGTTTTTGTCATGTTATAAGACAAATATTAATTCTGAACTGCTCCAAATGATGAATGTGGCACAGCTGTAGTGGTAGTGTAGAGGTTTGGAGTAGAACTGGGTTTCTTGCTTTAGTAAAAATGGTATTCACCACACGTGACATGGCTTCTATCTCTCTCTGTTATGCCATGCGTTGTTATATTGTGTTTTTGTATAGTATTGATAGTTTCTATAATTGCAACATGATAGTGGTATTAAGAGGTAGATTAAGTCGGGCAGGTCCCTATTTAAGGCCCAGGTACCAATTGCATGGCCTTCCACTGCTTTTTATACAGTACATAAATTTGATTTCTCTTGTGCTTCGTTAGAGTGGAAATGTTAACAATATTTCCTTCTTTACTGCCCAGCAAACTGTAATCAGGCTTGGAAGTAGTTGAGCAACAGACTGTTTTAATCATATAGCTGAGATTGTGGTCATATAGCTGAGGGCAGTTAGGAGAGGAAGCTGCTTTTAAATAGAGTGTCTTTTATTCAATTTAAATAAATTCAATTCGGTTTTACTTGTAGAACACTTTTAACAATGGTCATTGTCCTAAAGCAGCATTACAGAGAGAAAATAGGAATTAATATTCAATTCAATTCAATTCATTTTTATTTGTATAGCGCTTTTAACAATGAACATTGTCTCAAAGCAGCTTTACACAGATAATGTGGTGATTAAAAATGAATAAGTTCTTCATAAGTAAGTTTGTCCCTGATGAGCAAGCCGGTGGTGACTGTGGCAGGGAAAAACTCCCTGAGCTGGCATAAGGAAGCTTGAGAGGATCCAGACTCAAGAGGGAACCCATCCTCATCTGGGTTGCACTGAATGTCCATTTATAGCAGATATACGATGTTGCGGGGTACAGTGATGATGATCAGAATTGAAAAGTAGTCCTGAGTCAATGTAGCAGACTGTTGACATTAACTACAGTCCAATCCATCCTCAAAGCGCCTGTTCTTACTCCGGAATTTCATGGAACCACCCAAGGCATTGATGGGAAACCTGATAAAAGGCTTGACTAAATAGATATGTTTTCAACCTTGGCTTGAACACTGAGACTGTGTCTGAGTCCCGAACACTGATTAAAAGGCTGTTCCATAACTGTGGGGCTTTAAGAGAAAGATCTGCCCCCTGTTGTAGTCTTCATTATTTGAGGAACCAACAGATAGCCTGCACCTTTTGATCTAAGTAGGCATGGAGGATCATACTGGTGCAGAATTTAACTCAGATACTGCGGTGTGAGACCGTTAAGTGCCTTATACGTCAGTAGTAGTATTTTATAATCAATGATGGGAGCCAGTGTAGACTGATTAAAACAGGGGTGATATGGTCATATTTTCTAGATCTAGTGAGGATGCTTGCTGCTGCATTCTAAACTAACTCAAGCTTATTTATGCACTTACTCACACACCCAGACAGTAAAGTGTTACAGTAGTCTAGTCTAGATGTAACAAAAGCATTAATTAATTTTTCTGCATCCTGTAACATCATATTTCTAATTTTAGCAATGTTTCTAAGGTGAAAGAAGGCGATCCTGGTAATATTATTCACATGAAAGGATAGTGCCTATATGATAGTGCCTATAAGTTCAACCCTTATAGGTTGATTCATAATTAGCAATCAACTGTCGACGGTGCCAAGAGAAAACTCCCTGACCTGAAATGAGAAAGAAACCTTGAGAGGAACCAGATTAAAAGAACCCATCCTGATCTGGGTGGAATTTAATATCCATTGGCTATAGTTCCATCACTGGCTTTTGTGCTTTTTAGTGGTGGGTTCTTAAGTGCACATGTGACACAACATTAAAAATGTGACATTACATAAAACAACACAATAATATTGCATGGATATCACCATTCCACCCAGCTCTTCCACAGAAAGAAGGAAATAAAGAATGAATCAGATTGTTATTTATAATTGTTAGTTTGTCCAGACTCTAGAGAGGACCCATACTCATCTGGGTGGCACCAAATGTCCATTTATTTCAGCTAAACTTATTTGTGGTGTGCAGTGATAGGTGTTCAAATGCAAACTGTAGTTCTGAGTCATTGTAGCAGACTGTTGACATTAAGTACAGTCCAAATCCATTCTCAAAGCTCCTGTGTTGCTCCATAATTTCATAGATCCCCAAGCAGTTGACGTGTAACCATCCCTAGCTACACAGAGTGGCCTCCAATTAAAGAGATCTCCTTTCAGAGGCAAGCTGGGACAAAGCAGGCAGATCCGAGGAGAGGAGAGGGACAGAAACACTGGTCAATGGTACCTCAGAGGCATGTTTAACATGACCAGGAGAAAGAGAGGAGAGGTGACAGGGAGATATGAATGATTAATTACTGTTGTATAAACATGGAAGACACTGTTCGGTTGGGGACTCCGGCAGGACTAGCTTTTGCAGCATAACTAAAAGGGTGTCAGGGTTCCACCTGCCAGGCCCCCCTCAGTGGCTGTCATGCTGCCGCTATCTCTGACGCTCCCGGCTTTAATCACAAACACCTGGTCCTCATTACGGACCAGCCTTTATAAACGCCAGCTTGTGGATCTCCGACTGCCAGCTTTTCCCACTGTTCCCTCCGTGGACTATCTCCGCTCCATGGATCATCTTCGCTTCATGGATCATCTCCGTTCCGTGGATCCTCTCCGTTCCGTGCATTATCTCCCTTCCGTGGACTATCTCTGGGACAATTGGCTCTTATGCCAGTTTCATCAGGCAGATCACGGTAATGTTTGGGATGGTTACAGTGAATCTCCACTACAGCCCCCTCAATTCTGTGAGGGCTCCGCTCCAGAGTTCCTCAGAGCGCTCCGATCTGCTCCAGTGTCCCGCCGGGCGCGTCTGGTGCGGTGGTAGCGACATTTGCTTCTGCTCGTTCAGGTAAGCACTTTGTGTGTGTTATCTGTGCAGTCATGAGCTTACAGGCAGGCAGAATTCTGTCTGCATGTTCCTGCTTGCCCCGCTTCATTTGGGAGGGGGGGGAGATATACGCAGCCGATGTGTTGTTTGCTTAGCTTAGCTTATTTGCGCGGCTTGGTCCCGCTTTGCTGAGGCTAGCGGCGCCGGCTGTCGTGTGGCTCACAGGCCAATCTGGCAGAAGGCATGGAGTTGGACGAGTCCTCTTTAGAGTGAGTATCCTGAACCCGAGCCTCATAAGTGAGATGATGGATGCTCTTGAGCCAGAGTACTCCTCACAGCTCTGAGCCCAAGGAGGGGCTGGCAGACCTGAGGATCGTCCTTGCCTCTAGTAATGGGCCATGTGGCGTAAGTCCTGACGGCACCACCAGGAGGCCGGTCTGTCGGCCCTGCCACACGATGTGTTTTAGGGCGCAACCTCCCTCCAGCGGTTGACTCTCTCTATTTCCGCCAGAAAGTTTTTTGCAGGTGGGGAGATCCGCCGCCTCTCAGGAGGTGTATTCGGCTGCTGAGCACCGCTCCAGCCGACTTTGAGTGGGTCAGGGGCCAGCCCCGAGGGGTTGGTTCCCCTGTGGAACTTTCTGTCAGTCTGGAGGGCTGCCAGGAGTCTCTCGAGGGTCCTGCGTACTGTACAGTGTAGCGTCTGGCACAGATCATTTAGATTTCACGTCTCAGGCATTCCTTTTAACCTATGACATCTTCACCTCAATCAAAAGTTGAAACTTTTATTGGGGGTGATATATCCGTAAAGTGTCACACTCCCCCTTCCAAAGACACGAAACAGGACCAGACCCTGAACTCTTGTTGAGTTCACAAAGACCCTCTAATCCTAAAACACACACCCACACACAACTGGCTCCAGAAGGTCTGGATCCTACCACAAGACGAGATAACCCCATGCAGGTTCTCTGTTTGACCGCATAGAGACCCTCGACCATAAAACACCCACACATACACATGCACACACACACACACACACACACACTGATACAATAAAGCATTCCTTTTTCTAATTAAACAAAATGAATAAGATGCTCCACATCCCACGACATTAACCTATACTTGTATGTATCTCCCTTATTGTTTATAGTTGTACGCTAAAGATCCTATTAATGTAACTCTATTAATGTGTCTCTTCTATTAAGGCTTAATTGACTTAGAATTATCTGTTCTTTACTTTCCTGACAAGGGTGCATTTCATTTGATCAGAATACGACATTGTACTAACATCCGTTATACGTTAATTACTGGTACCAGCACGTTAATGTATACCTGTTCTAATGCTGTATGTCCTTTTAAGGCCTGATGTCTGAATGTATACAAAATTATCTGCTCTTCACTTTCCTAATGAAAGTGCATTTTTGTTTTGTGTTTTCATTTTTTTTATCAGAACATAATGTCGTAGTAACATTAGTTACACTTTGACTACTGATCTATGTATGTAATGTACTGCTGCCTTTATGCCATCATTCCTCTTCGTGTTTAGTATCCAAATGACCACAAAATTATCTGTAACTTACTTTTCAAACAATGGTACATTTTATGGGATCATGAAAGTCCCCATACCGTCTTAATACACTTCAGATAAAACTTTAAAGTTTTATAGTCCAAACCATGCCCACAAACACATGAAACAAGGGGGAAGTTTTTCCCTCCAAAACAAGCCAATGCAAGTAACCGTTTCCTTTACCAACGAATTTAGATGCGTATTTTAAGTCTTATTGAATCCTAAGGTGAATTTAAATTCCTGTGACGATCTCCCAGTTAGGGTGTGCTTAATTTTGAAGCTTAAGCATTTCCATCCCTCCTCTTTCCTTTCTCTCTTTCTTCTTTTTCCTTTCTTTTCCTCCTTTCTTAATTTTAACTTTTGTTTATTTTATTTTCATTTTTAGTTTCTTTATTTCTTTTGTTTGTTTGTGTAGCTAGTTTTATGTGTGTTTGTCTCATTTATTATACGCCATATTTTTCACAAGTGATTGTCTCTGAGTACGTTCCATAAATGCAAAGTTCCTGCAACATCCGGTCTGAACTACATGCTCTTTTAATTTAATTTACAGTATAAAGTAAAAGGGGGTTACGTCTTTCTTGGCCAGGGACTTAATTCTTTAAAAGAGGTATGTCCCTGGCCAAGAAAGACGTAATTCCATTACCGTCAATTCAATTCAACTTAACTTAAATATTTATAATTACTTATAAATATTTACCATTCTTTGCGAGCTAAATTCGCTACAACAGAAGGGCTACTCAATTCAGTTCGCATCTTCTCCTCCCCTGTTCAATGGGATGTGTCCCACTCTGGTGGGACCCAAGCAGGCTCTGGTCCTGGAACAGGAGGTGCGTACTCTCCTAAGAAAGCAGGCCATCGAGGTGGGTTCCTCCCCCTTGGTCAGAGAGTCAGGCTACTACAGCCCGTACTTCGTTGTTCCAAAGAAGGATGGCGGTTGCATCCCATTCTAGATCTCCACTCCTTGAACCATTCTCGGGTTCAGGATCGGGTTCAGGATACTCACTCTAAAAGAGGTTGTGTCTCAGATCAAGTCCAAGGACTGATTTGTCACGTTAGATCTGGGGGACGCATGCTTCCACGTGGCCATCCTTCCGCACACAGGAGGTTCATGAGGTTGCTTTCAGGGCGAAGCTTACCGACATTGGTCCTCCCGTTCAGCCTAGCACTCTCACCCTGTACCTTCACAGAGTTCGTGAACACAGCACTGACCCCGCTGCAGCTTCAGGGCATCCGCATTTTGAATTATATTGGCAATTGGTTGATATTGGCTCATTCAGAGCACCAGGCAGTTCGGCATCGAGCTGTTGTTCTCGCCTGCATAAAGGAACTGGGGTTCAAACTAAATGCTGGGAAAAGTGTACTTTCTTAAGTGCAGAGAACCACTTTTCTGGGCATGGTGTTAGACTCGGCCAGGTTGTGGGCACAGTTGTCTCCCGTCTGGATCGAAGTCATCCTCACCGCAGTCAGGAGGGTAAGAGCAGGCCAGCCACTCACTGTGAAGCAGTTCCAGAGGCTGCTTGGTCTCATGGTGGCAGCGTCCATTGTAATTCCACTTGGCGAGGGTTCTCCCCCAGAGGGAATCTATATCGTACCATCAAGGTCTCGTGGCGTGCCCTTTAAGCCTTGGATGTATGGAAGGATTCAACGTTTCTGTCCCGAGGCCCCGTTTTAGGGGCTCCTTGTCGTCGTGTACGCTAATGACAGACACTTCCCTCACGGGGTGGGAAGCGGCCATGAGTGGCCACTCCGCCCAGGGTCTGTGAAGCGGCCCATGTCTCTTGTGGCACATAAATTGCCTGGAGATGTTGGCAGTGTTTTTGGGGTTGAAACACTTCCTCCCAGACCTAAGGGACCAGCATGTGTTGGTCTGCACGGACAATACTGAGGTTGTCTAGTACATCAACCACCAGGGGGGTTTCTGGTGCGAGAGGTCCTCTTGTGGTCCCAGGACAAACTCCTCTCATTGAAAGCCGTTTACATCCCGGTACGGTTGCATGTCAGAGCAGACGCCCTGTCGGGACAATGGCCGAGGTCTGGGGAATGGCGACTCCACCCCGGGGTAGTGGAGCAGGTGTGGCAGAGGTTCTATGGAGCCCAGGTGGATCTTTTATGCGACCCAAGAGACTTCGCACTATCCCCTCTGGTTCTCTCTCTCTCTCTCAACCAGCCCCGTTAGAGCTGAATGCCATGGTACAGTCGTGGCCAAAGCTAAGCCTGTACGCCTCCCCCCGATCACGCTGCTCTCGGGAGTTCTGGAGAGAGTTTGGGAAGGAGTCCGTCTCCTCCTGGTAGCACCTCAATGGCCGAGCAAACCATGGTTTGCGGACCAGGTATCCCTACTCTATGGCCCTTCATGGAAAATTCCTCCCTGGAGGGATCTCCTCTTGCAGGCAGGGCGGAACCCTGGTTCACCCCCGCCCAGAGCTGTGGCCCTCAGTTCGTAGCTGCTGGTCTCTCTACCGAGGTGGTAGTGACCCTTCTCCATTCCGGAGCTCCCTCCACGAGGAGGTCATACGCCGCACGGTGCCGACTGTTCACGTCGTGGTATGAGCACCGTGACTTGGACCCAGTTAACTGCCCGGTTGGTTCAGTTCTGGAGTTTTTACAGGAACAGTTTGATACAGGGTTAACCCCTTCAACCCTGAAGGTTTACGTGTGCCGCTTTCGCGGCATATACTATCACCCCACCTGCGGGGCAGTCCCTGGGTAGACAACCTCTGGTGACACGTTTCCTCCGCGGCACCCGGAGGATGAGGCCCGGGACATGACCCAGAGTGCCTCTCTGGGACTTGGCAGTTGTGCTGGCGGCTCTATCCGAGCCCCCCTTCGAGCCCTTGGCCGAGGTGGCCCTTCAGTACCTGTCAGTTAAGACCGCCTCCTCTTGGCGATTTCCTCCCTGAAGAGGATTGGGGATCTGCAGGCTCTGTCCGCGGCCCCGTCCCACCTGGAATTTGCCCCTGGCATGGCCAGAGTGTTTTTATACACAAAACCTGGGTACGTACCTAAGGTGCCTACGGCTCCCACACGACGTGTCGTGTTACAGACATTCTGCCCTCCTCCGTTGATAGCCCCTGACCAGGAGATACAGCACCGACTGTGTCCAGTGCGGGGCAGCTGTACATCTGCTGTGGCCCTAATAGGGAAGGTTTCCCAGTCAGTGGGCAGGTGGGTAGTGGATGCCATCCTTTCAGCTACGAATCCTGGTCTCCCCGCTCCGCTGGGGGTCAGGGCTCACGCCACCTGGAGTGTGGTGGCCTCTACGGCCCGGTCTGCTGGAGTATCACTCCAGGACATTGCGACGCTGCAGGCTGGTCCACCCTGCTGACCTTGTTGGCTTATGGCCTCGACCTGAGAGCCACTCCGGGCTCCTATGTCCTACGTGCAGGTGCCGAAGCCCTCTCACACTAGGCAGGGTCTGGTGTGGCAGTGATTGGACTGCACCCGCAGTGTGGCATGATTGGACACTCGTTTCCAAAGCATTTCGATGCAGCTCGAAGTTCCCGAATGGGGAGTGTCTCTAGTTTACATATGTAACCTTAGTTTCCACAGGGAATGAGACGCTACTTCTCCGTGCCACACTCCCTGCATCCCTGCGGCGCTTACCTTCTCTCTTTGCAGTAGCTAATGTCGCTACCACTGCACAGCCATCTTGTAGCTTCCTGATTTACGCGTCGTTGCCTGTCTATTGGCCAGATTTCACACGTGGTTCAGAGCGTGGACAACGCAGGGGCTTTCCCAAAGCGTTTTGACGCAGCGTCTCGTTCCCCCAGGGAACTAGGGTTACATATGTAACCTAGAGACTTTTACAAAGCTAACAATGAGCAGGGCAGAAGGCAACAAAAAGTATAGCTACGTGGATGAGACAGAGAAAGTCAGTGATGTAAACATGAATCAGAACAGAGACATACAGAGACATTTATCACCTGATCATCATCTTTTCTTTCCTTGTGTTCTATATGGTGGCTGTTTAGCCTGTACACATTCATTAGGTAATAACATTTTTATTTTGTGTTATATTAAATATTAGGGCTGTCAAAATTCAAATGCAAATTTCTTTTTAACGGCACAAAATTTTATTAATGCACTATTAATGTAGCACGCATTTTTGTCTGACCATTTTATTAAAAAATATAAATACATAGATAACTAAATATAAAAGAGGAGAAATAAGAACCTTCAGTGCAACCTACACTAATTCACAATGTCCTTACTTTACTCAGATATTAAATATATAAATAAACTCCTAGGAAAAATATTTTTATTCAGTAAACATTTGTTTTACTGATGCGGCAAGTCTCAAATACCCAAATCTGCCATGATTCACACAATTTACCCTCTGAGGATCGACAAACGCGCCGGGCATTTTTGTTTTTTTCCTCATAATGCCAAAACAAACTTTTATTGTCTTTTTTTATCATACAGATAAGAGCAGTACATCATTTGAATCTGTAAAATGTTTACTTTTATTTGTATACACTCATAAAAACAACAAAATGTGTGCGCTTTTTGCCGTGTCATCTCCCTTCACAACTACATAAATAAAACAACCTGAATCCAGTGAATACTTGACTCACAGGCATAATAAATATATGTATAGAAAGCTCAAAATGTCTTTTACATAAACCAGTTTTCATCAAAAACAAATATTCTCTTATTATGTAATTGGTATGAAAGTTAGATATGGTGCAGTTGCTCTGGTATCACCTCAGTAACAGTCTGTGTGGAAACATAGCAAAAGTTCAGTTTGGTGTCCTGATTTACATAATTTAAACCACCACAGTTACATTAAAACATTTACAAGAATTTTTAGTTTGGTTTCACAAATAATAAACATACATTTGCTTAAAGCATCCATATTTCTTTATGTCCATGTTGCTTAGAATATTAAAAACATGAACTATTAATATATGGTAAATTTAGAACAGATAGAAATGTGCAAATAAGTTGTGATTAAATATTTTCAATTATTAATATTATTATTATGTGATGTCCAGTTACTAGTGTGACACTAAGAAAGGTAGTATTAATGGCTACTCTTTACTTAAGTTTACTTAACTTGCTAAGTCAGTGATAGCCACTACACATGCTAAAGGACACAAACACTGCCAGTCTGAATCTTAGTCAGAGGATATAACGTTAAACTAATATTCTTTAAGTAGGATGCTCAGTGCTTGCTCATGCAAAAAGAATAATGTATTTAGCCACTTAGTTATAACTTGCTAAGTCAGTGATAGCCAGAAATCAGAGGGTCCCAGATGTTGTGTCCTATGCTCAATCCATTCATGAGCCTTCTCTTTGTATCTCTGGTCATAGATTTGCAGTAAAAGCAGGCTACATAATTAACTAGATATAAATTATTTCAGGAAATTTCAAAGTTATTCAAGAATTTTGCATTTATTTGCCAGGCAATAATCAATAACCAAATGTCACATTTGAAACAAATATTAGAAATAAGTTACACAACTTACAAATGATCAGCATAAAACCAAATAGTTTAGCAATGCAGTTTAAAAAAGTATTGTTAGAGTCACTGTACTTGGCAATAGCTAATCCATCATAAACACTTGTAAATTTTAAGTAATAGAAGCTTTGCAAACCCTTTCTTGGGACAGAAAGTGACCTAAAAACCAAATGTCACCTAGAGTAAAACCAACACCTGGTGAGGATCTTCTCAGGGGCAACCCTTATGTCAGTAGGACAGAATTTCTCCAAACCTAAGATCTTTGTTTTTGGTCTGTTTTACTGATATGGGACTGAGATCATTTCCAATTACACTGAGACCTTCAAAATGATACCAAACATGTGAAGGTAACATGCATACATTTCTAAAATGTAATTATTACATTATGCAAGTATCGTAGTTTGAATTCCTCTAACTTCTATGCTTCATCTTTCTGATGCACATGGGTTAGTTAAAATCCAAAGCTAGAATTACACTTCTAGAGCCACACTTTACAATGCTGCACTTTCCACTGAGACTTTTTATTTGCTGCTGAAACTGTTGCTGTAAATATTGATCATTAAACACTGTATTTTTTAGTAATTCAGCATTTTGTTGACATTTTCTAATCCCAACATAAATGTGTCCTGACAAATGCAAGCAGACAGTATCGCTCAGATACAATAAAAATAAATTAATAAAAAAAAGGAGGAAAAAGGGGTCATATTCATACAAAAAAAAACATAATTGTGGCAGCAGAGCATGCAGAGTCAGCTGTAGATGAAGAGGAGGCAGAATAAACTGGCAAAATGATATTTCTTACTTGTATATTTTACACAAGTTTACCTATTTGTGTCTCTTTGTGGTTTCAGTAACTGCCGTAACCAGAGAAAGTGACAGCGGCTGAGCTGGTGGATCATGCAACAGACACAGTATATATGAACAGACCCTGAATTTGAATTGGGCAAACGCTTTAAATTTCTGTTTGTGTTGAGTGCAGTGACTAAGCAGGGTGTAAAAAAATAAAAATGAGCCTGAAGCTCAGTTGAAATTACCTGTCTCTTGAGCATTCCTCCACATACACACAAAAAAGAAAAAAAAAGAAAAAGCCATTGTATGGTACTACTATTATGGTTTTTTTGTTTTACCAATAGTTTTTGGCGGCATGCAAAATTTTAAAAAATTAGTATCTGGTTTGAAGTATTAATTACATTTTAGCTTTTTGAAAGCAGTAAACCCAGCTAGCCTTATACCATTTTTTATGAAAGGTGGATACTATCTGCACTGCTATAGCTTTATATTTATTCACTGTAAATATGTGTGTAAGTATATATATATATATATATATATATATATATATATATATATATACTTACACACATATTTACAGTGAATAAATTTAACGTATATATATATATATATATATATATATATATATATATATATATATATATATATATATATATATATATATATATATACACACGTTAAATCTTACATTTTTATAAGGTTTATGCGCTATGGACAATTTTCTAATGCATTACCTTTATAAGCTGATGGTCTTTTCAAATATCTTCCCAGCCAGGTTGGAAACAAATTAATTGCAATTCTCTCTTAGCCTTCACTAGAGATGCTTAGTAAGAGTGAGAGCAATGTAGCTTTTATAGATCCAGCTGGAGTTTACATTGTTCTGTCAATAGAGCCTTCACAGTGGGGTGAGGGCTTATTTGCATACTTGTAAAGCCAAAGCTAACACTAAGGCTTGCTCATTTTAAGCAATAGCTAGGTTTGTGGAAACATTCAGGATCAGACAGGCCAATCTGTTTTGTATAAGACTCTAAAAGCCTGGCAGAGTTAGTCAGCAGTGATTGCTGAGGAAGATCTGTCCAGTTTTGTATTTTGCACCAAATAAAAATCTCCCCCTATAATTATGTGATGATTATCAAGATTAGGGAGTACAGAAAAAAAAGCAAAATACTTATTAGTGTCTCAATTTGGGTCATATATACATGCTTAAATAACTGAGATAGTTTGTAAAATTCTAGACGCAAGCACATAGCGACCATTCGAATCTGAGACCACCGATTCTGGTTCAAAAGCAATGTTCTTCCAGCGATCCTCTCGACCTCACACCAAATTTGGAGTGAAAACTATGACTGATCCATGCAGTCTTAAAACCAGAAACATCTGAAGTGCGAATTTTACAGTTTTTTGTAAAAAAAATTATATCTTCTTTAGGAGACTGTAAATGTGAAAGAACCTTTTTCATCTTAACGATATTATTTAAACCTTTTACATTCCAAGAGATAAAACAAATATTTATATTTGGTTTTGGTTCATTACCAGCCATTTTAAATAAGAATAACTATTGCAGGACCCTAAACCACGTAATGCAAAGCAGAGATAAAGACATAAGAGGAATAAGAAAAAAAACAAGAAAAAAGACAAACAAGCTAACACGATCCATAACTCCCCTTAAACAACCGAACAATACCTTGCATACCTCTACAGATACCTTACTTCCTTTTTTGCTTCTGCTTAACCTGCAAACCTTATCTTTCCCCAATAATTCACTTTAACCCCCAAGTGCAAAATAAAATGCATACGTGTATTTCCAATGTCCTATCAAATAAAACTTGTTCTTCAGTCATAAATTTGTTATACAACGGCTAAGCCTATACATATTCTAAGGCAGTTCAAAGACATTAGAGACCATTAAAACCGAACAGGCGCAAAACAACATCTGCTAAACAAAGTAGTAGAGAAGGGCATTGTAGAACAGGTAGCTGTATTCTGTATTAGATTTATACAGCTCCAAACTTACATAGTTCCAATAAAATAAATACGTGTATTTACAACGTCCCATCAAATGAAGCTTGTTCTTCAGTCATAAATTTGGTATACAACGACTAGGCCTATACATATTCTGAGGCAGTTCAAAGACATTAGAGCCTGTTCTAACCAAATGGGTGCAAAACAACATTAGTAAAACTCATGTAGTCTATGTACTCCAAGTATAATTAACATAATAACGATCAGATATTAATAAATAGAGTAGAGTAGGGTCTGACTGGTGTTATGAGTGTGTTGAAGAGACAAGAAAGAACAACATGCAAGGCAGACTTGAGCATGTTTATTGGGCAGAGAAGAGGTGAGATTGATGATGCTGTCAGTGAAGAATGCTCCTAAGAGATGTCCCAGGACGTCTGTGAGTTGGAGCTGAATAAAAGAAACAAACAGAGAACACAATGAATAAAAATATACAATTAATGTGTGCATGTAACAACAAAAGTAACAAGCTTACAAATGTTATAGTTATGAAGCTCAACACACTATGCAACAGTCAATTCAGACAATATGATTGAAGTATGACCTAGACACTAACATAACCAAGTAGAATAACATTATTCTACTTGGTTATGTTAGTGTCTAGGTCATACTTCAATCATATTGTCTGAATTGACACAGATATGTGGACAACCATTTTGCGACTTACTTTATCTTCCCTACATCTACATCTGTGTAAGTGTTCTGCTTTTAAAATGCTATTTGCTATCCCATTTTTATTAAAACAAGCTATATTATTTTACTTAGATTGTCTATTTATATATGTTTAACTACATAGTTAAACATATATAAATAGACAATCTAAGTAAAATAATATAGCTTGTTTTAATAAAAATGGGATAGCAAATAGCATTTTAAAAGCAGAACACTTACACAGATGTAGATGTAGGGAAGATAAAGTAAGCCGCAAAATGGTTGTCCACACATAAAAACCTGAGAGCAGGAGGAAGCGGTGCCTGGCTGTACCAGATGAGGTGAAGGTTCTATACACATTATTTTCTTAAGTGACATAGAGAAAAGGCTGTAAATAAAGGTAATGGAGGGAACAAAAAAACCCAAATATGGAATCACAGGAAGGGGACTTTGCTAGGGTGAAAATTGGAAGAAAAAAAAAAGTTCAGGTGTCATGTAACACCAGGATATAAAAATGAGTGTGTGCAAAGTGTGTGTGTGCGTGATTATTTTTGATGTGATGAAGTGACCCAAGACGAAAAATTTTTAATGGCTTTTGAGGTCTATTTCATTTATTTTTTTCAGGTTAGGAGTGCTACATTGGGAATTAACTGAAACAAAGAATCCACCCGTGATGTGTCTGCTCAGAGATGGATTCTGAGTTCCGACAGGACCACAACTGCCCTTGGCCTCTACCCTGGTTTAGTGGTGTGGGATCTGTGTGCCCTGTCTAGCTCTGGGGTGAGGATAAAACTGGTGGCCAAAAACTTCTAAAAGCAACTCAAAGAAAAATGTTCTTGGCCGTGGGCCCTCCATCAATTCTGGCACTCCGATTATCCTTATGTTGTTCTGCCTACTCTGTGTCTCCAGATCAGTAGTTTTGAGCTTTGTGTTGCTCTCTGTTAATGCTGTGAGGGAAGTTTCTAGATGTTCCACCTGTTCACCGAGCAATTCCGCATGGGACTTTAGTGTCTCAAGTCTCTGTCTATGATCTGACACCATGGCTCATAAATAGTTAAGTTTCAATTCAATTCAGTTCAATTCATTTTTATTTGTATAGCGCTTTTAACAATGAACATTGTCTCAAAGCAGCTTAACACAGATAATGTGGTGATTAAAAGTGAATATGTTCTTTATAAGTACGTTTGTCCCTGATGAGCAAGCCAGTGGCAACTGTGGCAAGGAAAAACTCTCTGAGATGGCGATAGGAAGAAACCTTGAGAGGAACCAGACTCGAGGGAACCCAACCTCTCTGGGTTGCACCGAATGTCCATTTGTAGCAGATATATGATGTTGCGGGGTACAGTGATGATGATCAGAAGCGAAAAGTAGTCCTGAGTTAGTGTAGGAGACTGTTGACATTAACTACTGTCCAATCCATCCTCAAAGCGCCCATTCTTACTCCAAATTTTTACGGAACCACCCAAGGCATTGATGAGAAATAGTCCCAAGCTGCACAGAGTGGCCTCCAGTCGAAGAGAACACTATCCAGAGGCAGGCCTGGACGAAGTGGGAAGATCTACGGAGGGGAGAGGGGCAGGAACAGTGAGCTTCCTGTGTTTGATTTGTTTGCCGCAAATTTTGTGTTTGTATTTCTCTCGGCGTTTTCAAACAAACTTTACTATTTACCTATCCTTTTTTCCTCTTTTAATAAAAGTCTGCGCTACCGGAGCTTAAGGTAAGGTGCACACTCGCTGTTTTCCTGGTGCTTGTGTTCTCGATGTCGCTGCGCAGGTACCCGTGATCCTGAACGAGAACTTCGGTGCGGTTGTTCTCCATGCCGGAACGAACGACACCAGGCTGAGGCAAACAGAGATCTTAAAGAGGGACTTCATGATCCTGGTGGAGATGGTGCGCAGCACATCACCCACAACGAGGATCATAGTGTCAGGACCTCTTCCCACTTACCAGCAAGGGGCTGAGAAGTTTAGTAGACTTTTAGCACTAAATGAATGAGAAGGACAGAAGGAATTGCATTGTGTATTTGTGGATTTAGAGAAAGCGTACGACAGGGTGCCGAGAAAGGAGCTGTGGTACTGTATGTCAGGTGTGTCAGAGAAGTACGTGAGGGTGGTGCAGGACATGTATGAGGACAGTGTGACAGCAGTGAAGTGCAGTGAAGTAGGAACGACAGACTGGTTCAGGGTGAGGGTTGGACTACATCAAGGATCGGCCCTGAGCCCTTTCCTGTTTGCAGTGGTGATGGACAGGTTGACGTACAAGGTCAGACAGGAGTCTCCCTGGACTATGATGTTTGCGGATGATATTGTGATTTGTGGTGAGAGTAGTGAACAGGCTGAGAAGAGCCTGGAGAGGTGGAGATATGTGCTGGAAAGAAGGGGAATGAAAGTCAGTAGGAGTCAGACAGAATACATGTGTGTGAATGAGAGGGAGGGCAGTGAAGGGGTGCGGTTGCAGGGAGAAGAGGTGGAGAAGGTAGAGGAGTTCAGGTACCTGGGGTCAACAGTGCAAATTAATGGAGAGTGTGTTAGAGAAGTAAAGAAAAGAGTGCAGGCAGGGTGGAGTGGGTGGAGAAGAGTGACAGAAGTGATCTGTGATAGAAGGGTATCTGCAAGAATGAAAGGGAAAGTTTATAGGACTGTGGTGAGACCTGCGATGTTGTATGGATTAGAGACAGTGGCATTGAGTAGAAGACAGGAGGTGGAGCTGGAGGTAGCAGAGCTGAAGATGTTAAGGTTTTCGTTGGGAGTGATGAGGATGGACAAGATTAGAAATGAGATGATTTGAACATGTGCAGAGGAGGGACATGAATTATATTGGTAGAAGAATGCTGAGGATGGAGCCACCAGGTAGGAGGAAAAGAGGAAGGCCAAGGAGGAGGTTCATGGATTTGGTGAGGGAAGACATGCAGGTAGTTGGTGTGAAAGAGGCAGATGTAGAGCACAGGGTGGTATGGAGACGGATGATCCGCTGTGGCGACCCCTTGTGGGAGCAGCTGAAAGAAGAAGAAGAAGAAGAAGAAGAAGAAGAAGAAGAAGAAGAATGGTTACAGTTATGGTGTCGAGAGCACAAACTTCTCTTTGTTAATAACTGAAAACTGTTTCTGGGAGCGTCCTAGGTTCTTCCGCCCTGATGGCCTGCACCCCAGCAGAGTTGGAGCAGCAGTGCTATCAGATAACATCTCTAGGATACTTCACACCATCTGACTGGTAAGACATCAGGAAATCTTCAACTATGAGAACACACATAAAACAGACCAAATAGTTACAAGTGAGCACACAGCCCAATTTATAGAAACTGTATCTATTCCTCGTGTAGCAAAACCAAGAATTAAATACACAAGATCCAAAAATAATCTTATTACAGTTAAAACTGAAAAATGCCAGATAAACAAACACAACAAAGTTCTAAAGTTTGGAGATATTTAAATTGTGTATGAAGCCCACTTTTATCAGGAACTGTTAACATTTAAAGTTATGTAGGGCATTTCAGCTGTGAGTCCCAAAATCTGTGTCGAAGGCTAACAGGTTAAACATTAGATTACTTGCACCCAAAGCACTGATTGTAAATGAGATGATCACAGATAATAATCTTGATGCACTCTGTCTCACTGAAACCCGGATTAAACCAGGTGATTATATGGGTCTAAACGAGTCTACACCGTCAGGATATGTTTATAAGCATGAGCCCCGTCAGACTGGTCGTTGGGGAGGTGTAGCTTCCATTTATAGTGCCTCTCTTAATGTTAGTCAGAGATTAGGATTCAGTTTTAAATCATTTGAAGTGCTCGTTCTTAAAATTTTACTTTCAGACATGCATAGAAAACTCGCTCTGGTAACCGTGTACAGACCCCCAGGGCCATACGCTGATTTTCTTCAAGAGTTTGCTTGTTTTCTTGCAGACCTCTTGATCAATTTTGATAAAGTGCTGCTTGTAGGAGATTTTAATATTCATGTAGATGATGTAAACGATGATTAGATCCCATTCCAACAAATCTACTGAAGGAAGTGTTATATACAGCTGGTGAGTCTCTTCTAAATATTATTAACTCCTCACTATCGTTAGGTCACGTCCCTAAATCCCTTAAGATAGCAGTTATTAAGCCCCTCATTAAAAAACCTAATCTGGATCCAAACACGCTATCGAATTACAGACCCATTTCAAATCTCCCATTTATGTCTAAAATTTTAAAAAAGATTGTTGCTGCCCAGTTATGTTCCCACTTGCAAGGGAACAATATCTTTGAAAAGTTGCAGTCAGGTTTTAGGCCCCATCATTGCACAGAAACTGCCCTAGTTAAAATCACTAATGACCTGTTTTTAGCTTCAGACCAAGGCTTCATCTCGCTGTTAGTTTTACTAGATCTTAGTGCTGCGTTCGACACTATAGATCATGATCTTTTCCTAGATTGCTTACAGAATTACATCGGCATTCAGGGACAGGCATTAAGCTGGTTTAAATCCTACCTGTCTGATCGTTACCATTTCGTAGATTTGAATAGAGAGCTATCCAGGCTAATGCAAGTGAATTATGGCGTGCCACAAGGTTTAGTTCTAGGACCCCTGCTCTTCACAATATACATGCTTCCCTTAGGAAATATTATTAGAAGGCATGAAATTAGCTTCCATTGTTATGCTGATGATACCCAGCTATATATCTCATCTAAACCAGGCGATACAGCTCAATTAACTCAGATAACTGAGTGTGTAAGAAAGATCCCCTGCCCTCTCATCTGTGTCTCTTCTCTGCAAGGCCTTAGGAGTGCTCCGGAGCAATGAAAGAACAACCCACACGATTAAAATCAAGTCTGGTTTATTCAATACAACTGCTCAAAGAACTGAGCTGAAAGGCAGGGTATATGTACATATCAGTCCATAGTGCGTAAGAAAGGCGGGGGAGGTCATTGCGACACAGACAGAGTTATCGTGTGTTGACAGAGATAGGGGTCAGCACAGGCACCTACAGGAAACATAGGTGCATATGAAAAAGGAACAGAATGTGCTTACAGCTATCTTCCAACTAAACTATCGCCCTTGGTCTTCTATCATCCTGTCACGCGATAGCACAAAATGTACAGGTCAGCAAAGACAGGAGCATCCTGTCTCCAAGAAGGTCAAGATAGGAAGGTTTGCCAAGGCTACTAAAGAATACATTTCAACAATCCCCTCTTTTATACTTAATAATCTTTTTAAGTATAATCACATGAATGTACCAGTGTATTGATCATTAGATAGATTCCGCAAACGCATGTACTGCGGTTCTCGGAGAGCGGCTGCTAAGGCTCAAACACGATTCATAAGGCAACGGAAAATACATGGTCCAAAAACACATAATAAAAGTACAATTACCAACACAGGAACAACCATGGACAGATAGGGGTCCATTGCCCAAATAGGACATACCAGATCCCCCACCCGCTCTTATCACCCTGTTCGTCTTCCTTAATCACATGTATGGTGTTTCGCATTTTTTCGACAGCTTGGCTTATTTCCCGGTGAGCATCATCGTGGGCGGGTATGAACGTACAACAGCTATCGCCTATAACTGCGCAAACCCCCCCGCGAGCAGCAAGGAGCATGTCTAAGGCCAGGCGATTCTGCACGGCCGTTAAGCGAAGGGCTGTTAGCTCGGTTCAAACACCCTCAATGGCTCGGATAGTCTCGTTGGCAAAAGTGGCTAGACGATAGTGTGTTACCTCGATCTGATTCCACAAGTGGGTTACACCAATCCGTGGAAAAAAAAGCATCCCAGAATTTGGTGGACTTGGTTTTCAGTTGATGTTCAGGAGGTGGGAATGACTGATCAGTTGCATCTCTCTTGTGACGGACGTTGTGAGTGCGATTATGCAGTATTATAGATAGGTGGGCGGAGAATCGGGTGTATACAAATAAACCCTTTTCCCACACACCCAATACCAATCCTGCTTCCAGGTGCCATTCTCATTCCCAGGATGTAATGAACAACCTGTAGCGTTCTTCCCTCTACGTTCAACATAAGTTTGATTACAGCTTTTCTTTGCTAACTTACCCAAAATGGTACTACTATTTCTTTCCATGCATACTACATACTGATGATTAGGTCCCTGAAAAGCCTGAAAACCCGGGATGTAAGCATTACTTCTAGTATCCATCTTAAGGGCGGTCCGAAGGGCTGAGATACAAGTAGACTTGTCGGTGTTATTCTGACACCATCTACTACCAGTGTGGTTAAGATATGACCAATGAGTATAATTCTGCGAGGCATAGGTATGATTTTGTGATATGCAGGTATCAGTAATACAAATATGTGCCATGGCTACAAGGGTGTCCGTGAGAGTGTCATTGCGGGGTTTTAGGCTAGTGGCGGTGGTTGACATCGGGAAAGCCTGACACACATAGCAGGACTCGTTGATGTGCTGTCGTGCTGTCCAATTGGCGAACTGCCAAAAGGTGTTGTCATGTGGATGGGCTTGAACGGGTAACCCTGTCCCAAGCAGGGTGAGGAGTAGTAGAACGATGGCAGCCATACCGGTCACTGGCTGCGCTTTTCTCAAGAAGAGGTTGCTGTTCAGTCCCTCGCTGCTTCTCCCGACACTTCCTGCAATGTGGAGAATGTCCGAAGAGGCGGCACAGGAAGGTCTGAGGTGCGACGGAGGTCATCCACGGGCTTACTTAGACCATTCCCCCTCTTCAACTCTGTGGAAGAATAAGTTCTACCGATGGCCGTCAGTTCTTACTTCTGATCACTAGGACATATAAGAACACCACAGTTAAGTATATATCTTTATAACAATTATCACTTTGGGGCATGTTTCAGTCGTCCGGCGTGGATCCACTGTGGAAAGAGATCAGTTAATACAGCCATACGAGTCACAGCGATCACGTCTGCAGGTTCACTGTAAGGGGTGTCACCCAGGGGTGTTCCCATTTTGTCCAATCTTTTCACCAAGACTCGATCCCCTACGTTAAAGGGGTGAGTGTTTTTGGTCGGAATTGGGGGTCTTCTTGCACCTGCGTCCAATAATCATCTAATGTTTGCAGCAACCCTGCAGCGTACTCACTGAGATGCACATCTAGGTCCCCCGTACCCACAGCCTGCTTGCCTCGTCGCCATGGGAGGGGAAAGGGTCGCCCCATTACAAGTTCATACGGTGAAAGATGATCAAGGGCCACTTGTGCGGTCATTCGCATATCGGCGAGAACGAGGGGGAGAGCCTGCAGCCAATTTTTGGAGCCAGATGCGTGCATGGCTTTTCGAATTTTGTCCTTTATTGTACGATTAGCGCGTTCCACAATGCCTGATGATTGTGGGTGGTACGGAATATGGAAATGCCAATTAATCTTCAGCTCCTTGCACAGAAGTTGAGTGACCTTAGAAGTGAATGGGGTTCCTTTATCAGAATCAATTCCTACAGGGATGCCATACCTAGGAATTATCTCAGTAGTTAGCTTTTGAACCACAACTCTAGCGTTTTCCTTGCTACAGGGGAAAGCCTCTACCCACCGTGAAAATTTATCCACCATTACCAAAAGGTATCTGAAAGGGCCCTGTCTTGGCATGTGTGTGAAATCGATCTGCCATTCCTGAAAAGGTGTCTCAGGTGTGGGAAGGTGTTGATGTATGGCACCTGGTTTGGAGATGTTATTTTGTGCGCATGTTAAACACCTATCTAGAATGTTGTTCATGTCTGTGTACAGGTGGTCTATACAGAAGCTTTCAGTTAGGTCGTGTAACACCCCTCTTCGTCCGCGGTTAGTGGGACCATGAAACTCGCGGATGAGAAATGGGGTGCAGTGGCGTGGAAGGCAAAGACGACCCTGTCCGTCTAGAACGATTGCGGAGTCAGTAGCACCCTGACTCGTCCAAAATAGGCGATCAGCAGGTGAAGCCGAAGCCTGCAGTGAAGGGAGGTCCATGTCAGGTAGAACGGCACTGATCATGGTATTAACAGACACCATGGCTAGCGATAAATCTGGTGGCAGAGGGCGTGAGGCCGCAGCTTGCTTAGCCATGCGGTCAGCGAGACTATTACCCTGCACCTCGTCTGTATCACCAGAGGAGTGCGCCTTAGTTCTTACAATAGCCAACGATGCAGTAGTGAAGCCCCGAGATTGCCAAATGCGGCCGAAATCGTGAGCCACCCCGAAGGCATAACGGGAGTCAGTATAAATGGTGCCGTTGGTGTCTTCCACGAGGACACAGGCGCGGGTGAGTGCGAATAGTTCAGCAGCCTGTGCAGAAGAAAAAGGAAGAGAGAAAGACTCAAGGACAGAGTTAGGCAGGCGACAGACAGCATAACCACAAAGGTAAACACCATCACTAGGTTTGGAGCAGGAACCATCAACAAAAAGAACATCACCCGTCCGTAGGGGAACAGAGGATAGGTCAGGGCGAATACTGGTGTCATTGACAATTTCGGTGAGGCAATCATGGTCGGAGCCCCCCATACAGTCATCCCGTGCGTTAAGCAGGCGCTGTACGGCGTGAGCTACATGGGAAGACGCGGGACGTATAGTTAACTGCTCAGTGGCCAACAAAACAGTCTCATACCCTGAGCGACATTGTGAAGACATGTGCTGCGTGTTTAGATTGCGTAATATCTGTGTTACCTGATGTGAGGTGTGCAGAATCAGAGGATGAGATAGAACGATCTTTTCAGCATCAGTTACCATCAGAGCACAGGAGGCAAGCCGGCAAACCCTGAGCCACGGAGTCAAGGGATTTTGAAAGAAACGCACAAGGTCGCATGCCTCCCCCATGTTCCTGAGCCAACACCCCAGATGCTGTTCCTGGTTGAGTTGCCACGTACAGGTGGAACGGAAGGCTGTAGTTAGGCAGTCCCAGTGTGGGAGCCGTACACAGGGCTCGTTTCAAGGCCCCGAAGGCGGCCAGCATTTCCGGATTCCATGTCAAGGGCGCGGTTGAGAGATCAGAGTGCTTCACTGCAGTGCGCAGACACTTGTAATACAAAGAGCAGTCTGGAATCCACTGACGGCAGTAGTTGATAAGACCGAGGAAAGCCTCTAGTGCCTGTTTAGTAGTGGGCCGCTGAGTGTCCATGATGACTTGTATTCGTTCAGCAGTCAGTTTCCTGGAGCCCTGAGAAAGTTCATAGCCCAGGTACCGGACAGTGTTCTGGCAGAACTGTAGTTTCGTCTTGGATACTTTGAAACCCTCTGCAGCCAGGTGCTTGAGTAGGGCCAGGGTGGCCGCCTGGCAGGTGTCATAGTCGGTAGCAGTTACCAGGAGATTATCAGCGTACTGTAGAACCACTGAATCAGGGGGGAGGCAGAGGCTCGACAGGGCGTTCTTGACCGTGGTCGCGAAGACCGCGGGGGAATTGATATACCCCTGTGGCAGCCTAGTCCACGTGTACTGCTGCCCCCTGTGTGTGAAGGCAAAGAGAGGCTGCGTCTCCTTCCCTACAGGAACACTGAAGAAAGCAGAACAGAGGTCAATCACAGAAAAGACTGTATGAGTACATGGAATTGAGGCTATGATGGAGGAGACGTCAGGGACAATTGGTGCGACTGGAATAATCAGGTCGTTTATTTTTCGCAGATCTTGGGTGACTCTCCACGAGCCATCTGGTTTTGGAACAGGATTAACAGGTGTGTTGTATGGGCTGACGCATGGGGTGACTACGCCCTGTTGCAAAAGAGAATTCAAAATAGAGTCAATGCCAGTAGTTTTTTCAGGTGATAAAGGATATTGTTTAATAAACACAGGCGTCAAATGTTTAACCTTGGCCTCGTATGGAGGACACGAAACAAGACCCACCTCATCCTTATAATCAGCCCACAGGGAGGACTCCACAGACAATAACACTGGAGGTAAGTCATTGGTGTTAGTGACACATGAAACGTTTACAGCCGCAATGTTATGTGGGAGGATAGTGTGGGAGAGCGCATGTATGTCTGGTGAGGAATTGTCTGCGGTCTGAACAAGCATGTGAGAACCGCTAAAAACAATCGAGAGTCCCAAGAGACCCATCAAATCACGGCCTAGTAGGTTGAAGGGGCAATCAGGCATGTAGACAAAAGAGTGTGTGAATATTAGAGAAGAATCAGAAGGACAGGAAACAGCTAGTGGGGGAGTGAAAGAGGAAGTGAATGGAACCCCATCAATTCCCACAGAGTTAGCAGACCGTGTTGATAAAGGCCCTTCATAAGTCTTCCCCAAAGAAGATAAGGTGGCTCCTGTGTCTAGCAGAAAGAGATAAGAATTGTCCGCTACAATTAGAGTTAGCACAGGAAGCTTTTCATTGCCTGGGGAAGTGAAGGAAAGATGCAACATAGAAACGGCCGGGGTCTCATGACTCTGTAGGCAGCCCTATTGTGAGGGAGGTGGAGGACAAGAGGAGTGCTGGCAACCTTGAGTTGGGACCTGTTGGTTACCCTGACCCTGTGGTCCAGAACTCCCTTGTTCATCCCACTGTTTCTTCCTGCACTCTCTCTTCCAATGCCCCTCCTTCCCACAATAGTGGCACCTCCCTGGCTTACGCCCACCCTGGTTCCTTCCTCCAGTCCTACCCCTCCCATTTCTATTGGGCGGGGGATAGGCTGAGGCCACCGACAAACAGGCCTGATTCTTTTTGACCTCTAGTAAACCATCCCCTTCCAGCGTTCTAACCTTTTCCCCTGCTGCCCGCACGGTCAGATTGTTTCTATCACTCCAATGATGCTTTAATGCGTCTTGGATTTCAGGACAACAGTTAGACAAAAAGGTAGACAGGAAAAGTGGGTTAGGTTGCTGTGGTTTTAGTTTCAGCCCTCCAAGGTGTTGCCACACCTGACTAAATCGTGACCAAAAAGCAGAGGTCAATTCACCCTTTTCTTGTTTACTATTAGTAACCTGAGATAGATCACGATTAGCCTGTTTGATGGATAACAAATATTTTGTTAATTGATCCTTTAACATTGTCAGGGCGTCTGGATCATCTTTCCAGAACAAGGTGGATCTTACCCGTGTTGTTTTCTTCTTTCTCTGTGACGTACTCCTTCTTCTGCTCCTCCTGCCGCCTCTCCCCCCTCCTCTTCCTCCTTTATCTCCTCATTAACTACTTCGTCATTCGAATATTTTAACACCAGGACGTGTCCAAGCAAACTATCCTCGTCATAACTATCGCCTAGTTTACTTTGCAAGATGAATCTATAATCTGTGCCAGTCAGCTGACAGTTACGCGAACTTTTGATTAACATATCGACAAAAGGCAGAGGTTTATCGGGGGAGGGCAAGAGACTACTGATATCTTTAAGAGCAGATGGTGAAGGCGGAGTAACCTGTACTCCTGAGGGTTTAGCTACCCATACACATGCTGCATTCCACGGGGGAGGATCGGGAAGCGTCCCAGCATCGGGACCAACATCATCAGGGTCACTGTCATCGTCTGAGCTGTCAGAGCTAGAGTCGGAACTGGAATCACTAGATTCCTCTTCCTTGGGTTTCTTTTTTAGCCCCTTCTTTGGGTTTTTCTTGGCTGAGGTTTCTCCTGTGTCGGAGACCTTCATCGCGGCTAGCGATGGATACATATTAGCCACTGGAGGTGGTTCGGGGTTGCGGTCAGGCGCATTGGGCAATACCTCTTTTTTTTCCCCTGAATAAGGCAGCGGTTTAGCGAGAGAAATGGAGAGTGGTATGGGAGTTAAAAGACCAGGATCTGTTGGGTTCCTAGGTTTTGGAGTACCCTTCAATACTCTTTTTGGAGTGTAGATGTTTTTGCGTTCGTCCCAGATTTTCTTCATCTCATACCATCGCCCATAACATTCCCGCATATAACCGAGATTCCATTGTGGATCTCCGAGGCCTTCATAAATCATGCGATACGCGGAGGCTAAATACCCTGGGTCGAATGTACCCTCTCTGGGGTAAGGTGGAATCTGAGGGGTTACCTCAGTCCAACCAGCTAAATTGTCAAGATGAGGAGTAACGAAGTATGTTAGACCACAACGTTGCATCCAAACAGAAGGCGTCTCTCCAGGCTCAGGCTTAGGGTATGAGTTTCCCATTTTAAAATACCAACACCAATACTTATCAGCAATACAGGCAAGAGATACAGAGAGAATATTTTCCCTTTTGTTTTACAGCGCGCTCTGCCCAGTAACTATAATACTGAGGTCCTCCTTCCTTTCAGGGGCTATACAGGAATACCCTAATCCTATACCTGCTCAGTAATACCAATACTGAGGTCTACCTTCCCCTGAAAGGAGATATCCTAGTTCAAATACTGCCAACCAGGTAGTCAATCAAACATGTCTTACCTGGTCGAGAGTATCACGTCGGGGTCACCAAATTGTAAGAAAGATCCCCTGCCCTCTCGTCTGTGTCTCTTCTCTGCAAGGCCTTAGGAGCGCTCCGGAGCAATGAAAGAACAACCCACACTATTAAAATCAAGTCTGGTTTATTCAATACAACTGCTCAAAGAACTGAGCTGAAAGGCAGGGTATATGTACACATCAGTCCAAGCCATAGTGCGTAAGAAAGGTGGGGGAGGTCATTGCGACACAGACAGAGTTATCGTGTGTTGACAGAGATAGGGATCAGCGCAGGCATCTACAGGAAACATAGGTGCATATGAAAAAGGAACAGAATGTGCTTACAGCTATCTTCCAACTAAACTATCGCCCTTGGTCTTCTATCATCCTGTCACGCGATAGCACAAAATGTACAGGTCAGCAAAGACAGGAGCATCCTGTCTCCAAGAAGGTCAAGATAGGAAGGTTCGCCAAGGCTACTAAAAAATACATTTCAACAGAGTGTGTTAAGGAAATAAGAGATAGGATGACCCATAACTTTCTACTTTTAAATTCTGATAAGACAGAGATTTTGCTCATCAGCCCATTATTATACAGAAGCTCCAGCATCTCAACCTGCATTTAGACTGATGTTCTGTAACCACTATTTCAACAGTAAAAGACCTGGGAGTTATTTTAGACAGCAACTTATCTTTTAAAAATCATATCAACCAAGTTACAAAAACAGACTTCTTTCACCTTAGAAATATTTCTAAGCTAAGAAATATGTTGTCTATATCCGATGCAGAGAAGCTTGTCCATGCGTTCATGACCTCCAGAATAGACTACTGTAATGCATTACTAGGTGGATGTCCTGCATCATTAATAAACAAGCTTCAGTTAGTTCAGAATGCGGCAGCAAGAGTTCTTACTAGGTCAAGAAAATATGATCACATAACCCCAATCTTATGGTCCCTACACTGGCTTCCTGTTAAGTTTCAAATAGACTACAAACTACTACTTCTTACTTATAAAGCACTAAATGGTTTGGCTCCCATGTATCTCTCTAGTCTCTTAACACGCTACAATCTGTCACGCTCCCTGAGATCTCAAAACTCTAGGCTTCTAGTAGTTCCTAGAATAGCAAAGTCCACTAAAGGCGGTAGAGCATTTTCACATTTAGCTCCCAAACTTTGGAATAGTCTTCCTGACAGTGTTTCGTGGTTCAGACACACTCACCCAGTTTAAGTGCAGATTAAAAACATATCTATTTAGCAAAGCCTACACATAACACACATCATATCATAACCTTGAGCTCCAGAACATCTGATCACATGCACATTATCAACTTGTGCTGTTAATATCATGAACAGCAGCTACGCTAATTGCTCTCCACTGCTTCTCTCTCTCTCCCCATCCCGAGGCTTCCTGAGGTTTGGCCAGCTCCAGTCACGTCCCACCTTGTGAAGATTATGGACTTTAAAGAATTAGATGCCGAACTCGCAAAACATCCTGAACCATCTAGAGACGTACCAGTGCCAATTGGATCCCACTACATGTGTGGCGATTCGGTTCTCATGCTGGCTTCCTTACCAATTGCTTTCGCCGCATTAGTTTTAATCTTGTACAGATACTGTTATTCAAAAGTCATCTTTTTAGTTTTTATAGTTTGTTGGAAATGGTCAGTAGGGTAGATAAAAAAATTAACTAAACTTAATGGGTAAGAGAGAAAAACATGTCCACTCCATTACTCTGCTAAATGGAAGTCAGCATCCAGCTGTTTTAGTGTGTGGAGTGCTGAATGTTTAGTCAGTCTCTTGCTATTGCTAGTAATAATTGGATGTCAGGAAAAGATCCCAGCATTAGAGGAGCACATTCAGGCCCTAGAGAGGGATTAAGAGTGTGAAAGCAGCACAGATTCTGTGGGGAAAATTCTAAATGCCTTAGTTAGCCATCCCCAGAGTTCTTAATTAGAGCCCTCAAAGTTGGTTGAACGGGTGACAACTCTGTGTCATTCTTGCAAAGTAGTAAAATTTGCAAAGCCGTTGGGGCACCAGCAGCACAGGTTGGTGTATACCAGGGCAAATGGACACATCAGGTCATTTTAGGTTTCTAAGCAAGTATATTTCTCCAAGATAGTTTTCTATGTAGAAGCTTCAACAGTAAGAGGTTACTAAGAGCAACATTAAGAGGTATATAAATTAGCAAAGGCCATAGGATGCTCTGGCCTATCCCAATGCAGTCTAAGTGATACTCCAAAAACAATATGGACTTTATAGATAATTGGAGCTATTTTGTGGGCAAGGCTGACCTGTTAGGGTGGGACTATATCCATTTCACTGAGGAAGGTGCTGCTCAGGCCAGGGAGAAGACAAGCAGGCTAAACCAACCATCTACTAGCTGCACTGAGTCATCACACAGGGTCCACCATGTTGAGACTTTGTTCCTCAATCAAAAATAAAAAAAATCGTCAAAAGATTTGTTTAATTAAAATAAATTCAAAATGACTGAATACACAGCCAGCACCACTGACCTTAACATAGGACTGGTTAATATTATCTCATGCCAAAGGCATTGATTTTAAATAAAGAGTTGAATGTAATGTGTTTAAAAGAATTGATTATGGATTAAACCAAAATAATTTTAGATATCATGTCAAAAAACATGAATTATAAATATAACTATTGCTGATCACAAGTTCAATGTACTGTGTTCAACAGAAATATCAATTAAACCAAAATAGCATTAAATGCATTAAATGCAGCGAATCCTTCTGGGTACAGTTATATATGCAAATCTAAATGGTAGCAGATGTGGTGTCACAGTTATTTATAATAACTTTGAATTTAAGCATCACACAAACAAATGCTGACCGCATTTGACAAATTAAAATTATGTCTGCTGTTCCTGCCTGTCCTCGCTTACCCTGACTTTGCTCTTCCTTTTATACTCACAACAGATGGGAGTCACCTGGGTCTCGGAGACAAGTACTACAGTGCATTTTAATTGGAACTGTTGGCACTTAAAGATATACCTTTATTCGTCCCACCGTGGGGAAATTTTTATAAATGGGCCGCAACAGAAAAATTCAAAGAATACCTAATGTTCTCCAAATTCACTGTAATCACTGACCACAACCCACTGCGTTATCTGGACACCGCTTATCTCGGAGCAGTCGAGTAATGCTGGGTAGCTCAGTTAGCAGAGCTAAAATTTTGAGGTTCTGTATAAGCCTGGACGACTAAAAACCAATGCTGATGCTCTCTCTAGACTTCCCTATGGGGAACACCCTAAACAAGAGGACACAGAGAAGGATTTCATCCAAATGAACTCCGAGGAGGTGGGTGCATGCCTGTGGCCTTTTTAAGAGACAAGGGACTTCCAGGAGAGCGACACCATGTAAAGATGATACTGAAATCCTCACCAGGAACTTAAAATTTTATTTATATTGTACGGTGGACGAGAAGTGCAAAACACATAAACAAATCCAAAAACAAAGGTAGGTATAGTTTGTTAATGGAAACTTAAAGATCATTGGACAAGACACCTGTCAGTCAAGATATACAGGTGAATGACAGGTGTCTCGTCCAATGATCAAGTTTCCATTTACAAACTATACCTACCTTTTCTGGTTTGTCTGACTTGTCGTTGTGTTTTCGTATTTGTTAATGTGTTTTTGTATTTGTTAATTTGTTTTTGCATTTGTTGTTTTGTTTTTGCATTTGTTATTTTGTTTTCGGATTTGTTAATTTGTTTTTGCATTTGTTGTTTTGTTTTTGCATTTGTTATTTTGTTTTCGGATTTGTTAATGTGTTTTGCACTTCTCAGCTACCGTAATATTGCTATTATTTATAAGCATTATTGTGCTAAATCTGCTTTTATTTGATATTCGGTACCTAACATTAGAAGTCTGCTGTTCGAATGAAGCCTAACTTTTGTTTGTTGTTGAATGACTGAAAGAGCTCTATATGTTTTAGTAAGGGCTCACATGGTTGGCTATTTAGGAATGAAGATAGCTGGAAGAGCTTGTTAGTTGTTTTACACTGTGTGTGTTTATAAATGTGAAGTTTTTTTTCCCGAAGAGGCCCTCTGGTAATACTGTTGAGAAATCTGTGCGATGGCCTTCAGTAACATAGGTAAAAATGAGACAAGCCTTTTCAGTTGGAAAGTGCAGGGTTTCACCTACGTTCAGTTTTGCATTTGGGAGTCATTGTCTCAGAGACAGGGTCCGTGAGCACTGGGGCTGAGCTGCGCCATTTTGTTCTAGAAAGTTCCTGATTTTTCTGGGGTGTGGTGAGCCTTTGTTCGTAGTTTTTCCCATTACCCTGCCATCTGGACAACATCTCCTCACTGCCCAGCCCCAACTGTTCATTTCACCATCAAGTCATCTCATCAATCTCATCATTGCTACAAACATTCTTTGCTTACACACACACACACACACACACACACACACACACACACACACACACACACACACACCCATACGAACTCTTCACTGATACAGACTGAACTGATCTGTAAACTGGAACTAAGTAATTGAATTGGGTAAGTGTGAGAATTGAATAATATGTTGATTCGCATTAAGTCAAGAGTTATTTCTGATTTCATTTAAAGTGAGTATTTTGAATTTAATTGTAAGAGTCATTAATATGACGCAGAGTTGTTTGGGACAGCCTGTGCTGTTTGAAAATTAATGTGTGTGTTCTGTTTAATTTAGTTAAATAGAAGTGATGAATGGTTTGTCCGAATATAAAAGAATACTTAAGAGAACTTGTTGTTAATAATTTGTTTTTATTTCATTCTTTCATTTCATGGATCCAAGATGGTGCTACTTTCACTTTATAGCCCGTCTTACACAACATATGGACATCGGAGCAACCAGTGTCTCTGTGTTTCACCGCCAAACAATCCAGGAACTTAGAAACAACCGTAACGCAATAAATGATAATCTGTGGCAGAAGCTAAGTGACCTCTGCGTTCTTCGAGAACCAGGCCTCCAGACCTCGGCATCGCCTGCGGCGGACGGATGGAAGAAGGGGAATCAAAAGCGCTGTGCGAGGAAACGGAAGTGCGGAAAGCGAGCGGGGACTATCCTGGCCAGCAGGATCCATGTCTGCTCTCCAGGACTGCTTTGAATGCACTGATTGAGACATGTTCAGGGAAGCTGCAACCAACGGTGATTTCATCAACTTGTAGGAGTACACGTCAACAATGACCAGCTACATCAGCAAGTGCATTAATGACGTGACCATCCCCAAGACCATAAAAGAATACTTAAGAGAATGTTATTAATATTTTTTTTTATTTCATTCTTTTATTTTATAGAGCAGCCGCTCCGGACCCAAAATGGTGCTATTTTAACTTTATAGCCCACCTTACGCAACATATGGACATCTGAGCAACCTGTGTCTCTGTGTACCACCACCGAACACTTTAGGAACTCAGAAACAACCCCAACAACACAATAAATGATGATCTGCAGCAGAAGCTATGCAACCTTGGTGTGCTTCGAGAACCAGGCTGCCAGACATCGGCGTTGTCACTGATTGGGACATGTTCCGGGAAGCTGCAACCAACAGCAATTTCATCAACTTGGAGAAGTACACGTCAACAGTGACCAGCTACATCGGCAAGTGCATTGATGACGCGACCATCTCCAAGACCATCACTACATGCTCCAACCAGAAGCTGTGGATGACTGCCAAGGTGTGTGCGCTGCTAAAATCAATAGACTTCACCTTCAGAGCAGGTGACAAGATGGCCTTAAAGACAGCAAGGGCCAAACTGTCCAGTACCATCAGAGAGGCGAAGCACACACATGCCTTTTTTCATGTATTTGTTCTTATGAACTATTACACATTCAGCACATTCATTACATGACACCTCATGCGTCACAGCAATTATTGCCTGTCTAGCATGTTTGTAGTTTTTATGGTCCACAGTCTTTAAAATTTTCACCAGGGGCTCAGTCCATACATTGCTATGATCATATAATCATGGTAATTATGTTCTGGATTTTATAGCTTGATTGAGTTGTTTGAAAAATTCTTTGGAGAATGAGACCCTCCCCAACCAGCCAAAGGGAAAAGTTATGTACATAGGACCTGGTGATTTTGTAGTCCCACCAAGAGGAGAAGTATGTACTACAGTTGAACCCACTTATCTCGACCTCGGTTAACTCACCAACCCTCTTAAGTCGACGTTTTTGAAGTGGAACCGCCAAATTCTCACTTTCTCTTAGCATTTTCTCATCGGTTATGTCGATTCCTTTATGTCCGCCGAACCCTAATATCTCGCTACGTACCCTTCTTCTTAGACTCCGCATTCTCTCAACGGCACCCCGATCCTGCTGTTTTCCATGTTCACGCTGTCTGCACCATTTTTATCCATTGCTGCCCAGTGCTGCGCTTTCCATAGCGCGGATCCGTGGATTCTCTTCACGAACTGTCTCTGCTTTCACAGAACTTTGTGGGCCGCGCTCCCGGAGTGCACCACTGGATATTACTGCTTCGCTACAAGTATTGGTGGATTATCTCCTGAGTATTCTCAATAAACTTTGTTTGCGTTTACTTCGGCTTCCGCCTCCTTATCCGCATTACAGGTTTTCTTATGCCTTTTTCTTATGCCATTTTCTTATGCCTTTTGTTGTACATGTATGTACATTTTTATAGCATGCCTTTATGCATGCACATTCTCATTTAATAACGCACATCATGTACATAAAGAAATTTTAAGCACGTTAATAAAACGTATATTGCCGCCATATTGGTTTTTGTGATCATCAGTTATCTCAACGCTTTTTGGCGTCCCCTAAGCCCTTGACATAACCGGGTTCCACTGTATTTTCTGTACTTGCCTGCTTTAGTGGATAGTATCAAATAGCTATGGGGGATGGGAATAAAGAGAATGAGTTTTTATTTTCCCATGGAATTTGACTGGATTATCCATATGGGGCCTCAGTTTCATACTGGTACCAATGCCAGTTTATTTCAACACTTTGCAGCTATTAGACACCTTACATACTTTGAATATATAAACTTGACACCCTGCAATCTATTTGCCTCAGCTGTAAGAGACTGAGGCCCTCCCTAACCAGCTAAATGGAAATAAATCTGGTGCATAGAACCTGGTGATTTTGTAGTCCCACCAAGGGAATTTGCCATTTGCCAACTGCCAATTGTTAAATGCAGATACAACATTCACATTAGAGAACTTTGTTTTAGGCTCCTCTAAGGAGGACAGTCTTTGACAGCAGTAAAAGTAAAAAATAACCAAGTCCTAAAACAGCCAAGAATATCTCCATGCATGAAGGAATGGTAATTGCCAATATTGTATAAATCTTATTAAAACACTTACCATACTCACAATTCTGACCAGAGCTACCAAGTAATACACTTGAGAGTAAAAGTTTGTTTCATGTCAGTGAGTCATCTGTTCCTGGGGCCTGGGAATTAAAACTGCATCAAAAGTTGTCTACCTGAGGTGTGTCGGTGCAAAAAGTTGCCAAAACAAAAGTCTTCTGGTACCAATAATGTCTAAAAAAATTATCTTTCTCAAAAAAAGACTCCAAGAAACATGAATGAGAAAAAGCAAAATAGAGTTTATTGCCGTAAAACCACAATTAACCCAAAAGCACACTCATGACATGTCAGAGATGGTCTATGTAGTGTTTTTATGGGAAATGAAGAGAGAGAGACACGGAGGTATGTCATTTGCAGTCTTTACTGTTTTTCCTCTAACTTCCAGTCTGCTAAAGAGACAACACACAGCGCATGCGCGCTATCAAAATTCCGTAATACCTGTAACAGTTGCACCAATATACCACACTCCTCCCTCCTTAAACTGAAACCTAACATAAACCAAACTTAATATGGTCTAGCCTAAACACATGCATTACTTTAAAGTGATCAACCAATTTAACTTAATTTTTTTTCTGAACAGTACTTATCTACAACTCAAACCTAAAAATCGAGTCTTTGTGGTGCTTTGCGTTGCCTTTGTGGATAGCGCCGTTCAGGTTGAGCTTCCTGAATTTGATCAGGTTGACCGTCTGGGTCAGATGTTTCAGCTCTCTGCATTCCACCAACTGGCAAGCAATCAAACATGTCTTCAGTCATTCCTTCACGCTGCTGTGCTGTAGACCTTGATGGTAACATGTGATCGACGTGCACTTTAACTTGTCGATGGCCTAATTGCACACAGTAAGTCAGAGGTCCTGTACACTGCAGAATAGTTCCAGGTATCCAAAGCTTCTTGGGATGTCTGAAGTCTCGTACCAACACCCTCTCCCCCAAACTGAACGTCCGGAGAGACTTTGATTTCTTATCATGCGCTTTCTGCTGTTGGATCTGGTGCTTGGATACAACATCTGACACATTAGGCTTAATCAATGAAAGACGAGTGCGTGGTTGCTGTTTCAGGAACAACTCTGCTGGAGTGCGCTCCGTGACAGTGTGTGGTGTATTCCTGTATGTAAACAGGAAACGGGCTAGCTGCTGATTTGGAGATGCTGACTGAGACTGCAGTCAAATCCATGCCTTCTTAAAGGTTTGAACAGCCCTCTCAGCTGCACCATTTGAAGCTGGATGGTATGGCGGTGATAGTATATGCCGTACACTATTTCCCTTAAGGAATTGCTCAAACTCAGGCGCTGTAAACTGAGGGCCATTGTCGGAAACCAGAACTTTCGGCAGGCCATACAATGCAAACAGATTCCTGAGAAGGTTTTCAGTCTTTTTTGCGGTTGTCAGCTTTGTGGGCAGGACTTCGATCCATTTTGAATGGACGTCTATCACCACCAGGAAATGCTGCTTGTTGACCTCCGCATAATCAACATGAATTCTCTCCCATGGTGCTGTGGCCCATGGCCAAGGGTGAAGAGGGGCTGCCGGGGGTCTATTTAGTGTAGTTTTACAAGGCGTACAGTGAGCCACAAATGTCTCAATCTCATGATCTAACCCCGGCCACCAAAGGAAGCTTCTTGCCAGAGCTTTCATTCGAGTGACTCCCGGATGTCCCTCATGTAAGTCGGAAAGCAATCTTCTTCTGTACTTAGGCGGTATGACCACCCGTGATCCTCAAAGAAAACATCCTTGGTCTGTAGACAACTGATCTTTCCTTTCATAAAAAGGTCTAAGATCTGGATTCGGTACAAACTTAGGCCATCCGGTTAGTGTGAGATCCAAAACCTTGGATAGGATAGAGTCATGCCTGGTCTCTTCTGCAATGTCTTTCGCTAAAACCGGTAGTTCCTCCACATGAGAGATCAGAAACACCCCTTCCTTCTCCTCCTCTGAAGGACCATGATTGCATGGAAGACGGGATAATGCATCTGCATTTGCGTGGTCACAGGAACGACGGTACTGAATCTCATAGTCATAGGCCAAGAGAATTAATGCCCATCGTTGCATTCGTAATGCAGCCAGAGTTGGAACTGCGGATGTTGGTCCAAATATGGCCAAAAGTGGTTTGTGATCTGTCAGTAACACAAACTTTCTTCCATATAGATACTTATGAAATTTCTTTACACCAAAAATTATACCCAGAGCTTCCTTTTCTATTTGAGCATAATTGCACTCAGTAGGTGTCAGGGTCCGTGATGCGAAAGCAATCGGTTGCTCTTCTCCTGATGGTAAGATATGTGAAATGACCGCACCCACGCCATACGGAGAGGCGTCACAGGCAAGTCTGAGAGGTTTTCCTGGATCATAATGCGCAAGGCACTTACTGTTCAGTAGCCGTTGTTTGCTGGCTTTGAATGCCTCTTCACAATTTTGTGACCAATTCCATTTTGTGTCTGCTTGCAAAAGCTGGTGCAAAGGGTGTAACAATGTTGAAAGGTTGGCCACAAACTTTCCATAATAATTTAGCATGCCTAAGAATGACCTTAGCTCTGAGACATTCCTTGGAGCCGGGGCATTTATGATTGCTTCCACCTTCTCTTCTGTAGGGTGCAAACCCTGCTCATCTATCCTGTACCCCAAGTATTCTACAGAGTCTTGAAAGAAAGCACACTCTGCGAGTTTCATCCTCAATCCATGCTTCTCTAGCCTGGCCATTACCTGATCCAGTACTGTTAGATGTGCTTCTTCAGTAGATGCTGACACCAAGATGTCATCCATAAAACAGACCACATTGTCTATGCCTTGCAGTATCTGGTCCATTGTGCTGAAAAACAGCTGGAGCTGTCGAAACACCATAGGCCAGGCGGTGATAACGGAAAAGACCCTTGTGGGTGTTGATTGTCAGATACTGCTCTGACTCAAGATCTAGAGGTAACTGTTGATATGCGAATGAGAGATCAAGTTTGCTAAACACTTTACCTCCTGCTAGGGTGGCAAATAGATCCTCAGTATTTGGCAGTGGATATTCTTCAGGAAGTATACAACGATTAGCAGTCACTTTGTAATCACCGCATACTCTGACAGAGCCATCCTTCTTTGGAACCACTACTATAGGCGCTGCCCAATCACTTCGTTCCACCTGAGTGATGATTCCATTGCTTTGCAGTCGCTGCAACTCTTTCTCCACAGCATCCCTCAGCGCATATGGTACAGTTCACGGCTTATGGAATATTGGTTTGCTATCACGCTGAACTCGGATTCTAGCCTGGAATTCTCTAATCTTTCCATAACCATCTTTGAAAAGATCTTTATGCTTGTCCAGTATGGCTTTAAGAGAGAGCTCAGTTCTTGTCTCTTGTTTTAGGCTGAAAATTTTACCCCAGTCAAGCTTGATCTTCTGCAGCCAATTTCGTCCTAGTAATGGCGTTTTGTCACCCTTGACTACCATCAATGGCAGTCTCCATTCATTTCCATTATACTGGACAGGAACTTGAATTTGTCCCAGAACCGGTATTGTATCCCCTGTATATGATGATAGATGAATTTTAACTGGCTGCAAGGGGCAGTCATTCAGGAGATCTTTGTATACGGATTCTGGAATTAGAGAGACAGATGCACCAGTGTCAATCTGCATGGTTACTATCTTCCCTGAGAGTTCCAGTTGTAGAAATAGCCCATCTTTCTGTCCTTGTGCAGTGTAAACTGTAAAAAGTTCAAAGGCATCAACGGGAGCACTTAATTCGTCAGCCGTAGCTGTCACTAACTGGGCTTTACCTGCTCGTTTACTGCTTTTGCAGACCTTTTTCAAATGGCCTGTTTTACCACATGCATGACATGATGCAGTGCGAAAATGGCATTCATGTGGCTCTGCCACAACGATGACATGCAAATTTTCGTCTGGCCGAGGAGCTCTGTGCCGCTCTGCTCGATGCAGAGAAACTTGAATGCGAAGAACCTTTCTGTGGTTTGTTCATCTGTCTTCCCCATGAAATACTGGCAACCTTGTGAACGCCAGCACTGGAATGGTCAGCATGCTCCATCAGCTCCTTAGTATCCTTGTATGCCAGTTCAAGGCCCAGAGCAATTTCACAGGCTTGTTTGAAAGTCAAATCCTTCTCAGATAAGAGACGCTTGCGGTAAGCTTCCCCGGACATACCACAAACAAACTGATCCCTCAGTGCATCATTGAGGAACTGGCCAAACTCGCATGTGCTAGCAAGTCTTTTCAGGTCAACAATATAGTCTGTCAACGCTTCACCTTCTTTCTGGTATCGTCTGTGAAATCTGAAGCGTTCAGCGATCAATATTGGCTTTGGCTTAAAATGCAATGACAAAGTTTCAGTCATTTCCTTAAACGTTAGTTCAGTCACTTTCCTTGGTTGACTCAAATTCTTCAGTAGTCCATACTCTGTCGGACCCAAGACACTTAGGAACACGTCCGCTTTCTTCTCCGCAGCAATCTCATTTGCCGCAAGCCATCTCTCAAATCTTTCTAAGTAAGTTTCAAAATCTTCTTTCTTACTTTCAAATTCGGGAACTTTGCCGATCATTGCCATGTTGCTGTCACTTTAATTTCCGTTTATCACCTCCGTGCAATTCCGATTGTTTTTGATTTTTCTTTGTTTTTGGTTTTTGTTTTGATTTTCACTCCAGTTTATTTTCTCCCATATCTGTTTTGTTGTACTTACGATTTCTCCATGAAGTACTAACGACGGCCACTAGATGTCAGTCTTCCGGTCTTTTTTTTTTTTTTTTTTTTTTTTTTAGAGCTGCCGACTGATTAGCTTCCTCTATCACGGACAGCTAAAGGCTTGAAACTTCCGATTTCCAGTTGCTTCAATAACGGGCAAACTGTTACTCTAGTAATGCAAATTCACTTGCACGTTTACTTTCCTTCACTGTGGAATCCAAATCCTTGTCGCCACTGTAGTGTTTTTATGGGAAATGAAGAGAGAGAGACACGGAGGTATGTCGTTTGCAGTCTTTACTGTTTTTCCTCTAACTTCCAGTCTGCTAAAGAGACAACACACAAATCAAAATTAATCAAAAGTAATACCTGTAACAGTTGCACCAATATACCACAGTTTAAATGGCAAAATGTTCTTCATTTACGTTATACACATTGAGCATTCTTTGGTTTTCATTAAAAATGAAAACTCCCCAAATTTTTACCCTCAAAACGGACATATGGCTCCCTAATACCAACCCATTTCCAGATATTAATAATGACAGTATTGTATCCTGTTCTAGTGCCAGTGTTGATTCATGTATTCATGTATGATTCATGTAGGTAATTAGTACATGATTACAAGCCCACCTCACCTGTATGTGAGGATCTTACTGGTCAGGCCAGTGAAGATTCAGCTAGGGATTTTTCTCAGTTGTCCTATGATTTTTTCTTTTGCATGTTCCCTCACCAGAGGCATTCCAGCAGGCAACAGAGAAAGCCATTGGGGATATGCACCAAGTAATAGCTCGATAACCTGTGTTCATGAAGAACATGAACAGAGGCTGTTGAAAGTCCTAGACAGTCTAAAGGAATGAGGCCTCGAAGTCTAGATCAGGGGTGCCCAATACATTGATCGTGATCACCCGGTAGATTGCAAAAGTAGTGTGTGTAAATCGCATGCCATTCAACACATAGGTTACCAGGCATGTGTGTTTAAATGCACACAAGCTACTGCAAAACTCCAGCGAGCTAAATGACTTTACTTATTTATGTGAAGCAAGCCATCAGAGTTAGGTAGTAACTGTAAATATAGTGAACTGTACTGCATTGTACCATAAAGGTTCATACCTACAAGCCTGTTTTGACTGCACTGATTGGAGGGATTTTGAAGCTGCTGCCTCTCATATGAATGAGCTCACAGACTCTGTAACATCTTATATTAGTTTCCTTGAGGATTATATGCATTCCCACCAGGACTTATTTAACAGGACCTTTCTAGCTTCTTTAGGCCAGATAGGATGCCCACTCCCCATGCTCACCATCATGAAAAACACTGTGGCAGCAGTCGAGTCATTAAGGCTTCTGGGCATCACAATCACTCTGGGCCTGAAAGCGGAACAATCACATTGACTTAATTATTAAAAAGGCCACACAGAGGATGTAGTTCCTTCACCAGCTAAGGAAGTTCAACCTGCCACAGGAGATGCTCAAACAATTCTACTCAGTTCTACCATCTGATTTTATATCGGATTATAGTTTGCTGGGATGAAGACACCTGTACAACAGCATTTTATAAAATCATTTACTATTTTTACCCATACCCCAGTACTCGCTGTTGCAAATCTACTAATCTATATGTATTGCATATGGATGCCAGAGTGAGCGGACTGGGTACCATCTTGAATCAGGAATACTCTTATAGGGAGATAACATGCTCAAATGACATGATATAGTTATGCACAAGTATGAATGTTGTATAATACAGTATATACAGAATAAATATGGGTGGAATATACAGTAGTGAGGTGATAAGTTCTGGATGGTGCAAAAATGCATAGTGGGTCAGCAGTGCAAACAATTTTAGCTAAAAAACATTGAAAGTGCAAAAAATCAACACAAAACATGATAAACAATGGTTTGAAAAAAACATGACTATTTTAGAAAAAAAAATTAGTTTTTATTAAAATATTACATTTCATATTCATAATCACAATTTTATAAAAAAGTATCAATTAACATTCATCATGAAAATATAAGTTATTGTAAATTATAAATCATATGTTCATGGAAAACCTTTGAAATGCTTCCACTCCCTGAAAGCGAACACCGAGAAACTCTGGACTCGCGCAGCACAGTGCACTTTATACCACATCATACCGACACTTAATGGACAATTACATAAACCACCTCAAATTGTTTACTGTTTTACAGATTACTGCCATAAGTATATTTTGTATATATATCTTTTTTTCTCATATATATCTCACATATATCTTTAGATATTCTTATATTTTATATAGTTTTTATACTTTATTTATTTGTCTTCATTTTCTTTGTTTTATTTTTCTCCCCATCCTATTCCCTCATGCCGGACCGTCGTAAAAAGCATTTCACTGCATGTCGTACCCTGAATGTATGTGTATGTGTAGGATCGGTGATATAAACTGCAAATGAAAAGATAAAGACAAAGCAAAACAAGATTTTTTTTTTTTTATTTCGTCCCTACATGCATATAATCCTTCATCATTACCACTCCAATCAATACAAGAATCAATCCTAAAACAAAGTATTGTTCAACACTCGTAAATAAATTCCTAATCTTCACAAAAACCTTTGTCAGCAGTTATTTCATGTTCATATTTCACTTAGGTAGGCTTCTTAGGCCAACAGACCAATTAGGTCACAGATTAGGGGGGTGCTGTTTTGATGATGCTTGCGTGTATCCACTGTGGGTGATAGTCAGATAATTACAGCTAGAACAGTTTCTGTGGGCAGAGGAAGAGTTAGTGAGACATCAGCACTAATAGAATTTAACCAGGGCAGAAACGTAGTTGTCCACAATCACTTCCAGGTTACCTGAGAAAGAAATGCCAGTGCGTCCCCTGACCCATGGGGTTGGGAAAGGCCTGCCCATTAGAATTTCAAAAGGTGACAGTTTAGTAGTTGACAGTAGTAGACAGTTTAGTAGTTGAAGGGTCATTCTCATTTCTGTGAGTACTGCCTGAATTGCGGCCTGTTTCAATGCAGGCTTTAGTAACACATTCCATAATGGTTCTGTTCATTCTTTCTACCAGTCCAGCTGACTGTGGGTGATAGGGAATATTAAAATGCCAATCAATTGCTAAGCTTTTAGCCAAAGGTTGTGTTCTTTTAGAAGCAAAAGGGGTGCTGTTATCACTTTCAATGACACTAGGAATCCAAAATCTAGAGATGAACTTTTTCATTAATATTTTTACAACTATTTTCGCGTTCTCTGTCGTGCATGCAAATGATTCTGGCCACTTACTGAATCTGTCAAATATAACCAACAGGTATCTCAAATTTCCTACAGGTGGCATATAGGGTGGATTACCTTCAGACATTTGACATGCACTTGTAAGTGCCACCAACTCTGCAGCTTGTGCAGATGTGTATGGTAATGATTTAGCTTATTCAACTATTTCATCAGGTAATCTTACAACCACATATCCACATAAATACACATCAGAGGGTTTTGAACATGATCTATCTACATATAGGCAATCCCCCTCTTCCGGGACCGTATCTAAAAGATCAGGCCTACAAGAGGTCTCTTGTTCAATGTGTTAAGCTGTTACCTGGTGTGAGGTGTACAGTATCAAAGGATGTGACAGCACCATTTTCTCAGCATCCCGGTCAGGTCCATCAAAGCAGCAGCCACTGCACTGCAAGCATGAACACTTGCGCTATGTTGTCTAAAGACTTGGAAAGATACACAAAAAGGCGAAAGCTGTCACCATGATCCTGCACATTTTTCTATGCGCTGTCAAGAATGAGCTTCTTATGGTCTGAAAATGCGATTCCACAAGTCTCAGGCTGCTAGGACAAGAGAAAGCGTTTTTTCAAACCCAGTGTATTTACACAAACATCATGCACTTGCCCGAGATAAATTTTCTGACCAAAGTATGACATTTTTCATATAAATATTATAGTTATTTAAAAAGTATTAATTTTCATTTTCATATTCATAATTTCATAAAAACTGTTGAAACCTCAAAAAACGAATGAAAACGGGTTAGAAAGTCATAATTAATGAAAAATGATACAACACATATTTGGCAAAGCCTTCTATGTGCTGTCAAGAATGAGCTTCTTATGGTCTGAAAATGCGATTTCGCAAGCCTCAGGCTTCTAGAACGAAGAGAACGCGGTTTTGTGAACCAAGCCTATATGCACAAATGGCATGCATTTCCCCGTGAATATTTTACATGTTTATGATAAGATATGATATTACAAAACATTTTCTGACCAAAAAATTTAATTTTTCATTTAAATAATAGATTTATTTAAAAATTATACATTTTTATATTCCGATTCATAATTTCATAAAAACTGTTGAAAACTGCTAAAAGAGAATGAAAATGGGTTACAAAGTCATAATTGATGAAAACGATACACCACCACATATTTGGCAAAGCCTTTTATGTACTGTCAAGAATGAACTTCTAACTAGCTGAAAATGCGATTCCACCAGTCTCAGGCTTCTAGGACGAAGAGAAAGCGTTTTTTCGAACCAAGCGTATTTGCACAAACAGCATGCATTTACCCATGATAATTTTACATGTTTATGATAAGATGTGATATTACAAAACATTTTCTGACCAAAATAGGTTCAGCTGAACGTACCATCCACACCGAGCTCCCTGACCTGCAGGACATCTACAGCACGCGGTGCAGGACCAGAGCCAGGAAAATTGTGAAGGACCTCAGCCATCCCAACAATGGACTCTTTTCTCTGTGGCGTTTCTCTTCCGCTCCCTGAAGGCGAACACAGAGAGAATGAGGAGGAGCTTCTTCCCGCAGGCCATTCGGTGTTTAAACCAGGAAACACCCAGGATCTAAAAACTGGCCCACTCTCTCCATCATCACCCTTTTTCCCCTGCACAATCACACTTTTCATGCTACGGCACATTATACACTGGACTTGCACAGCACAGTGCACTTTACATTTCATATTTTCTTTTTCATATTTATTTAATATTTTTTTATATTCTTATTTTTATACCACACCATTCCGCACAAGGACACTTTACACCACACCTTTTTTGAACCCAGCATATTTGCACAAACATCATGCACTTGCCCATGATAAATTAACTTTTTTCAAAACGGGTTAGAAAGTCATAATTAATGAAAAACGATACAACAACAAATATTTGGCAAAGCCTTCTACGTGCTGTCAAAAATGAGAAAAAGTGTTTTTTTGATCCAAGCGTATTTTGCACAAACAGCATGCGCTTATCCATGATAAATTTACATGTTTATAATTAGAATTGATATAACAAAACATTTTCTGACCAAAATATGACATTTTTCATATAAATATTAGTTATTTAAAAAAATATAAATTTTCATGTTCATAATCATAATTTCATAAAAATAGTTGATAAGTGCAAAAAGAGAATGAAATTGGGTTAGAAAGTCATAATTATTCGAAACCAACCCAACACATATTTGGCAAAGCCTTTAAAGTGCTGTCAATAATGAGCTACTTATATATCCAAATAATTTCATGAAAAACTGTTAAAAAGTGTAAAAATTCAATGAAAACGTGATATGACGAAGTTTTTACAAGTCATTGGGAAATTATGACTTTTCATATTCATAAGCATAATCTAACTAAAAACTTTTGAAAGTGCAAAGATTCTTGATGACAAACAATGGTTTGAAAGAATATGACTCATTTATAAAATATTTATAGTTTTTAGTAAAACATTAAATTTCATATTCATAATCATAATTTCATAAAAGTTAACCTTCATCATAAAAATGAGTTATTGTAAATATTAATCATATGTTCATTTAAAAAAATTTAAAAATGTTCCATAAGTGAACGCAATACAAAAAAGTGACTATACAAAAAAGGTTTTTACAAAAATATGACTTTTTCATAAAAAAATGTGATATTGTGAAAATAGAATTTTCTTCCTAAGGATCATTTAATGAAGAAATGTTAAAAATGTGCAATATGTAAGCCAACAACTTACATTAAAAACCATGGGCTGAGAATAATATAACTTTTTAAAAATAAAAATATGAAATCAATTGGTAAAATAAACATTTTTATATTCATCTGAATAATTTCATGAAAAACTGTGCAAAAATTCAATGAAAACCGTGAAATGACAAATCAAGTTTTTACAAGTTATTGTGAAAATGTAAATGGTCATATTCATAAGCATTGTTTGACTAAAAATCAAAGTGCAACCAGTAAACGAAAAAAGATTTCATGAAATACCATGTTTTGACATAAATATGACTTTTCTTATATAAATATGAAATTAGTTGGTAAAATATTAATTTTCATATTAAAAGGAATAATTTCATGAAAAACTTTTTTAAACAGTGCAAAAGTCTATATAAAAATGTGCTTTGACAAATCAAGTTTTTACAAGATATTGTGAAATTATGACTTTTCATATTCATATGCATCTAGGCTAAAAAGCCATTAAAAAGTGCAAATGTTCATTGCAAACCCTGTCATGACAAACAATGGATTGAAACAAATCTGACTTTCTTTGATAAAAAAATATTGTTTAAAATATTAAAATATTAGATTTCATATTGATAACCATAATTTTATAAAAAAAAAAAACGTTAACTTTTTCATAAAAATTAGTTATTGTGAAAATATGAATTTTTATATTCATAAGCATAATTTCATTAAAAACTGTTAAAAAGTGGAAAAAGTGAATGAACGGGTCATGCAATATATGACATTTTATCATAAAAAATTTGATGAATGAAAATTATTAATTTTTATTAAAACAAAAAGTTCTTATAAGTGAACGATAAACAAAAATGTCACCCATGTTCTGACAAAAAAAAAAAAAAAATTCATTTCAACCCATTAAAAAGTCCAATAATTAAACTAAAACTAGACATGACAAATCATGTTTTGACAATAATGACTTTTTCATGAAAAATATTTGTTAAAAAGTGCTGTAAGTGAACAAAAAAGTGACATGACAAATCATGTTCTGACAAAAATTTATTATTTTCATAAAAAAATGTATGTTGAATAAGTACATTTTCATATGCATAAGCATAATTTCATGTTAAACGAAAAAGTTGATATGAAAAATCATGTTTTTGCAAAAATATGACTTTTACATAAAAGTCTGAATTTATTATGTCATGTCACCTTTTCATGCACTTATTGCACTTTTTTTAAATAGTTTTTAATGAAATGATGCTAATGTATATCTTCTTCTTTCGGCTGCTCCCATTAGGGGTTTGCCATCCTGATCATCCGTCTCCATACCACCCTGTCCTCTACATCTGCTTCTTTCAAACCAACTGTCTTCCCTCACCACATCCATGAACCTCCTCCTTGATCTTCCTCTTTTCCTCCTTCCTGGTGGCTCCACCCTCAGCATTCTTCTACCAATATAAATCATGTTCCTCCTCTGCACATGTCCAAATCATCTCAATCTTGCCTCTCTGACCTTGTCACCAAAATGTCCTACATGGGCTGTCCCTCTATTAAACTCATTTCTAATCTTGTTCATCCTCGTCACTCCTAACGAAAACCTTAACAACTTCAGCTTTGCTACCTCCAGCTCCACCTCCTGTCTTTTACTCAATGCCACTGTTTCTAATCCATACAACATTGCAGGTCTCACCACACTCCTATAAACTTTTCCTTTCATTCTTGCAGATACCCTACTTTCACAAATCACCAGAGGTGGGAAATAACGAAGTACAAATACTTTGTTACTGTACTTAAGTAGATTTTTTTTTGTATCAGTACTTTACTCCACTATTTATTCTTCACACAACTTTTTACTTTTACTCATTACATTTTTACACAAATATCTATACTTTTTACTTCTTATATTTTCAAAACAGGCTCGTACTTTAGTTTTAATCTATTGATTTGGTGAAATATCTATCTATCTAATATGAATATGATGTGAGGTTCAGTTAACAGCTAAAACAGGTAGAAATAATAACTACTTTTTACTTAAGTACATGTCAGAGCCAAGACTTCTTTACTTTCATTTAAGTAAAAAGGTATAATCAGTACTTCAACTTTTACCCGAGTATTTTAAAACATGAGTATCTGTACTTCTACTTAAGTAATGGATGTGTGTACTTTTGCCACCTCTGCAAATCACTCCTGTCACTCTTCTCCACCCACTCCACCCTGCCTGCACTCTTTTCTTTACTTCTTTAACACACTCTTCATTACTTTGCACTGTTGACCCCAGGTACCTAAATTCCTCCACCTTCTCCACCTCTTCTCCCTGCAACCACACCACTCCACTGCCCTCCCTCTCATTTACCCACATGTACTCTGTCTTACTCCTACTGACTTTCATTCCCCTTCTCTCCAGCACATACCTCCACCTCTCCAGGCTCTCTTCAACCTGCTCACTACTTTCACCACAAATCACAATATCATCCGCAAACATCATAGTCCAGGGAGACTCCTGTCTGACCTCGTCCATCAACCTGTCCATCACCACTGCAAACAGAAAAGGGCTCAGGGCCGATTCTTGATGCAGTCCAACCTTCACCTTGAACCACTCTGTCGTTCCTACTGCACACTTCACTGCTGTCACACTGTCCTCATACATGTCCTGCACCACCTTCACATACTTCTCTGACACACCTGACTTCCTCATACAATACCACAACTCCTCTCTTAGAACTCTGTCGTACGCTTTCTTTAAATCCATAAATACACAATGCAATTCCTTCTGTCCCTCTCTATACTTCTCCATCAACATTCTCAAAGCAAATAATGCGTCTGCGGTGCTCTTGCTCGGCATTAAACCATACTATGGCTCACAGATAGTCACCGTTTCTCTTAGCCTGGCCTCCACTACTCATTCTCATAACTTCATGGTGTGACTGATCAATCCATTTTGAATTAAAAAAATATTTTTTTCAAACCATTGTTTGTCATCACATTTTGCATTGAATTTTTGCCCTTTTTAATGTTTTTTATGTTCAATTAAGCTTATTATTATGAAAATTCATATTTTCACAAAAACATTTTTATGAAAATGTTAACAATTTGTTTATTAAATTATGATAATGAATATGATATTTTATATTTTAATTAAACAATTTTTTATAAAAGAAAGTCAGATTTTGTTCAAATCATTGTTTGTCATCATGTTTTGTATTGAGTTGTTTCACTTCCAACGTTTTTTAGTTAAATGATGCTTATGAATATGAAAAGTAATATTTACACAATGACTTGTAAAAACCTGATTTGTCATATTACATTTTTTATTGAATTTTTGCACTTTTTATCAGTTTTTCATGAAATTATTTGTATGAATATTTAAATGTAGATTTTACAAATTAATTTCAGACAAACCGGGAAAGGTAGGTAGTTTGTGAATGAAAACTTAAAGATCATTGGACGGGACACCTGTCATTCACCTGTATATCTTGACTGACAGGTGTCTTGTCCAATGATCTGTAAGTTTACGTTCACAAACTATACCTACCTTTTCCGGTTTGTCTGAATCGTTGCACGAAACACATTAACAAATCCAAAAAACACAACGACAAGTCAGACAAACCGGAAAAGGTATGTATAGTTTTTGAATGGAAACTTAGCGATGATTGGACGAGACACCTGTCATCCAAAATATACAGGAAGTATGAAATCTAATAACTTTGTTTCTTGTACATGTGTAAAATTGTCCGTTTACTTTAAACTTTTTTATATTATTTGGATTAGTGCACCTTTAAATATAAAAAATAACAGAAATAAACATTGGCAAGCAACACTGGATTTAATTCAAAGACACTTTGAGGAAGGAAATTCATATGCAGTAATGTTGGAGATGCTGCAGTATATCATGACATAAAGATCGAAGAAATTTTACGATTTGGCACATGTTTTACACTGGATGACCTTCCTAGCGCAACCCTACCCATTTATCCGGGCTTGGGACCGGCACTGTTTGTGCAACCCTAATGGCTGGGTTTGGTGTCCTGACCGGGAATCGAACCCGGGCCGCGGTGGTGAGAGCACCAAATCCTAACCACTAGACCACCAAGGAACCCAAACTGTAATAAACAATAACAGAAACAACTTTCTTGTTAATAATATACTTCTGATGGGAAAATTTTAATGGTTAATTGCTTAATAAAAACATAAATAAATAAATAAATAAATAAATAAATAAATAAATAAATAAATAAATAAAAGGGGGAAAAAATTTTGTACTTCCTGTATATTTTGGATCACAGGTGTCTCGTCCAATAATTGATAAGTTTCCATTCACAAACTATACCTACCTTTTCCGGTTTGTCTGACTTGTCGTTGTGTTTTTTGGATTTTGTTAATGTGTTTCGTGCAACGATTTAGACAAACCGGAAAAGGTAGGTATAGTTTGTGAACGTAAACTTACAGATCATTGGACAAGACACCTGTCAGTCAAGATATACAGGTGAGTGACAGGTGTCTCGTCCAATGATCTGTAAGTTTCTATCCACAAACCATAACTACCTTTTCCGGTTTGTCTGAATCGTTGCACGAAACACATTAACAAATCCAAAAAACACAACGACAAGTCAGACAAACCGGAAAAGGTAGGTATAGTTTTTGAATAGAAACTTACAGATCATTGGACGAGACACCTGTCATCCAAAATATACAGGAAGTACAACATTTTTTCCCCCTTTTATTTATTTATTTATTTATTTATTTATTTATTTATTTATGTTTTTATTAAGCAATTAACCATTAAAATTTAAGAAGTATATTATTAACAAGAAAGTTGTTTCTGTTATTGTTTATCACAGTTTGGGTTCCTTGGTGGTCTAGTGGTTAGGATTTGGTGCTCTCACCATCATGTCTGGTTCGATTCATTGGACGAGACATCTGTCACTCACCTGTATATCTTGACTGACAGGTGTGTCTTGTCCAATGATCTGTACGTTTCCATTCACAAACTATACCTACCTTTTCCGGTTTGTCTGAATTTTGTCGTTGTGTTTTCGGATTTGTTAATGTTTTTTTTTTTAATTTGTTAATTTGTTTTCGGATTTGGTAATTTGTTTTTGAATTTGTTAATTTGTTTTTTCATTTGTTAATTTGTTTTCGGATTTGTTATTTTGTTTTTGAATTTGTTATTTTGTTTTTGGATTTGTTAGTGTTTCTGGATTTGTTAATTTGTTTTGGTTGTTAATGTGTTTTGGATCTGTTGTTTTGTTTTGAATTTGTTAATTTGTTTTGGATTTGTTAATTTGTTTTGGATTTGTTAATTTGTTTTGGATTTGTTCATTTGTTTTCGGATTTGTTCATTTGTTTTTGGATTTGTTGTTTTGTTTTTAAATTTGTTAATGTGTTTTTGAATTTGTTAATTTGTTTTTGGATTTGTTAATTTGTTTTCAGATTTGTTAATTTGTTTTCAGATTTGTTATTGTGTTTTGCACTTCCCGGCCACCGTACTGGAGGCTTTCATCCAGAGATCCATCCGTGTTTCTCAACACCTTGCAGCCTGCAGGATCCCAAAGGCTGAACCAGCTCAAGCTGTGGAAGTGTCACCAGCCCCTGTACCTGAACCCATGCAGCTCGGATCACAGCGGCTGTCTTAGCAGGAAAGGGAGTGCCAGTGGGCGGCCAGAGCTTGTCTCTACTGTGGAGAGAGGGGACATCGCGTGGCCCAATGTCCTGTTTGACCTCCTCGTCGGATGGTGAGTACTGTTTGGCTTTTCTCTGACATTACTCACCTGTCTACGCTCACAGTCACCTTGGTAACCCCTGCTCTCTCTCTGTTGGCCACTGCCCTAGTCGACTCTGGCTCTGCGGGGAACTTCATCTCCCAGGCGTGTCTAGAACGCCTAAAGCTACGCCGGCAGATGGGAACTCAGGAACTCAGGGGCCTGAATGCACAGATCTCCCCACTTCCGTATCCACTTCCACTGGTCCCACTGGCCCTAGAGTACTTGCGTGAGGCTCGCGTCTTCACCAAGCTGGATCTCACGAGTGTGTACAACTTGGTGCGCGTACATAAGAGGGACGAGTGGAAGACGGCGTTCATTACCTCCGCTGGCCACTATGAGTACCGGGTCATGCCGTATGGTCTTTCCATTGCTCCGGCGGTCTTTCAGAACTTCATGAACGAGGTTTTTGTCCCTTTCTCCATCGGTTTGTGATTGTATACATTGAGGACATCCTGATCTACTCTAAGACACTGCAAGTACATCACGACCATGTCACCGATGTCCTAGAACTGCTGCGGGAACACCGGCTGTATCTCGACCTTCCCAAGTGTGAGTTCCACTGCTCGGAGGTACAGTTCCTGGGTTACATCATCGATGCAGCAGGAATCAGGATGGACGAGAGGAAGGTGACGGCAGTACGGGACTGGCCGGTTCCCACCTCGATCAAGGAGCTCCAAAGGTTTCTAGGATTCGCCAACTTCTACCGCCGGTTCATTGGGGGTTTCAGCCAGGTTACTGCTCCACTCACGTCCCTCCTGCGGGGAAAAGCCAAGACTTTCTCCTGGACCCCAGAGGCGCAGACAGCCTTCGGGAAGTTACGCAAAAGGTTCTGTGCCCGTTCCGCTTCTCCACCATCCTGACCCCGAGCTCCAATTTGTTGTCGAGGTGGACGTGAAGAACCCGCTGAGCCAGGGCCCATTCTGCCTCCTATGCTCATCCTGAGCCCGATTATATGGGAGTTGGACGAGGACATCCACACGGCCACATGGAGAGAACCTGTGCCCCCTGGTTGCCTAGAGAACCGTACCTTCATTCCTCAAGAGTGTCGGCAAGCCTTACTAAGAGCAATACATGAAGTCCCTGGCTGAGGGCACCCGGGTAGAAGGCAAACCCTACATCTGGTTAGGGGGTGATACTGGTGGCCAGGGATGAGTAAAACAGTGGCAGAATTTGTCCGGGGCTGCAACATCTGTGCCATCTTAAAGACTCCCCAGCATTTACCAGTGGGCAAACTCATCCCCTTGCCTACTCCACAACGGCCATGGTCGCACATCAGCATTGACTTTGTAACGGATTTGCCATGGTCAGAAGGTTTCACCTGCATTCTGATGGTCGTCGATCGGTTCTCCAAGGCCTGCCGCTTTGTCCCTCTCCGAGGCCTCTTCACGGCTCTAAAAACAGCAGAAGCACTCTTTCATCATGTCTTCTGCAACTTCGGCCTCCCGGAGGAGATAGTGTCAGACCGGGGCTCTCAGTTCACCTCACATGTCTGGAGTGCGTTTTTCCGGCTACTGGGAGTCACAGTCAATTTGTCGTCCGGGTACCACCCCCAGTCAAATGGCCAAACCGAAGGGAAGATACAAGAACTGGGGAGGTACTTGAACATATTGCCATCAGGACCAAGTGGAGTGGAGCCGGTTTCTGCCCTGGGCTGAATACGAGCAGAACTTGTTGGGTCAGGACACCACAGGACTAACTCCTTTTTTGAATGCATGTTGGGGTTTCAACCCCTGCTGTTCCCCTCGTCCGATGAGCCTTCCAAGGTGCCCGCGGTGGACCACTAGTTTTGGGAGAGTGTCTAGACATTTGAGGCCGCACACACTGAATTGCGCAGGGCAGTGAGGGAGGCCCGGTGACATGCGGATGCATGAAGATTGGAGGCCCCATCTTACAGGCCCAGAGACTGGGTCTGGCTGTCCACCAAGGATCTCGGACTGCGGCTTCCCTGCAGGAAGCTGAGCCCCCGGTACATCGGGCCTTTCAGGCTCGGGCAGCGGATCAACGGGGCGGCTTATCGGCTGGAACTTCCCCCGCAGTACCGGATTCACCCCACCTTCCACGTGTCACTGCTCAAGCCGTACACCCCATCAACCGCCCAAAGCGGTAAAGTCAGGCCCCCTCCGCCTGAGGTATTGGACCAGCCCTCGGTCTATTCAGTACGAGAAGTGCTGGACTCTCGTCGTTGGAGCAGAGGCCTGGAGTATCTCATGGACTGGGAAGGCTACGGCCCCGAGGAACAGTCATGGGGACAGGACATATTGGATCCAGCACCCCTGGAGGAGTTCCACGTCACTCATCCGCTTCATCCGGCGCCCCGGGGTCGGGGCCGGCCCAGGCGCAGTGTCAGGGCATCAAGGGGGCGCCCCTGGGGGAGGGGGTACTGTCAATGAACCACCAGCCACACCTCCACCTATCACTCCAAGCAGCTCTCCTACTTACTAATCATCATCTACACCTGGCCCTCATCAGTTCTCACGCTACATAACCTCCATTCCTCCACCAGGTCATTGTCCGTTCTACAGCTTAGGCTAAGGAACACTGTCGGACTACCCAAGCTACTCTGTTTGGTTTAGCATTGTTTACAGGATTCTGTGTGTTTTGTTGCAACTGTCTAGTCACAGCTTTCACCAGGGTTAGTTAACCTGGAGTTTCGTTGCGGTTTGCTGTTTTTTGCCATGCCCTTTTGTTCTTCATTAAAAAAAACCTTCGCTGGATTTCACTTCGTTTTCCGGCCATGTTCTTTCGCATGACAGATATTCTTGTATATTATATTTTATTTTATATAGTTTTTATACTTTATTTATCTGTCTTTATTTTCTTTGTTTTATTTTTCTCCCCATCCTATTCCCTCATGCCAGACCGTCATAAAAAGCATTTCACTGCATGTCATACCCTGAATGTATGTGTATGTGACAAATAAAATTTGATTTGATTTGATTATTGCATATTTATGTAAAATGTCATAATTTTGTCAAACCATGGTTTGTCATGTGAAAGTTTAGTTAACGTATTGCACTTTTTTATGTTTTTTAAAGAAATTATGCTTATGAATATAAAAATTCATATTTGCACAATAACTCATATTTTTATGAAAAAGTTAAGATTTTTTGTGAAATTATGGTCTAAAATATGAAATGTAATATTTTAATAAACACTATTTATTTATTTTTTTATAAAAGAAAGTCAGATTTGTTTCAAACCATTGTTTGCCATAACAGTTTTTGCGATTAACATTTGCACTTTTGTTATATTTTTATTATGCCCAAACGAAACGTAATTCTTACCTAAAGCTGTTTCCTGTTTGGATAAGAAGACATACTAGCCGGAGATGTGTGAGCCCAGATAAAGACTCCCTGTATACCTTATGTACTAACATCGTAAATATTCTATAGACACTGAACAGACAAAGGAATGTGTGTGAACCAGTGTGAGAATCATCTTAACACTTATGTTAAGATTTAGCATCACACACCAATAAAATAGGATGTTCTTTCTTAGGAACAGGATCGGTGATATAAACTGCAAATGAAAAGATAAAGACAAAGCAAAACAAGAGATTTTATTTCATTCCATCCCTACATGCATATAATCCTTTTATTCTCATTACCACTCCAATCGAAGCCTTTATGGCCTGTCTTACCATTGTCATCAAACATGGCAACATACAAAGTACAATTCCAACAATTAATACAATAATCAATCCTAAAAGAAAGTATTGTTCAACACTCGTAAATAAATTCCTAATCTTCTCAACTTTGTCAGCAGTAATTCCATGTTCTCCAAGACATCATGAGACAATTGTTTCTCAGTGCTTGTTTAATATGTCTATAAGCAGTATTATCAGGTATACATAGCAGTTTCTTCTCTCTGAATGATGTGTTCAAAGAGAATAAGGAATTTGGAGTGTAATTACAACTATGCACATATTGTTATAGATTTTAGACCAAGAGCAGGTATCAGGGTAAGCTAAACATAACAGTCGAGTGAGTCAGAACTTCACCCCGGGGGTGGCCCCCTTTCTACTTTAAAGAAAGGATCTTTTCATGGTCTCTCAACTATTTCAGTCCTGAATACTCACTTAGGTATGCTTCTTAGGCCAACAGACCAATTTGTGCACAGATTAAGAGGGTGCTGTTTTGGTCGGGAAAGGCCGGCCCATTAGAATTTCAAAAGGTGACAGTTTAGTAGGTGAAGATGGGGTCATTCTTATTTCTATGAGTACTGCCAGGAGAACAACAGTCCAATTTTGGCCTGTTTCAATGCAGGCTTTAGTAACACATTCCTTAATGGTTATGCTCATTCCGTCTACCAGTCCAGCTGACTGTGGGTAAATGGGAAAAATTAAAATGCCAATCAGTTGCTAAGCTTTTAGCCAAAAGTTGTGTTATTTTAGAAGAAAAAGGTGTGCTGTTATCACTTTCAATCACACTAGGAATCTAAAATCTAGAGATGATCTCTTTCATTAATATTTTTACAACTGTTTTAGCGTTCTCTGTCGCGCAAATTATTCTGGCCACTTCTGAATCTGTCAACTATAACCAACAGGTATGTAAAAATACAGGTGGCATATATGGTGGATTACCTTCAGACATCTGACATGCACTTGTAATTGCCACCAACTCTGCAGCTTGTGCAGATATGTATTTGGAATGATTCTGAAGCTATAATAAAACATTTTTTTTTATTGTATAATTTTTTTTTTTTTTTTAATTATTATTATCTATTTTTTTCGTGCATATAAAAATTATCTTGGATTCTTTTAGATACTTCAGACAAAATCACCTATATAAGCCAGATCATAAAGAAACGTCTTCTAATCTTGCATCTTAATGTCTAAGGTGAGAAAAACATTGTTGTGACGGATTCATCCCACCAAAGGAAATTGTTATCATTAATTAAACATAACCAAGAAATGAACCATGCATAACCATGCATAACCAAGAAACGAACACACATGCAGCCCTATTAGCTGGCAAATAGGACAATTCCCACAAGCAAGGAAGTATCCTAAAACTTACCTTGATGGGTGATTTACCACCGGATATTGCTGGAAATTATCTCGCTTTTCTCGCAACAAATTTTGTATAAAAAATATACATTTTTTCAAACCATTGTTTGTCATCATGTTTTGCGTTGATTTTTTGCACTTTTAATGGATTTTAGTTAAATGATGCTAAAATTCATATTTTCACTATAATTCATATTTTTTTGAAAAGAGTTAACAGTTTCTTTAATTAAATTATGGTTAGGAATATAAAATGTAATATTTTAATTTAAAAAAATTATATAAAAGTAATTTTTTTCAAACCCTTGTGTCATCACGTTTTGTCTTGAATTTTTGCACTTTCAACGGTTTTTAGTTAAATGATGCTTATGAATATAAAAAGTTTTTCATTGGATTTTTGCATTTTTTTACAGTTTTTTATAAAATAATGCCTTTCAATATGAAAACTAATATTTTACCAATTAATTTCATATTTATATGAGAAAAGTCATATTCATGTCAAAACATGGTTTATCATGATATCTTTTTCGTTCATTTATTGCACATTTATTGATTTTGTGAAATAATGCTTATGCATATGACTATTTATATGTTCACAATAACTCGTAAAAACTTGATTTGTCATTTCATGTTTTTCATTGAAATTTTGCACTTTTAAAAAATTTTACCAATTAATTTCAAATTTTTATTTTTTTAAAAGTTATATTTTATAAGATTTTTTTGCCTGCATATTGTACTTTTTTAATAGTTTTTTATTAAACGATGCTTATAAATATGAAAATTTATATTTTCACAATAACTATCACATTTTCAATGAAAATGTCATATGTATTTGTCAATATATGATTTGTATGGTCACTTTTTTGTTTTTTGTTTCTTAATGGCAATTTTTTTAAAGGTTTTCCATGAACATTTGCCTCTGAATATAAAAATTCATATTTTCTTAATGTCTATCATATTTTGTTATGTAAAAAATCATACTTTTTTCAACCCATGGTTTGTCATGTAAACGTTTTTAGTTCACGGATTGCACTTTTTAACATTTTTTTCATTTAATTGTGCTTATAAATATGAATATTCCTATGTTTACAATAACTATTTTTACGAAAAACGTTATATTTCTGTCTAAACATATTGTCATGTCACCTTTTCATGCACTTATTGCAGTTTTTAATGAAATTATGCTAATGTATATGAAAATTCAAATTTTCACAATAACTCATAATGATAAAGGTTAACTGATTATATATATATATATATATATATATATATATATATATATATATATATATATATATATATATATTATGATTATGAATATGAAATTTAATATTTCAATAAAAATTAATAAAAACAATTTTTTTTTTATAAAAAAATGTTTTATAAAAGAATGTAAAATAATTTTTCAAACCATTGTTTGGCATCACGTTTTGCAAAGATTTTTTGCACTTTCAACGGTTTTCAGTTAAATTATTTTTTTTATTTATTTATTTTTTTACAGTTTTTCATGAAATTATTCCTTTCAATATTAAAATTTATATTTTACCTATTAATTTCATATTTATATGAGAAAAGTAATTTTCTTCTTCTTCTTTCGGCTGCTCCCATTAGGGATTGCAACAGCGGATCATCTGTCTCCATACAACCCTGTCCTCTACATCTGCCTCTTTCACACCAACTACCTGCATGTCTTCCCTCACCACATCCATAAACCTCCTCCTTGGCCTTCCTCTTTTCCTCCTTCCTGGTGGCTCCATCCCCAGCATTCTCCTACTAATATAACTCATGTCCCTTCTCTACACATGTCCAAACCACCTCAATCTCGCCTCCCTCACCTTGTCACCAAAACAACCAACATGCGCTGTCCCTCTAATAAACTCTTTTCTAATCTTGTCCATCCTCATCACTCCCAACGAAAACCTCAACATCTTCAGCTCTGCTACCTCCAGCTCGGCCTCCTGCCTTTTACTCAATGCCACTGTCTCTATCCATCCAACATCGCAAGTCTCACCACCAGTGTTGTGCTAGTTACTAAAAGATAGTAACTAGTTACAGTTACTCGTTACTTCATTCAAAAAGTAACTTAGTTACTTTGTTGATTACTTACAACAAAAAGTAATGCGTTACTGTTAAAAGTAACTTTTTAGTTACTTTTTTGAAGAACCTTCTTTAACGTTCCCATTAATGCCCTTTTATGTGTTATGGTCTATACAAACACAAAACTGACTTAAACACAAAGTCATTTTAAACACTATTTTATTTAAGTCAGACCAGCACAAACTGAATATATCACAAGGATTTCTGAAATAAATAACAAAACAAGCTGAATAATATATTCACAATCAAAAACTAAAGTGGCTTCTGCTGTTGTGCTGAGCTCTTAAAAATGGTCCTTTCACAGCTGAAGTATGAAAACTATCAACAATGGATAAACAATGGAGTTCCTGGAGAAGATTTGACAGATTAGAGTTGCTGTTTATCACTGTAGATATGACCTTCGAACCAGAAAGACACAGCCTACATTTGATTTAAAAGTTTTTGTTTGTCTTTATACTCAACTAAAGTGAAATAATGAGCATATTTCCACTTTGAGAAACTCGTCTTGCTCTCACCTCGACTCGCCATTGCTGCCGCACAGACCTGAATAAACAGAAACATGCCCACAGTGCGTCTTCTTTGTGTGTATACAGAGGGTAATCCACCAATCCGACAATGCGTCGCTGCTGTAAACAGGTTAGACTGTAGTCTACACTTCAGCCGAAATTAATTCATTTAATAAAGTAACGCACCATACGGTAACGGAGTTACTTCATTTTTAAAAGTAACGCGTTACAGTATTCGTTACTGTCAAAAGCGTTACTGCCCAACACTGCTCACCACAGTCCTATAAACTTTCATTCTTGCAGATTCTCCATTCTATCACAAATCACTCCTGCCACTCTTCTCCACCCTGCCTGCACTCTCTTCTTTACTTCCCTAACACACTCTCCATTACTTTGCACTGTTGCCAGGTACCTGAACTCCACCACCTTCTCCACCTCTTTTCCCTGCAACCGCATCACTCCACTGCCTTCGTTTTTTTTTATTTACACACTTGTACTCTGTCTTACTCCTACTGACTTTCATTCCCCTTCTTTCCAGCACATACCTCCACCTCTCCAGGCTCTTCTCAACCTGCTCACTACTCTCACCACAAATCACAATATTATCCGGAAAAATCATAGTCCAGGGAGACTCCTGTCTGACCTCGTCCGTCAACCTGTCCATCACCACTGCAAACAGAAAAGGGCTCAGGGCCGATCCTTGATGCAGTCCAACCTTCACCTTAAACCAGTTTGTCATTCCTACTGCACACTGCACTGCTGTCACACTGTCCTCATACATGTCCTGCACCACCCTCACATACTTCTCTGACACACCTAACTTCCTCATACAATACCACACCTCCTCTCTTGGCACCCTGTCATACGCTTTCTCTAAATCCACAAATATACAATGCAATTCCTTCTGTCCTTCTTAATACTTCTCCATCAACATTCTCAAAGCAAATAATGCGTCTGTAGTGCTCTTCCTTGGCATGAAACCATACTGTTGCTCACAGATGGTCACCTCTTCTCTCAGCCTGGATTTCACTACTCTTTCCCATAACTTCATGGTGTGACTGATAAACGTAATTCCCCTGTAGTTACTGCAGGTCTGCACATCTCCCTATGCTTAAAGATTGGTACCAGCACACATCTCCATTCCTCAGGCATCCTCACACCTTCCAGAATCTTGTTAAACAATCTGGTTAAAAACTCCACTGCCATCTCTCCTGAACATCTCCATACTTCTACCGGTATGTCATCTGGTCCAACCGACTTTCCACTCTTCATCCTCTTAAATGCTGCTCTCACTTCCTCTCTACTAATCCTATCCACTTCCTGCTTCACTAACTAAACATCATCCAGCTTTCTCTCTCTCATTTTCCTAGTTTATCAGCTGCTCAAAATACTCTCTCAACATTCTCAACACACTTTCCTCACTAGTCAACACATTTCCATCTCCATCTTTTATTGCTCTAACTTGCAACACATCCTTCCCAGCTTGGTCCCTCTGCCTGGCCAATCGGTACAAATCCTTTTCTCCTTCCTTAGTGTTCAACCTCTCACACAGCTCCTTGTATGTCTTTTCCCTGGCTTTTGCCACATCCCTCTTCACCTGCTGCTGCATCTCCTTGTACTCCTGCCTACTTTTCTCATCACCCTGTCGATTCCACTTCTGTTTTGTTAACCTCTTTCCCCTTATGCTCTCCTGCACGTCCTCATTCCACCACCATGTCTCTTTGTCTTCCTTTCTATTTCCAGATGTCACACAAAGTACGTTTCTAGCTGCCTCCCTTATCACTCCTGCCATAGTTTCCCAATCATCCAGCACCTCTTCACCACCACCGAGCCCCTGTCTGACCTCTTCCCTTAACCTTACACTACACTCTTTCTCCTTTAGTTTCCACCATCTTATTCTTCTTTCAGTCCTTCCTCTACTCCTCTTCTTCTTCGCATCCAAAACCATCCTACAGACCACCATCCGATGCTGTCTAGCTACACTGTCCCCTGCCAACACCTTACAGTCTCCAATCTCCTTCAGGTTGCATCTCCTACATAGAACATAATCCACCTGTGTGGATAATCCACTTTCCTCCACTCTTATAGGTCACCCTATGATCATCCATCTTCTTAAAATCCGTATTCACCACTGCCATTTCCGTCCTCTTAGCAAAATCTACCACCATCTGCTCTTCTACATTCCTCTCCTTAAGGCCATACCTACCCATCACCTCCTCATCACCTCTGTTCCTTTCACCTACATGTCCATTAAAGTCTGCCCCAATCACCAATCGTTCATTCCTAGGTACACCATCTACCACTTCATCTAATTTACTCCAGAATCTTTCCTTCTCCTCCATTTCACAGCCGCTTGTGGAGCATAGGCACTGATTACATTTATCATCATCCCTTCAACTTCCAGCTTCATGTTCATCACCCTATCAGAAACTCTTTTTACCTCCACTACACTCTTACTGTATTCTTCCTTTAGAATCACCCCTACACATTTCTCTTTCCATCCACACCATGATAGAACAGTTTAAACCCACCTCCAATGTTCCTGGCCTTACTCCCTTTCCACTTGGTCTCCTGAACACACAACATATCTACCTTTCTCCCATCCATCATATCAGCTACCTCTCTCCCTTTAGATAGTACATAGTACATAGTACAAATATTTAAAGTATCAAACCGAACCTCTACCCTCCTACACTTCTCCTTTCCTTGCAGTCTCTGTAGACGTCTTCCCCCTCTCCTTCTCCTCCTTCAACCAACAGTAGCCCAATTTCCACCGGTACCCTGTTGGCTAACGATACCTGTGGCGGTCGTTGTTAACCCGGGCCTCGACTGATCCGGTATGAAATTCTTAATCGTGACCCGCATATTTGATTTGGCACGTTTTACGCTGGATGCCCTTCCTAACGCAACCCTCCCCATTTATCCTGGCTTGGGACCGACACTAAGAGTGCACTAGCTTGTGCCTCCCTAATGTCTGTTTTTTTTCATAAAAATAGTTATTGTAAAAATATGAATATTTATATTGATAAGCACAATTAAATTAAAACCTTTAAAAAGTGCAATCCATAAACGAAAACTTTAACATGACAATCCATGGTTTGACAATAATATGATTTTTTTTACTTAACAAAATATGATATTTTAAAAATACGAATTTTCATATTCAGGAAGCATATGTTCATGGAAAACATTTAAAAAATTGCAATTAAGAAACAAAAACAAAAAAAGTGACCATACAAATCATATTTTGACAAATACATATGATATTTTCATTGAAAATGTGATTGTTATTGTGAAAATATGAATATTCATGTTTAAAAGCATTGTTTAATGAAAAAACTTTTGAAAGAGCAATATGCAAGCAAAAAAAAATTACATTTAAAACCATGGTCTTAGAAAAATATAACTTAAAAAATATATATACACATATGAAACTCATTGGTAAAATGATTAATTCTTATAGTCATCAGAATAATTTCATGAAAAAATTTTAAAAAGTGCAACAATTCAATGAAAAACATGAAATGACAAATCACATTTTTACAATTTATTGTGAAAATATAAATGGTCATTTTCATAAGCATTATTTCACTAAAAACCGTTAAAGTGTAAAAACTGTAAAAAAAATAAAAAAATAAATAATAATAATAAAAATAGTGCAAAAATAAAAAGTTAAATGCAAAACATGATGACAAACAATAGTTTGAAAAAAAATTGACGGCTCAAAAGAATTATTATATTTATAAAATATTATATAATATTTAAAATACTATTGACTATTGAAAAGTGCAAAAAGAGAATGAAATGGGTTAGAAAGTCATGATTAATTACAAACGAACTCAAAACCCATATTTTGCAAAGACCTGTGGCGACCCCTAATGGAAGAAGCCGAAAGAAAGTTATTTAGGTTTTTTTTTCTATGTGCTGTCAAGAATGTGCTTCTTATGGTCTGAAAATGCGATTCCACAAGTCTCAGGCTGCTAGGACGAAAAGAAAGCGGTTTTTCAAACCAAGCGTATATGCACAAACAGCATGCACTTGCCCGAGATAAATGTACATGTTTATGATAAGATATAAAATTACAAAACATTTTCTGACCAAAATATGACATTTTTCATATAAATTATATAGCTTTTTCAAAAATAAAAATTTTCATATTCATAATTTCATAAAAAACTGTGGAAAACTGCAAAAAAGAATGAAACTGGGTTAGAAAATCATAATTAATGTAAAACGATACAACAAAACATATTTGGCAAAGCCTGCTATGTGCTGTCAAGAATGAGCTTCTTATGGTCTGAAAATGCGATTCCGCAAGTCTCAGGCTTCTATGACGAAGACAAAGCGGTTTTTCGAACTCAACGTATATGCACAAACAGCGTGCAATTGCCCATGATAAATTGACATTTTTTCATATAAACATTATAGTTATTTAAAACGTATTAATTTTCATATTCATAATCATAATTTCATAAAAACTGTTGAAACCTCAAAAACGAAAGAAAATGGGTTAGCAAGTCATAATTAATTAAAAACGATACAACAACAAATATTTGGCAAAGCCTTTTATGTGCTGTCAAGAATAAGCTTCTTAAGGTCTAAAAATGCGATTCCGCAAGTCTCAGGACGAAGAGAAAACGGTTTTTCGAACCAAGCGTATATGCACAAACAGCATGCATTTCCCTGTGATTATTTTACATGTTTATGATAAGATATGATATTACAAAACATTTTCTGACCAAAATATGACATTTTTCATATAAATAATATAGTTATTAAAAAAGTATTAATATTCATATTCATTGACTTTTCGTAAGCATAATTTAACTAAAAACTTTTGAAAGTGCAAAGATTCTTGATGACAAACAATGGTTTGAAAGAATATGACTCATTTATAAAATATTTATAGTTTTTAGTAAAACATTACATTTCATATTCATAATCATGATTTCATAAAACTTCATCATAAAAATATATTGTAAATTATTTATTGTAAATGTACATAATGTTCATTAAAAAATGGTCCATAGCAAAACAAAAAAGTGACTATACAAAAAAAGTTTTTACAAAAATATGACTTTTTCATTAAAAAATTTATATTGTGAAAATATAAATTTTCTTATTCATAAGGATCATTTAATGAAGACATTTTTAAAAGTGCAATATGTAAGCCAACAACTTACATTTAAAACCATGGGCTGAGAATAATATAACTTTTTTAAATAAAAATATGAAATCAATTGGTCAACTTTCATATTCATCTGAATAATTTCATGAAAAACTGTTAAAAAGTGCAAAAATTCAATGAAAAACGTGAAATGACAAATCAATTAAATCAAGTTTTTACAAGTTATTGTGAAAATTTAAACGGTCATAGTACCAACTTTTAAAGTACCAACTCAAACCTCCACTCTCCTACACTTCTCCTTTCCCTGCTGTCTCTGTAGACGTCTTCCTCCTCTCCTTCTCCTTCTTCGGCCAACAGTAGCCCAATTTCGACCAGTACCCTGTTGGCTAACGATACCTGTGGCGGTCGTTGGTAACCCGGACCTCGACTGATCCGGTATGAAATTCTGATTTGTGATCCGCATATTCGATTTGGCACGTTTTAAGCTGGATGCCCTTCCTGGCACTAAGAGTGCAATGGCTTGTGCCTTTCTAATGGCTGGGTTAAATGATGCTGATGTGGTGGAGAGGAATATGCCACCGCCTTGTGGGGCAGATAACAAGCCTTTGACTAAGGAAGACTGAGTGGGCAACAGGATCCTAGTCCTCCCACCCAATGCTTTAGGTCTCAGTATAACGAGTAGTTATATGTTGGTGTCTATCATGTTGTCATGTGCTACTACAGATAAGGTGAGGTGGGCTTCAGGATCTATCTTATTCACGGTGGTAGCCTGAAAAGTGCGTGAGTGTGGAGAATACTCAGGAAAAACCCACCCTCCCAGATCTAACAGCATAGATGAGACGGCCCCACTCCTTAGTATAAAGGACTCAGGTTAACTTACACATGTTCAATTTAACGAAACAAAAATATTTATTTAAATAAAAAACATTAGTTTTATGAAACGGCTCAAAATGAAACCAATATATATAACTGTAAACAAAATAAAAACAATGTGACTGTTTCAGTAAACCTTAAACAACTGTGTTCTGTGTTCTGTGAAATCAGTTCACCTCAAATTTTAAACAGTTCACTTCAAAAATCCAGGGGAAATTATACTCAGTCCATTCACGAGTCAAAATGTCCATAGACTGGCAACAAAAATATATGAGTCTTTTTGTGGGAAACTCACGTCAGTTTCTTGAACAACAGTTTCTTTAAAGCACAGTTCTGTTTTTAAACATGTTGAGAAGAAAAGGTAACTTGCTTATCAACATTCAAGGAAAAATGAACAAATTATTGTACATCACCACCCTTGGGTCCTGGACAGAGCGCTGAAAGGTGTCCGGATAGGCAGGGTACTGTTTCCTTAACTCTTTGATCCCCAATGATTGCCCTCGTGATCCTGAAAGACACAGCACGCCCCAACGAGGCCACAATCCTGTCCAACGGTGATCAATTAGAGGAAACAACGAACACACGATGCCATCCAACGAATCAGCCAATAGTCCCCGCAACAGCATCCACTACGCTTTGAGTTCATTTGAACTTACAAAAATCTGGATGTAAATCACAAAAAGAACCCAAAAACATGGGGGTATTCATCTTCCGCACCGAATAACTCGAATGACCTTTACAGGCCTGTTGTCCAGCCTCATTCACGAGCATGACGAAAAAACTTGCTACGTTGCTAATAATAACAGGCTCGTTAAGACGAACGGAGACTTAGAAGCACGTCAGGTAGCTTTGATGCATGTCATCAGTATCAAATATCAAAATAAAAAAATATCAAAATATCAAAATAAAAGTCCCCTCATAATTGAATCTGTATATCCACTACACTGATGTATATGAAAATTCTTATTTCCACAATAAAATTTTTACACATATAATAATATAATATATATAATATAATATAATAATAACACAATAACAAGTTTAATATATTTTTATGAAATTATGATTATGAACATGAAATGTAATATTTTAATAAAAACAATCAATTTTAAATAAAAAAAAAATTTTTCAAACCATTGTTTATCACGTTTTGCGTTGAATTTTTGCCCTTTTAATGTTTTTTTTTTTCAATTAAGCTTATGAATATGAAAATTCATATTTTCACAATAACATATTTTTATGAAAAGTTAACAATTTTTTTTATGTAATTACGATAATGAATATGATATTTTATATTTTAATTAAACAATTTTTTATAAAAGAAATGATGAAGGATAATTGATAGTTTAATGCAATTATGATTATGAATATGAAATGATGAAGGATAATTGATATTTTAATGCAATTATGATTATGAATATGAAATTTTATATTTTATTAAAAACAATAAATATTTTATAAAATAAAGTCATATTTTTTTCAAACCATTGTGTATCATGTTTTGCGTTGATTTTTTTTGCACTTTCAATGGTTTTTAGTTAAATGATGCCTATGAATATGAAAAGTCATAATTTCACATTATCTTGTAAAAACTTTGTCATACACATTTTTCAATTAACTTTTGCACATTTTTTTATTTTTTCCTAAAATTATTCCTTTCAATATGAAAATTAATATTTTACTAATTAATTTCATATTTATAAAAGAAGTCAAATTTATGTTAAAACATAAATTTTGTAAAAAAAATTTCATTTACTGATTGCACTTTTTATGATTATTAGTCAAACAATGCTTATGAATATGAATATTTCAATGAAAAACATGAAATGACAAATCAAGTTTTTACAAGTGAAAATGAGGTTGAGATCCAAGATGGCGCCGCTGTGTTTGGCCTGCCACTTGGTCCTCTGTTTTTTCATGTTTGTTTTTGCTATCGTTTCATCGCTTATTGTGTATGATCGCCGCACGCTGCTGGAATTGCGTTTTATAACCAATCGCCTCTTAAATACCCAGTCCTTTAAATCACCACCGCCACTGTTGACATTAATTCCTCCTTTCCTGAGATGCCCTGTCTGTCTGCTACCAGGCAGGAAGCGCCGGAGGAGGCGCGGTCGGAGAGGCGGGTTACACGCCAGGCTGAGGACTCAACTGGTTTCTCCGTCTACGAGGTGTAAAGATCAACCAGGATTTGGCAATGATAGAAGATCGCAGGAATGCTACCGATGGCTTCGGCAGGTTGGCCCCAACACAGATGTTCTATTTTCGTGTCCCCGCCGCGCTGAAACATCCACCCGGGGTTGTGTTCAAGAAAACCTCCGTCCAATTCCTCGTGTGACATCGTCGCCTGCCAACCTTTCCACGTTCCGCATAGCACTTTGTAACACCAGATCGCTCAATAACAAAACATTTGTCCTCAATGATGTCATCTCCTCTCACAATCTGGATCTGTTTATCCTCACCGAAACCTGGCTTCCCCAGATGACATCAGTGCCTTTTCGGAAATCCTCCCCCTGCTTACCTTTACCTAAACACGCCTCGGCAAACGGGTAGGGGCGGGGGGATAGCCACTATACACAGACAGTCCCTGAAGTGCCGCCAGCTGTCCACTAGAGGGTATTCCAACTTTGAGGTACAAGTATTTGTGCTCACACTACCCTGTCTGATCCTATGTGCAGCAATCTACCGGCCGCCCAAATCAAACAAGGATTTTTTAATTGAGTTCTCAGAGTTTCTGTCAGAGTTTCTAGCAAAGTTTGACAATGTTCTAATCTGTGGTGACTTTAACATTCATGTTTGCTGCCCCACTGATAAACCTGCTAATGATTTTAAGGCACTTTTAGACTCTTTAGATCTGGCTCAGTCAATTTCCTGTCCCACCCATAGGTTAGGTCACACTCTTGACCTTATTATCTCTCGTGGGGTGATTGTGTCAACTTGCGAGGTCATGGATTTTCCCATCTCTGACCATTCTCTTATACGATTTGACATTTGTGCTGTTTCACCTGTACCAACGTCTACGGACCCTCATCGCCGTCGCATTATTACCTCATCTACAGTCGAGGATTTTATTGCTGCCTTCTCTGTTTCTGATCTCGCCTTTATTGATGAATTGGCATCGCCTCCCTGTCCGGACCGTTTCCTCGCCTCCTTCCATACCATCTGCTCCCAGATTATGGACTCTGTTGCACCCTATAAGGTAAAGTCCACCAATGTTCCTGCGGATCCCTGGCTCAATGATACAACTCGGGCCCTCAGGCGCCGGTGTAGGCAGGCCGAGCGAAAATGGATCCACCTATCAGAGGTCACTGAAGGAAGCTAAAGGACAGTACCTCTCTGCTATCATCAACAGCAATGGCCACCGCCCTGGAATTTTATTCACCACTATCAATTCTGTCATTAATCCGGTGTCTGTCGCCTTGAATGACGTTTCTGTAAACACGTGCAATGCTTTCAAGCAACATTTTTTGGACAAGGTTTCGTCTGTTAGGCAAACCATTACACAAATCCCCGCTGTTGCCATCTCTACTCGTGCAGCGCAATGTGTGCTAGAGAACTTTGATGCAGTCACCTTGGTGGACCTCAAAAAAGCTGTCCACGAGTTGAAGCCCACCACCTGCCCTCTAGACGCTGTTCCTGCCAGAATTTTTAAGGAGGCTGTTGACACCATAGGTCCCATCCTTGTCTCTTTCATAAACAACTGTTTTAGCATGGGTACTGTTCCCGCTGCTTTCAAACACGCTATTGTTAGACCGCTACTCAAGAAACCCAATCTTGATCCCTCCACACTATCCAACTTTCGCCCTATATCTAACCTGTCATTTCTGTCGAAGTTGATGGAGAAGCTTGTTTTTACTCAGCTTCAGTCTCACCTTCGACTGCACGACATTGGTGATATATTTCAGTCTGGCTTCAGGTCGAGACATAGCACTGTATCAGCGTTATTGAGGGTCCACAATGACATCCTTGGAGCCCTGGATGGAAAAAGCTCTGTGGTTCTGGTGTTACTGGACCTGACCACTGCATTTGACACCGTGGATCATGCCATCCTCATCTCTCGTCTTCAGCATGTTGTCGGTCTGCAGGGTGCGGTGCAAAATTGGTTTTCATCATACCTCACTAACAGAACTTTCTCAGTTGTACTAAATGATCGTTCTTCATTGGTTGCTCCTCTGTCATCTGGTGTGCCTCAGGGATCTATTCTTGGTCCCATTCTGTTTTCTCTCTATATGCTGCCACTTGGTCAACTCATTTCCAATCACAAAGTTCAATTTAATTTTTATGCTGACGACCTCCAGATCTATCTTCCTGTGATTCTGAGTGATAGCTCTGCATTGGACCCTCTCCATAACTGCCTTCAGGATGTTAAACAGTGGCTTTCCCAGAACTTCCTTCATCTGAATGAAGAAAAGACTGAGTACATCCTTTTTAGCCCGGACTCACCCAATAAGAAAGGTAGATATGTTGTGTGTTCAGGAGACCAAGTGGAAAGGGAGTAAGGCCAGGAACATTGGAGGTGGGTTTACACTGTTCTATTATGGCGTGGATGCAAAGAGAAATGATGTAGGGGTGATTCTGAAGGAAGAGTACATTAAGAGTGTAGTGGAGGTGAAGACAGTTTCTGATAGGGTGACGAATGTGAAGCTGGAAGTTGAAGGGATGATGATAAATGTCATCAGTGCCTATGCTCCACAAGTCAGCTGTGAGATGGAGGAGATTCTGGAGTGAATTAGATGAAGTGGTAGATGGTGTACCGAGAAATTAATGATTGGTAATTGGGGCAGACTTTAATGGACATGTAGCTGAAGGGAACAAAGGTGATATTTTTCTCTCATTTTTCTCGTTCATCAGCTGCTCAAAATGATTTGTATGAGGAAGTCAGGTGTGTCAGAGAAGTATGTAAGGGTGGTGCAGGACATGTATGAGGACAGTGTGACGGCAGTGAAGTGTGCAGTAGGAACGACAGACTGGTTCAAGGTGAAGGTTGGACTGCATCAAGGATCGGCCCTGAGCCCTTTTCTGTTTGCAGTGGTGATGGACAGGTTGACGGACGAGGTCAGACAGAAGTATCCCTGGAGTATAGTCCAGGAGTATCCCTGGACTAGTATCCCTGGATTCGCAGATATTGTGATTCGTGGTGTGAGTAGTGAGCAGGTTGAGAAGCCTGGAGAGGTGGAGGTACACGCTTGAGAGAAGGGGAATTAAAGTCAGTAGGAGTAAGACAGTGTACATGTGCGTAAATAAAAACAAAGGCAGTGGAGTAGTGCGGTTGCAGGGAGAAGAGGTGGAGAAGGTGGAGGAGTTCAGGTACCTGGGGTCAACAGTGCAAAGTAATGGAGAGTGTGTTAGGGAAGTAAAGAAGAGAGTGCAGGCAGGGTGGAGAAGAGTGGCAGGAGTGATTTGTAATAGAAGGGTATCTGCAAGAATTAAAGGGAAAGTTTATAGGACTGTGGTGAGACCTGCAATGTGTGGATGAGACAGTGGCATTAAGTAAAAGGCAGGAGGTTTTAGTTGCGAGTGACGAGGTTAGACAAGATTAGAAATGAGTTTATTAGAGGAACAGCGCATGTTGGACGTTTTGGTGACAAGGTGAGGGAGGCAAGATTGAGGTGGTTTGGACATGTGCAGAGGAGGGACATGAGTTATATTGGTAGGAGAATGCTGAGGATGGAGCCACCAGGAAAGAGGAAAAGAGAAAGGCCAAGGAGGAGGTTTATGGGTGTGGTGATGGAAGACATGCAGGTAGTTGGTGTGAAAGAGGCAGATGTAGAGGACAGGGTGGTATGGAGAAGGATGCTTCGCTGTGGCGATTCCTAATGGGAGCAGCCGAAAGAAAAATAATTAGATTACTTTCCTCATATAAATATGAAATAAAAAGGTAAAATCTAAATTTTAATATTGAAAGAAATAATTTCATGAAAAACTGTAAAAAAAAAAAAAAAAAAGTGCAAAAAAACTTTTACAAAAAACCTGATATGACAAATCAAGTTTTTACAAGATAATGTGAAATTATGACCTTTCATATTCATAAGCATCATTTAACTGAAAACCGTTGAAGGTGCAAAAAATCTTTGCAAAATGCCAAACAATGGTTTGAAAAAAAATTGACATTCTTTTATAAAATATTTATAGTTTTTATTAAAATATAAAATTTCAGATTCATAATCATAATAAAATTTTTTTTTAAAAATATATATATATATATAGATATGAGTTATTGTGAAAATATGAATTTTCATATACATTAGCATAATTCATTAAAAACTATTAAAAAGTGCAATAAGTGCATAAAACAGTGACATGACAAAATATGTTTAGACAGAAATATAACGTTTTTCATTAAAAAATGTATTGTAAAAACATGAATATTCATATTCATAAGCACAATTAAATGAAAAAAATGTTAAAAGTGCAATCCGTGAACTAAAAACTTTTACATGACAAACAATGGGTTGACAAAAGTATGATTTTTTACATAACAAAATATGATAGTCAGTAAGAAACTATGAATGTTCATGGAAAAATTGTAATTAAGAAACAAAAAACAAAAAAAGTGACCATACAAATCATATTTTGACAAATACATATGACATTTTCATTGAAAATGTGATAGTTATTGTAAAAATATTAATTTTCATATTTCTAAGCATCGTTTAATTAAAAAACATTAAAAAAGTACAGGCAAAAAACTTACAATAAAAACCATGGTCTGAGAAAAAAAATTACTTTAAAAAGAAATACAAATTCTTTTGAAAAAATGATTTTGTCTGAAGTATCTAAAAGAATCCACGATAATTTTTATATGCCCGAAAAAAATAGATAAATAAATCAATTATACAATAATAATAAAAAAAAAAAAAATAATAATAATTTTATCATAGCTTCACAATCATTCCAAACTCGACTTTGAACCTTTTAGGAAGAGATATGATACATAAAATGGGAATGGTGTTTCTGTTTTATTTTAATCCAATGTTTCACTTTCTTTTCCTTCTGTCCTCATGCTTTCAACTGAGCCACAGCCACATCTGAAATATTTCTTCCGTGGTAGTACAGACATCCTGCCTGATAAGCCAAATTTAGGTGAAGTTAACCCTAAATTATGGGCTTCTCACAAAGACAGGGCAGGTCAATCCAGGTAAAGCCATATGTATCATGCACTCAAGAAAACACACCATCCAGTTTTTGTTAAATAATATCCATTGTCATAAGAGAAGAATGTTTATGTGAAAATGTATTGTCACAAAGTGTTTTGATTGAGACACATTCACCTTATAACACACCAATTAATCCATATTTGAATGCGGATAGAAATAGATAGATTTACGAGAGATTAATAAAATGGTTATTCCGTTAGCTCCAATGGTGCCCGATGTAGCTACCATTGTTAACTCTATACCAGCAACTCACAGATTTTTTACTTTGATTGAACTTTGTTCTGCCATTTTCAGTGTCCCTTTGGCCTCAGAAACGCAGCCGCTTTTTGCGTTTACCTACAGGGGACGTCAATTCACCTGGACCCGTCTTCCTCAGGGTTTTGTTGACTCACTAGCCGTATTCTTCACTGTAGTGCACAGAAGTTTGGCCGATATACACCTTCCAGAAACAACCTGCATCCTTCAATAAGCAGATGACATCCTTGTCACAGGACTAACTGAGCAAGACTGCCACAAAGCATCAGTGGTTGTCTGCAATGTCCTGGCTCAGGCTGGGGGCTGGGGGGATTCTAGCCAAGGAACATGGAGACAAATATCGCCCTGTCGTGTATCTTTCCAAATCTTTAGACAACATAGCACAAGGGTTGCCCTCATGCTTGCAGTGCAGTGGCTGCTGCGGCTCTGATGGTCAAGGATGCTGAGAAAATGGTGCTGTCACATCCTTTGATACTGTACACCTCACATCAGGTAACAGCTATTTTACATAACCTCAACACACAAGATATGACAGCACAACGTAGAGCTGGTTATGAAATCACGCTCTTGGCGACAAAAAAAACGATTAACGATTAAGCCTTCTTCTCAGCTGCATTCAGCTGTAGTAGCGCTGCGTGATCTGCTAGACTTTATTGACTTAGATGGTTTTGATGACGCACACGATTGCCTTAAACACATTGAACAAGAGACCTCTTGTAGGTCCGATCTTTTAGAAACGGCACTGGAAGAGGGGGATTTCCTATATGTAGATATATCATGTTCAAAACCCTCCGATGTGTATTTATGTGGATATGCGGTTGTAAGATTACCTGATGAAATAGTTGAAGCTAAATCATTACCATACACATCTGCACAAGCTGCAGAGTAGGTGGCACTTACAAGTGCATGTCAGATGTCTGAAGGTAATCCACCCTATATGCCACCTGTAGGAAATTTGAGATACCTGTTGGTTATATTTTACAGATTCAGTAAGTGGCCAGAATCATTTCCATGCGTGACAGAGAATGCTAAAACAGTTGTAAAAATATTAATGAAAGAGATCATCTCTAGATTTTGGATTCCTAGTGTGATTGAAAGTGATAATAGCACACCTTTTGCTTCTAAAGTGACACAACTTTTGGCTAAAAGCTTAGCAATTAATTGGCATTTTAATATTCCTTTATCACCCACAGTCAGCTGGACTGGTAGAAAGAATGAACAGAACCATTAAGGAATGTGTTACTAAAGCCTGTTTTTAAAACATGTAAACCTGTCTGTGAACATAATGATGATGTAAGTGAACGTAATCCAGAAATGCCACTGTCTTCTCTGGGCTACAGTCCCTGACAAAAGTCGTGTCGCTTGTGTACAAATTGACCTGAAGTGACGCTGAAATATATTTCTAATCAAGATTTTTTTTTACAAAAAATGGCTCATTTTAATCCCAACAGCTTTTGTAATAATGTCTTAGTGCAAAACGAAACTGTCAAAAAGTATTCTAATATTCACATAAAGCCCATTGAGTTAATATTTGCAAAGACATTAGTGTTGTCGCCTTGTCATATGAGCTTCACCTGTGACTAATAATGGATCAATTAGGTCTCAGGTGTGTATAAAAAGAACCCCAATACACTAGACCTTCACATCAACTGCAACTAGACACCTGCAAACATGCCTAAGATTCACCCTGAGGCTAAAGTTTTGATTATTAAGAGGCTGAAGACCAGATCCACTGCTGATGTTGCAGACACCTTCAATGTGTCTCAGCGTCAAGTACAGAGGATAAAAAAAAGATTTGAAGAGACGAGACGTTTTTTGACAAGCCCAGGTCAGGCAGACCCCGCAAGACAACTGCTCAAGAGGACCGTTTGTTGGCTCAAAAATCCAAGGCCAGCCCATTTTCCACTGCAGCAGAGCTCCACGAGACCTGGTCACCTGAAGTCCCTGTGGCAACCAGAACAGTTTGTCGGATTCTGTCTCGAAATGGCATCCATGGTCGAATCAGTGCCCAGATTCCAGCACTAAACAAAAGACAATTGAAAAACTGTGTGGCATTTGCCAAGGCCCACAGCCTGCTAAAAGTATGGACGCTGGAAAAGTGGCAGAAGGTGGATTTTTCAGATGAATCTTCTCTTGAATTACACCACAGTCACTGCAAATATTGCAGAAGACCTACTGGAGCCCGCATGGATCGAAGATTCACCCAGAAAACAGTGAAGTTTGGTGGCGGTAAAATCATGGTCTGGGGTTACATCCAGTATGGGGGTGTGCGAGAGATCTGCAGGGTGGAAGGCAACATTAATAGAATAAAATACCAAGAAATCTTAGCTCCCTCTTATATCCCCAACCATAAAAGAGGCCAAATTCTGCAGCAGGATGGTGCTCCATCGCATACTTGTATCTCCACATCAAAGTTCCTCAAGGCAAAGAAGATTAAGATGCTCCAGGATTGGAGCGCAGTCACCAGACATGAACATCATTGAGCATATGTGGGGTAGGATGAAAGAGGAAGCATGGAAGATAAAACCAAAGAAGGCATGCAAGACTGCTTTCTTTGCTATTTCTAATGACTTCATCAATAAATTGTATGAATCCTAGCCAAACCGCATGGATGCAGTCATTCAAGCTCATGGAAGTCATACAAGAAATATTAAATTTGGATCTCACAGCACCACTACTTAATTTCTAACACCAATTGATTAATTAAAAGTCAGGTTAATAGCAGGTGTTTCTACAAAATAGATAAGTGACAAACTTTTGTCAGGGACTGTAAAGCTTGTATAAAATGGTCCATGTGGAGATTTCTTGAGCCACTGGAAAGTTGCTGGGACTCTGAACAATCCTCAAGAAAGTGTCACAAATTAGCATAATCAGTGTGGGAAATTTTTTTCAGCCTTGGGTACCAGGACTTGGGTACCAGGACCAAGTGGCTGAGTCACTGTGGGACTCGAGCACAGCTGTGATGTCTGAATCACCTGTTTTGTTTTGTTGTTGTTTGGGTTTTTCTGTCTTTTTTTGGGTGTTCGGGCAAATAATATGGCTGCACATCAAAACCCCTAGAAGTATCTGTGGTGTATAGAGGTTGATAATTGATCACCGTGGGCTGATTGTGCTGCAAGATTAGGCCAATCAATAGGAATTGTCCAAACATATCGTCCGAAAAAAAATCATCATCACATATTGGCCATCGGCTTCTCTGATTTCTAAATATCGGCATTGGCCAGAGAAAAACCCATATATAGGTCAACCTCTAGTGGTGTACTATAAGATTAATGTGCTTGGGCAGAGGTAAAATTCCGGAACCTTAAAATTCCTGTTGAAACTTAAAAATTTCTGTGCATTGGGGTGGTGAGAGATGGTCTCCACAGGAAACAGGATTGTTTGAATCCTGCCTTTGTATGTATGGTTTAGGCTTTATCTCCTCCCTCTCTGCCACCAACTGCTGACCATCGATTACTATCTCTTGCTATGAGGCATGTTTGTGAGGTTGCTCCAAAGGGAAATCTCTCTTCCTATGTCTAACTGATGCAGAGCTGAGGTCAATGGCCCTGCCCAATGGCACTGCCCTCTATTTGGAAACTCTGTGTCTCTGTGGATGTGCAACATATAAAATATGTTAAATAATATTTAAGATGTTCAGACATATGCTTATTTACAACAATGAGCAATATTGTATTGATTAGATCTGTTTTTTGGACCATGTTAAAAAGCCCAATGAAGTAGCATAAAACAAAAGTCTTTTATCTGGGATGTTAATGAGTGGTTTGACAAATAAATAAAATATAAAATCGTTTTTTTTATATTTGTTTTGTTGCTTTAGTTATTAAATATCTGTAAAGAAAAGAAAGTTCTGTATTTTTGCTCTTTTCCACCTCTGGTTTGGAATCATATTTCAGTTTGAGTGACAAGACATGTAGTTGGTTAAGAAATATCAGCACCATCTCCCATATACCAATGGCTAAAAGTCTTAGAACTAAATATGTGCAAAAGAAAGAACTTTAAGCAAGACACAGTATTACACATTCATGGATCATGCATTTACCACACAACCATTATAGTACATGAGTAAGTGACCTGAAACCGTTTCTGCTTATGTTTTTTCAATAGTAAGTGTTTTGGTGATACTAGATGTTTGCATAACTTTCATTATTTGTTGTTTTCCAAACTGTTGAGCACTAAATTATCTGTGAAATGATGATGATCGATTATTATATCTGTGCTTCTGTTGATTAGAAATTCTTCAGCAGTCTTAACTCTGACTTATTGTCTCTGCAGGTGAACTGGTTGTCAAAAGAGTGGGCTAAGAGGGCAGCTCTCCCCTCCCATGTGGTCACAATTTTGGATAACTTTCCAACCAACCTGCATTCTATGTCCCAGTTTAGTGCTGCTGTCACTGCTCTAAATAGTGAAAGCAATTTTGCGTGAGCATACTCTGAGGGAGTTCATAAGAGCAAGTACTGGGAGTTAATAGTAAGTATATTTATTAATTATAAGAAAAAAAACATTTGCATTGTAATGTGAAAAGCTAAAACTGAGTAGAGAATGAAAGAGTCAACAAAAGCAATCACTGGGAGGCAAGTGTTTGTTTATTTGCAGAAGCTAAGTAATGTGCAGGCAAGTTGTGTGTTCTATATTCACTTAATGTCTCTTAATTTGTTTTCTGGTTTAGTTTGTGTATGAGGACTCCATGAACCTGATTGCCAAGCTTCCTTGTATGGCAGCTAAGATCTACGGCAACCTGTACCATGAAGGCAGCAGCATTGGAGCCATTGACTCCAACCTCAAGTCAAGTCAAGTCAAGAAGCTTTTATTGTCATTTCAACCATATATAGCTGATGCAGTATACAGTGAAATGAAACAACGTTTCTCCTGAACCCAGGTGCTACATAAAACAACATAAAACAACAGTCACAGAACAGAAGAACACAGGGCCAGGAACTAAGATCCTCGCCACATAAAGTGCATGTGTGCAACTGGTGCAAACAGTGCAAGAGACAACACAAGACAGTGCAAGACAACACAGGACAGTGCAGGACAATACACAATACACAAAATATAAAAATAAAAGCAGCAGTAGCTCCGCCAGTAAAACCTGTCGTGACAGGATAAGGTGCACAGTAGCAGAAATGTAAACAAATATAAACAGAATTTTGCAATTCTATAATAGTGTAAAAATATGGTAGCAGCAATCAAGATAAAGTGATCAGTGACCAAGGATTAACAGAATATTGTGCAAATAGAGCAAGTCCCGGAGATCAGCAACAAACGGCATGTAAACATTATGCTATAATGAGAGGTGTGAATGGTGCTGAAACCTGGGTGTGTGAAGTGTATGTGTGTTGAGTCCGGTTGTACAGATCAGTCACTCAGTTGTGTGTAAGTGTGTGTGTGTGTGTGTGTGTGTGTGTGTGTGTGTGTGTGTGTGTGTGTGAGAGAGAGTTCAGTCCAGATGTTTGTTCAGGAGCCTGACGGCTTGCGGGAAAAAACTGTTGCACAGTCTTGATGTGACGGCCCGAATGCTTCGGAACCGTTTCCCTGATGGTAGGAGGGTAAAGTATGTGTGACGGTGTGTGTGGTCATCCACAATGCTGTGTGCTTTGCGGATGCAGTGTGTGGTGTAAATGTCCATGATAGAGGGGAGAGAGACTCCGATGATCTTCTCAGCTGTTCTCACTATCCTCTGTAGGGTCTTGCGATCCGAGACGGTGCAATTCCCAAACCAGGCAGTGATGCAGCTGCTCACGATGCTCTCGATGGTCCCTCTATAGAACATGGTCAGGATGGGGGAGGAGATGGGCTTTCCTCAGCCTTCTCAGGAAGTAGAGACGCTGCTGGGCTTTCTTGGTGATGGAGCTGGTGTTAAGTGACCAGGTGAGGTTATCCGCCAGATGAACACCAAGGAATTTGGTGCTCTTGACGATCTCCACTGAAGATCCATCGATGATCAGTGGAGAATGGTCACTCTGTGCTCTTCTGAAGTCAACAACCATCTCTTTGGTTTTGTCCACGTTCAGAGACAGGTTGTTGGCTCCACACCAGGCTGTTAGCCGTTGCACCTCCTCTCTGTATGCTGACTCGTCGTTCTTGCTGATTAGACCCACCACGGTCGTGTCATCAGCAAACTTGATGATATGATTCGAGCTGTGCCTTGGTGCACAGTCGTGAGTCAGCAGAGTGAACAGCAGTGGACTGAGCACACAGCCCTGAGGGGCCCCAGTGCTCAGTGTGGTGGTGCTGAAGATGCTGTTCCCGATCCGGACTGACTGAGGTCTCTCGGTCAGGAAGTCCAGGATCCAGTTGCAGAGAGAGGTGTTCAGGCCCAGTAGGCTCAGCTTCTCGATCAGGTGCTGGGGAATGATTGTGTTGAATGCTGAACTGAAGTCTATGAACAGCATGGACAGAATGAACAGAATGAACATAGACTTCTATGAACAGAAGTCTATGAACAACCTGGACTGGTCTCACAATTTCACTAACATGTTGGGCTACAATGATCCCCAGTTTACTGAGCTCATGAGACTCTATCTCACCATCCACAGGTTATAAACATTTTACTTATTGTTTAAAAAGTAAGTCAGTGTTGTATACAGTAAATATACAGTCTTTTTCAGAAGCCAAATGACAAACTGCACAAGTAGTAGAAGACTGGTGTTTATTGGTTGCGGGGAAAATAGAAAAATATTTAAACTTAAAAGTTTAAAACTTCCTTTTTTGTGTGAGTGCTTTCAGTGTTTTGTAACTTTTGGTGTCACACAAGTGTGCGACGATTTATGTTGTCACACAAGCACATGAAATCATGGAACTTTTGCGGGCTCCAAGCAAAACTCGTGAGGAGCATTTTCTCCTGAAGATAAAATATTTAGAAGACTAAGTTTTAAACATGGAAATCAGCTTATAACTTTGCACACTGAAATTGCCTTCATTGTTCTCACAGATTTGCCTCACACTGTGAGAAGGAAAACTATTTAATAATGGAAACCACATGTGTGTTTTTCTCCACTGATTCAGTGACCATGAAGGTGGCAATGTCAGTGCCCACACCAGTCACTTGGTGGGCAGTGCCCTTTCGGACGCATATCTCTCCTTCAGTGCAGCCATGAATGGTCTGGCTGGACCCCTACATGGATTCGCTAACCAGGTAAGTGAAGCAGGAGTGAAGCAGTATTACCTCAGAAATTTTCAGAATGTTTCATTGATTCATTCTTTTAGTGGGCTTTTTTTCCTTTTTTCCTACCAGATTTTCTGCTTAATTTAATCTTGACTAATTTACCAATTAGGTCTCAGGTTAGGGGTTAGTGCCTATGCCTCATCTCTACTAAAAATTAAGCTGTTAGTATTATCATCTTCAGCATGTCAAATTTGTCTTTTATCACATTTACCAAGTGAAATGAACAATTTCATGGGGTATATTGGTAGAAGAATGCTGAGGATGGAGCCACCAGGCAGGAGGAAAAGAGGAAGGACAAGGAGGAGGTTTATGGATGTGGTGAGGGAAGACATGCAGGTAGTTGGTTTGAAAGAAGCAGATGTAGAGAAATGAGGGTGTATGGAGAAGGATGAAGTAGATAATTAATTAAATTAACCAGTTTAAATGCATACCTTTAAGCTAAACATAATAGCATATGAAATATGTATTTTAGAATCTTCTGTTATAAGATTTTGATAATGAAAATAACCATCTTTGGAAACAAACAATTTAAAATACCATTACCAACAGTGTTGGGCAGTAACGCGTTACCGGTACTTACTTTTTACAGTAACTAATACTGTAACGCGTTATTTTTTTAAATAAAGTAACTTCGTTACCGTACAGTGCGTTACCCGTTACTTTTTTAAATGAATTAATTTCGGCTGAAGTGTAGACTACAGTCTAACCTGTTTACAGCAGCGTCGCATTGTAGGATTGGTGGATAAACCACTGTAAACAGGAAGAAGACACACTGTAGAATTGGTGGATTACCCTCTGGATACACGAAGAAGACGCACTGTGGGCGTGTATCCGTTTACTCAGGTCTGTGCGGCAGTAATGGTGAGTCGAGGCGAGAGCAAGACGAGTTTCTCAAAGTGAAAATATGCTCATTATTTCACTTTAGTTGAGTATAAAGACAAAAACTTTTTAGTCAAATGTAAGCTGTGTCTTTCTGGTTCGAAAGGTCGTATCTACTGCGATAAACAGCAACTCCAATCTGCCGAAGCTCCTCCAGGAACGCCATGCTAGAAGCTAACCCGGTGTTTTGTTCTACATTGTTGATAGTTTTCATACTTTAGCTGTCAAAGGAACATTTTTAAGAGCTCAACACAACAGCAGAAGCCACTTTAGTTTTTGGTTGTGAATATATTATTCAGCTTGTTTTGTTATTTATTTCAGAAATCCTTGTGATATATTCAGTTTGTGCTGGTCTGACTTTAATAAAATAGTGTTTAAAATTACTTTGTGTTTGAGTCAGTTTTGTGTTTGTAGACCATAACGCATAAAAGGGCATTAATGGGAACATTAAAGAACGTTCTTAAAAAAATGACCAAAAAGTTACTTTTACAGTAACACATTACTTTATGGTGTAAGTAATCAACAGAATAACTAAGTTACTTTTTGAATGAAGTAACGAGTAACTGTAACTAGTTACTATTTTTTAGAAACGAGCACAACACTGATTACCAATACCATTTAAAACTTGGTTTATTGCATTTTTCAACTGATATTTGGCATTGTTTATATCAACTTATTCAGGGTATTTGTATTCAAATGTACAAAGGCAACATATTGAGTTTAACTATCATTAATTTAGACATTTTAAAGCCTATAGTATAGTGGAGTGCACGCAGGACATGCAAAAAAAAAAAAAAAAAGCATTGAGTATGAAAGGTGAAGCATTTTTTGTAAATCAACATTTGTCTTGTATCTTGCAGATATACCACATATATAACACATTGTTTAAAAAATAGACATTTTGTTCAATTGTGAAGATATATAATATATATTATAAATGTAATTCTGTATAATAATTAAGTGATATATGCATGAATATGCAAACATTGAAAACAAGCATTTGAACATTTAGCATTTGAAACCGCAGTAAATTACATTAGAAAATAGATAAGTTAACTGTTGTAGTAGACAAATGCTATAAAATAGAACAGAACGGAGAAACGCAACAAGCTAACAGGCTTGATTTAAAAAGAAAAAAAAAAAAGGAAAAAATTATGTATAGACAAAATATTTAAACCTACCTCACCATCCTTTTACTATGACTGGTAAAAGCAAATTTCATCTTTCAGGTAATTATGGTCATGTCTGAGTTTAATATTATTTTCTTTTTTGTATTAATTATTAGTATTATTATATATATATATTTTTTTGTTTATATGCATTATCTTATGTATGTCAGTAAAGGCTTGGACAAAAAACAACTATATATATATATATATATATATATATATATATATATATATATATATATATATATATCTATATATATCGTTATAATAACATTTTAATGAGGAGAATTGCAGCGTTGCACACTTTGGCCAGTTGATCCAAGTTGTTTTAGTGTTGTTTTTTAAGTGAAGATCTTGGATGGTATTTCTGCATTAGGTAGTGGTATAAAGTACTGTAACTTTTGGATGTTTGTTTCCAAAGATGGTTATTTTCATTATCTTCTCTAAGACCTTTTTTTATATGGCTAAAGTATTTTTTAACAATTAAAGCTGAAGCCCATTATAGTGGCAAAACTTTATTGTATGTGTCCTAGGTGGTGCCTGGCTATGGGCATGCTGTTCTGAGGAAGACAGACCCACGTTACACATGTCAGCGAGAATTTGCCTTAAAACACCTTCCCAATGATGCCATGTTCAAAATGGTGTCTCAGCTTTTCAAGATTGTGCCCAATGTGTTACTGGAGCAGGGCAAGGCCAAAAACCCTTGGCCCAATGTTGATGCTCACAGTGGAGTACTACTGCAGGTAAATAATTATATTAATCTCATTTTCTGGATTCTGGATTATGATGGTTTATTTGGTTTTTATTTGAGTTTTTTTTCTTGGGTCAGTAATTTAAAAGGTGGTGTTAGTTGCTAAATTAAACCATAATGACAAAGTGATGTGACAAATGTTCTTAACATTAAAATGTATAAATTAATTGAAATTGAAATCTAATTTAAATATGTATTCAGATACTTTATTCTGTACTCTGTGGAAGTTCTATTAGCAGCAATTACAGCTTCTTGGGTAGGTTTCTACAAGCTATGCATATTTAGATTTGGATAGTTTCTCTGATTCTTCCTGGCAGACACACTAAAATGTTCAGGTATATACTCAGATGATGTGAGGGTCGTAATTTGGCTGGGCCACTTTGTAGCAGGTTGTCCTCAAGGACCTCATGCTCTCAGGGCTTTTTTTAATGTGCCTGCCATAATGATTTTACTTAGGACTAGCTTCTGTCTAGCCAATCTAAATTAATACCTGATTATTGTTTTTGCAGTTTTCTGTGGCCACTGGGTGCTGGGTCACTCTTCTGACCAGTGCCCTTCTAGCCTGGGTAATGTGTTTGAATGAATCGCCAGCTTTGTCTTTGTGGTTCCAAAGTACTTCTTTGTTTTTTGGTACAGTGGGGGAAATAATTATTTGATCCCCAGCTGATTGTGAGTTTACCGTCTTACAAAGAAATAAACAGTCTAGAATTTTTATGGTAGCTTTATTTTAGAGAGACCGAATATAAAAAAAAATCCATAAAGAAAATCGCAAGAATTCTGACTACCACAGACCCAAATTAGTTCTATCCCTTTAGTAAAGTGCTCCTAATATCATGTATGTTTTGTTTTTTTGTCATATTGGAAGCCCCATCCACAAATGATCTTCAGTGTTCTAGCTGAGGTTCTCATCCAAGTTTCTACAGTGCATGGCCCTGTTCATGTGGTGAAGTCACCCTGTACCCTTAGCAGAGAAACAGCCACAAAACAGAATGTGTCCTCCATGTTTGGCAGTAGGGATGGTGTTTTTGGGGTCTTTCTGCATTTCTCTGCTTCCACACATGACGAGTTAAGTTGATGCCAAAGAGCTTAATTTTGCTTTCATCTGACCACATCACATTCTCCCAAGCCTTCTCTGAATTATTCAGGTGTCCATTGGCAAACTTCAGATGGGTCTGTTCATTTGCGTTCTTCAGCAGCAAGACCTTGGTGTCTTACCAATGGTTTTCTTGGTGACTGTGGTCCCAGCTCTCTTATCATAACAAGCTGACCCCTTAACTTTCTCAGAATCATCCTCACCTTATGAGGCGAGATTTTGCATGGATCTCCAGAGAGAAGGGCGATTTACTTATCTTGTATCTCTTAACAAGCTTCTTGCTGATGGTCTTTGCCTATTCCAGCCTTATGCAGGTCTACAATCTTGTCCCTGATGTCCTTTGACAGCTATTTGGTCTTTCCGATAGTGGTGGTGATGTTTAAATGGAAGAGGCTGATATATACATAACCAGTTGCTGTCAGGAGTTCTTTCCTAAAGGGTTGGTACGGGATCCAATACTTATTTCACTCGATCAAATACAAATTAATTTATATGTAATATTTCATTTCTTATTCTGGGCTTCTTTTTTTCATATTGTTTCTTTTTGTTAAAATAAACCAATCATAAGAATTCTAGGCTGTTCAGTTCTTTGTAAGGGGGTAAATTTACAAAATCAGCAGGGGATCAAGTAATTATTTCCCCCACTATACATATATAGCTTTATAAAATGTTTTATTTCCTCGTCCAGATCTGCAGTGACTCCAAACAATTGGTACCGCAAGGCTCATGCTTTTGTTTTATGCCGATGATCAAAGTTTGAAATCAAAGAACTGAAACAATCAATTAAAATTATCTTTTATTTTCTGATATTTACATTTAAACATATGAAACAACTTTGGACATGGCTAGCATTTTGTTTGAAGCCACTAATTTTTCTTTTCTTTTCCAAATTAATCAAAGATTTTGGAACTGGCAGGGGTTTATTGTAGTCTGTGTGTGAGATTGTGTTAGACTGTTTAAATGATTAATTGCTCTAAATATTTATGTCAGGAATCCCCCTGCCACGCCCCCTTCGCGGGCTGTCACACCTGGGCATTCCAGAGCTCCGTGGAGGGTGCCTCTACGCCTTCTGTCTTCGCCGAGGGCGTTGCTACGCTCCAGGTCTCCAGGAGGCTCGTCTCTCCGCCTCCAGTCTCCTTGGGGGTCGTCGATCCGCCTCTAGTCCGCGCCAAGGACTTTCCTGTTCCTGCTCCTGCTCTCCGCAGTGTTGGTCGCTTCGCCTTGGGCCCTTCCCTGCTGTTCCCGGCTCCGTGGCGGTTCCGGCCGGGTCCCCTTCGACCCTGGACGATTAGAGGGGCCCTCCTCTGAGTGCCCTGGCCCACCGGGCTTTCTGGGGGTGGGGCGTCCGAGCTTCTTCGGGGTTGTTGGTGGTGTCAGGAATCCCCCTGCCACGCCCCCTTCGCGGGCTGTCACACCTGGGATTCCCCGAAGCACTCCGCTTCTTCTCTCGTGCGTGCCCTTCACTCCCACACACTCACTGTCTGTTATTAAACATATGTGTTTGGTTAATGCTGGTAGTTACTATCGCATGTTCCGTTTCTACGCTGCGTGCTTTCCGCCTCAGACTCCTCACTCTCTCGACGGCTGCGCTTCCTTTCCGAAGCGCACCCTTGGATTTCCTACAGACTGGTTTGCTCTCGGTTCCGGACTTTGTGGGCCGCGTTCACGGAACGCACCACCGGATATATTCATGACTTTGCATGCTTTTGTTTTAACCTGCCCGGTCTGGTGAATAAACTTTGTGTCTATTGCTTACCTCGGCTTCCGCCTCGCCTTCCGCATAACAATTTACTCTTGGTTTTGCCTGTGAAGGCACTAACCTTTATGGCTCATAATGATTATAGCAGCAATCCAGGGGGTCATTCATCATACATCACTAACTTCATCTGAGATCAAATAACATATCCAGAATTTTCCAATCGTGTTAATGGTTCAATGATCAGGCTAATTAATTTATTTGAACATATGTGAGGATTTGATTAGTAGAGCTAGTTGGAGTTGACTAAGATTATTGCACATTCATGCCCTGCTTGAAAGGCCCTATATTGATACTAGAAACCATAATCTGCAGCACTGTGATTGGCTGGTTATTGGTATAGTGGCCAAAAAGCTTGCATTTTTTTAACCGCTGCATAATTATTGCTTAAAGGTAAAAATTTGAATTTGAAAGTCTGTGAGGCCATGAAACACCTGACTAAAAGTTTACTAAGCATTAAAACACTCATATTTATAACATGCTTATTGTATAAAATCTAAACCATAATAAATTAAACCTTTTTTTGTTTCTGTTGTTTTCTACTTTTTACTACTTAAACTACTTAACAAGTCAAATTTATTATGAGGGTTCAACAAATAGTTAATTTTTCATTCACTAGAAAATTATATCTTTTCAAAAGTAAGTTGTTGTGTAAGCTCTGTGGTGTTCTTGCACCACAAGGCTGTGACAGACTTCCTGTATCATCTCCACTTATAAAGCCATGGTCTAATCCTGTTTACATAAAGTAAGGCAGTTTCCAATCAAGCTTGAGCTCACAGACCTGTTGCCATAACAGCAACTCCCGGATGTGCTGCAAAGAGGCAAATTTTGGATAATTTTTTTTCAACAATAAATTCCAGCAAATTGAGTAAACCATGTACAGTACAAAGAACGGGCTCCTGCTGTTACAACCCAATATAGGATTAAACTATAAAAAAATCAAAAACAGGGCAAGATCAAGATAGAATTTTCTTTTTATTTAAACATGAAAAGCATGTTCTATGCAGATAAAATTTTAATTCCCATTAACTACACACAAAGTAAATGTCAAATGTTTGAGAAGAAAACCACAATAATATGACAATTCCCACACGTAATTCACCAAAAGAAGACAGTAGTTACCATTTTCTATGTGGTATTACAATTGTTTGTTGTTTGTGTGCTTTTTAAAGGATACTTTATATACAATTAAAACGGTTAAATCCAAAGTAGTCCAAAGAGGCAAATTCACAGACAAAAGCAGCAGTGGAATTTTAACCAACATGGTAGTGGCAATAACAAAAAGTAAAGATAATAATGGGCTGTTTGACAACATATGCAGAGGTTTGATCAATAGAGAATCTTCATCAATCAGCAGGATTTAATGTTTTCTTTGCATGAAAAAATTTAATATGTAAAACCTTATTTCTTAAATTTATTTCCTAAGACATATTATAATAAACTGAATTTACTTTGCAAGGCTCAAACTTTTTTTAATATGCGAAATTTAAGAAAATATTGTTAACATAAATGGCACATAAGTTTAAAACCTGCTTTTGTAAACCAAAAAAAAATCAAAAATCTTTGTTTTTCCATGGTGTCCTATCTGAATCATTGTACCTTTTAATACCTTTATTATGATGCTTTGGCTATAGAAACCATTAATATTACACCGAAACACAGTATATGGAACACTGCATTACAGACAGCTGTCCAATGCGGCAAGAATGAATGGCATTACTAATGCAAGTAACCCGGTTAACACAATGCAATTCTCCTTTCACATTGCAATTATAATGCAATTCTCCTTTCTCCTTTACATCATCTCTTGCAGAAGCATCAATATTAACCTTATAGAATGGCCCTGGGTTTTCCATGCATTTTTTATTCATTTTTGTACATTCTTTCTGTGCATTGTGTTTTTTCTGAGAATTTGATATTATGTAACTTGTATGTATGTAGGGAAAAATGTTAAAGTATAAATGTGCAATTTGCTACACCCTGTTTAATTTGCTACATATGCGGGTTGTGAGCTCAGACTAGTATACTCTCTGACCATTCATTCAAAGGACATAAGAATGCTGACGTGATAGGACATCATCTAAAGGGCCTTGGTTTGGGCAAATCGCAGTCTGATTGGTTAGAGCAACAGCTTCAAGAAACATGTATTTGAAGCTACCAAGAGCCACACTGTTATTTCTGAAGGTCTTGCAGTATTAGGTGATGTGACTGCTGAAACCTGGTGGGATAGAAACTCCAACAAAAAATTGCACTTGCCATTTTGCCATCCTATCTTTGCTAGAGTATCAGCCATGTCCTCGGGGACTCTAAAAATCAAATCTGTATCTGTGTTTTTTAGCTTTTGTCATATCTGTTGGTATTTACCTGGATATTGGATTACCTCACAGACCGACCACAGTATGTGAGGACTCGTGCCTGTGAGTCTGACATGGTTGTCTGCAACACTGAGCCCCACAGGAAACGGTTCTAGCCCTGTTCCATTCCACCATCTACACTGTAAACTTCATGTTCAGCTCAGCAACCTGTCAACTGCAGAAGTTGTCTGATGACTTTGCCATCATCGGCCTGATCAAAGATGATGATGACGGGGAGTACATGGGACTGATCCAGAACTTTGTGGACTGGTGCCAATGAAGCTGCCTCCAGATAAATGCGAGCAAGACTAAAGAACTAATGGTGGATTTCTGTAGGCAACAAACTTCATTATCACATGGACACATGGACATTGAGAGAGTGGACGCTTATAAATACCTGAGTGTTCATCTGAACAGCAAACGACTAGACTAGATAATACTGAAGCAATTTTAAAGAGAGGACAGAACAGCCTCTTTCTGCTGAGGAGACTAAGGTCTTTTGGAGTGCAGGAAGAGCTACTGAAGACCTTTTTTGACTCTGTGGTGGCCTCAGCCATCTTCTATGGTGTGGTCTGCTGGTGCAGCAGCATCTCTACTGCAGACAGGAAAAGACTGGACAAGCTGATCACGAATTCCAGCTCAGTCCTGGGGATTCCCCTGGACACTGTACAGTAGGTGGGAGAAAGCAGGATGGTAGCTAAATTGGACAACGTCTCTGGACAATGGTAGCTGCTGGACAACGGTAGCAACGGTAGCTGCTTTTGGAAGCTAAACTGGACATCGTCATTGCTGGAAAACGACAGGGGTGGTGAAAACTGCACAACCAATCATCAGCACTCAACTACCCACTTTGAAGGTCGTTTACTGTAAACGCTGTCTGCAAAGCTTGACGGGCATCATAAAAGATACCTCTCACCCCAACCATGGACTATTCACTCTTTTCCCATTGGGCAGATGCTAGAGGTGCCTCAACGCTTCACAGACTGAAGAATTACTTTTTTCCTGTGGCTGTTACTGCACTGAACAGCTGGATCAATACTGAATTGTCACTTTCTGTGTATTTTGCACTGCTAATCCAGTACACATTTCTTCTCGCACCATCTATAACTCACATTTGCACTACTGTACATTCTACCCATGTTTATACTGTATATACTGTAGCATACATACTGCACATTTATACTTGTACATAAATATATCATCATTTGAGTATATTATTTCTCTGTCTATGCATAATCTTTGCACAGTATTACTATATAAACCATATATTATTACCTACTGCACCTTCTGTACAATATTCACCCTCATCCCTGTATATATGGACCTTATACCCTATTTATCTACTGTTGTCTATTGTAAATAGGCCATGCACTGGTTAGATGCTAACTGCTATTCATTGTTCATTGGCTCTGTACATGTACATTGCACAATGATAATAAAGTTGAATCTAATCTAATTAAGAATGCTGAAAATTATACAAAAATTATTTTTTGTTGTTTTTTGTTAACATAAAAAGTGAATTAGTACTTTAAAATTATAGTAAGCAAAATATTTTATATCCCTATTTCCAGGCTTACATCATTTTAAACTATATTATGAAATTGAATATACTGTACTGTGAAATAGCAACGCTGCAGTACTCCGGTCCAGCAGATGGCAGAAATGTTCTGATGCGCTGTTTTATTTGCAGCAGGAAGAAGATAAAGTACGCAAAGAGGTTGATCTCGACGCATAAGCATATATCTATGGAAGCCTGTTTCCGGCATTGAATGAAAAATTTTAAAAGGTTATTGCGATACAATACTGACTTTTTTTCTCACAATAGCGAGTTTATATCTCACAGTTTTTAGGAAAAAGTCAAAATTGCGAGATATAAACTCTATTGCGAGAAGAAAGTCACTTGAGAAGAAAGAGACACTTTCTGGCAAAGCATATAATAGACTTTCATATCTATAATAACACGCAAATCATAAAGGATTTAGAGTTAATATGGCCATAACTTTTCATAGGGAAAATGCCATACAAAGCTCTGTTTACAATAAAAGGTGACTCCTGTATTAAGTACGAATCACATCTCATGGTTTCCTATGGTGCTTTCCACAAAGTGTCGCAAATGAGTTATAAACTCGCAATTGCGAGAAAAAAAAGGAGAATTGTGACTTTATACCTTGCAATTGCGAGTTTATATCTCTTATATCTTAGAATTTTGAGATAAAAAGACGCATAACCTTTTGTCTATATTCATTACGAGTGTGAAAAAATAAACAGTTTTGGCTGGATAGCAAATAAAGAAGCACCGGAAATAGTGTGTCTGGAATGTGTGTGTTATTTAGATATTTAATTGTTACAGAATTAATTATCTACATTAAATTAAAAACTGTAAAAAAAAAAAAAAAACTGCAGATTAAAAACTGTAACAATCAAATACAGTACTGTAGGAAAGGAGTCCCATTCAGTTGTATTTCCACGCTTCACCACTAGAGGCAGACTGTATGTTTACTAAGCAATGACAAGCTACCTATGACATCACAGTGCACCGTCCCCCATCAAGAGTATAAAAGGCCAGAACACCGCAGCAGCATGCATTATAGAAGTATTAACAGAAGGCAGCAAGAATCACCTCATATACGATCAATTCTATACCCAGTAAAGTTGAGTGTTCTGAATCCTAGAGAGCTAGAGAAAAAACTTCCTAACACTTGGTCCTTCGAGCCGGATAGGAAAACTTCCTAACAGTACAATCGATCCAGTAGGTGGCGGAATATCTCTCTGAAAGTTGGTATACCAACCGCCATTTAAACATCCGAAGAAGGAGAAGTAGAAGAAGGAGAAGAAGAAGGAGAAGGAGGATAGATCGCTTCAGCTACTAAATTGTTGAACGTGTATTTTTCACTATTTATAGTTAAAAACAGCCACTTTCCAGTCACAATGGCGCAATACAAAGGAGCTGCCAGCGAGGCGGGGAGAGCCATGCAGCTGATGAAAAAACGCGAAAGAGAGAGAGAACAGATGGAACAGTTGAAACAAAAAATAGCAGAGGCAAGTGAGATGCATTAAAACACTTCTCTAATTTATTTACTCTTTTTTCAGTTCAAAACAGATGCAGCTGTTTCTACTCTGTATCCCTTTCCCCTAAAAAGAAAGAAAGTAAATGGCTAAAACAATGTACAGACAAAACCAGTACATTTGCTTTGTGTTGTTGCACAACTATTAATTTATACACTTATAATGTATTACATTTTAGATTTCTTTTCAGAAAAGCTGCTCATTGTTATTTTTGCCCCCCCCACACACACACACAAAAAAAGAAAAAAAAAAGTCATTTAAACATTTGCTTCCTACCTTATCATTTAAAATTACTTCTTAGAAAGCGTCAGTTTTCACTTTGTGCAACTGTTCAGTTGAGTTTAATTTTTTACTTTTATATGCAAAACGCCAGACAGATCGATGCATCAAGAATGTTATATTTTTAATTGGTTAAAAACCAGGGGCCATTAAATTATCCCCAATGTATATTAATAATTTTCTGCAGCTCTACAGTGCATGCAGAAATTTCCAGAAGATCTGCAGTTTGTATTCAGTGGTCAGCCTGGTCCATACTCAATACCCAGTATTAATCCAGTCCATCTGGCACAAACACCCGTGCTGTAGTTAGTCACTGCACTCACTTTTTCCCAATTTTAATGTTGGTTATGAACAAAAACAGACAGGCCCAACAACGACAATTGGTGTTTTCTGTTTGTTTGTCTTGTTGACTGTCCTTATCCAATATAATTTTATTTTTGATCTGATACCAAGTAATTTCAAGACAAGTATCATTGATGTACATCCTGATAATACTATGAATATTTATAAAATATTTTAATAAAAATCTTACTGTTAAAAACAATGTTCAGTGGAAATGTTTATACTAATATTGAGTGTCATATTCTGCTTCATGTGAAATACTGTAATATCTTCATATCTGAAACAATCTGTTTGGTATAAAGTAAAGCTCTCTGAAAAAATTCTGCTATAAAGAATTCTGAATCAAGCCAGAAGATGGGGGTCGTGTCTGTGTTACAGCACTTCCTCTGCTCTCCTCAGCTGTACTCAGTCATGCTCTATAGGGTGTTTTATTTTTAGATGCTTTGTCATATATTTGGTATTGCCACGTTTTTTGATATGTCACATGAAGCTTCATCGTTGTTAACTGGAGTGAAAGAACTCCAGATTATGCTTCTTTTTCTTTCAGTCCTGATCGCAGCCATGCACTGGAATCCCATTTTAAACCTATATTACCTATTAAACCTATATATATTTATATACTATATGGCATATTAATATTATTAAAATATTTTAAACTAACTTGTTTTTAAAAAAAAAAAACAGATAGCATGGATACTTCAATTTCAAAATTGATCCTTTTGATACAATGCCAGTATCAGAAATGTGTAAAATTGCATACAAGAATATCTTTTGAAAACTAAACCAATTTAATGCATTTAATTGCCATATTACATACAGACACGCCATTCAAAAAGTCCCTCAACAGTGGCCACTCAGAGTAGGTTATGGGAAAGTATTTGTTTAATGAAATTTGGTTATTCTCACTCATGTATTTATTTAGTTGATCTGAAGTATCAATATGTCTCTGGAAAAGCTGCTTGAAATTTTACACGCACTAAATCTGTGTATTTATTGCCATCTTTAAAAACGTGCTCCACTACCTGCTCCACACGGCCACTGCGGAGGGACCCCCCCTGTCCTCTACATCTGCCTCTTTCAAACCAACGCACTGTACAGTGTTTTCTTTATGTTTCAGTTTAAAATAATCCCAAACTGTAGAATCTTTCTAGTGTTTTCTTTAGCCTGAACCTTCTCCTTGTACCTCATTGATTTCTTCCTGTTCCTCCATTTTTTTTATTCTGCTGCATCTTGTATGTTTATTTTGCCTCAATTAATTTTTGTATTCGAATTACTCAAGTTACTCAATGAATCATTTCAGCCATAGGGCTGAACATTTGTGTAGCATTGGGGCAATGTAATTGATGATTATGCAAAAACAATGTGAACATGGGTTAAACATAATAAGCTAGCGATTGCTGTTCGAGTAACCAGCAGTATTTTTCCACTGTGACATAATTTGTCTTGCATATGGGCATTTCTGATAAATCACAACAACTATCTTTTAAATATACACACACCCCTTTATATCAGTGTATAAGTAATACCCTTTTTGCCTTTCAGGACAACATTGTGAAGTCCAACATTGATAAAAAGTTCTCTGCTCATTATGATGCTGTTGAGCAAGAGCTCAAGTCAAGTACTGTGGGTAAGCAAACTTTAGAGTTAAATATTTTTTATATAATGTATATAAAATCTTATATTAAGATATGACATTAAAATAATTATTGGTTGAATGATTTCAAAGTTGCGTGACCCCCCCTCCATAGCATGATAAGAAAATATTGCAAATAACATACTTATGAATTATAAGAATGAAATGAATTTGCTCTCCGTGTGTGTGTGTGTGTGTGTACACACACAGTATCTCACAAAAGTGAGTACACCCCTCACATTTCAGCTGCAATTTTAGTATATCTTTTGAAGGGACAATAGTATAGCAATGAAACTTGGATATATTATAGAGTAGTCAATGTGCAGCTTGTACAGCAGTACAGATTCACTGTCCTCTGAAAATAACTCAACATGCAGCCATTATTGTCTTTAAAGCTGGAAACAAACATGAGTACACCCTAAGTAATAACAGCTGTATGTCGCTTAACCATGCAAAGCCACATGTGCTGTTCATGTTTTTGTCTGCTTGACTGGACCATCAAAATTTGTGTATCTTGTATTAGAAGAGTTGAAATGTTATGCTTTGAGTTCAATTCTCTCATACTGACCACTGGATGTTCAACATGGCACCTCATGGAAGAGAACTCTATGAGGATTTAAAAATTAGAATTGTTGCTCTACACAAAGATGGCTCAGGCTATAAGAAGATCTGTAACACCCTGAAACTGCATTACAAAAGCTGCATTACAGTTGCAGAAGCTGGCTTCAAAAACAGATGCATGAGTGCTGCTAGCAGTCAGTGTTCAGACCATATGCTGCACACTGCAACAAGTCAGTTTGCATACCCACCGTCCCAGAAGACATTTCTGAAGCTGGCTCAGAAGAAAGCCTGCAAACAAGAGCAAGAGCTGTCCAAGAGCACACCGCCAAGATGACAACTGCCTTGCTGAATAAGCTGAAGGTAAAGGTGATTGAGTGACCAAGTATGTCTCCAGACCTGAACCCTGTTGAAAACCTGTGGGGCATCCTCAAGGGGAAGGTGGAGCAGCACCATGTAATGGCTGTATGTTGAGTTATTTCTGAGGACAGTGAATCTGTACTGCTATACAAGCTGCACATTGACTACTCCAAAATGTATCCAGGTTTAATTTATATAGTATTGTCCTTGTCCTAGTATTGTCCTTGAAATGTGAGTGGTTAAAAAAGAAATATTGTAAATATGCAAGTGAAGGTAACACTTTTTTAATCTACATAGTTTTTTTATGTTCATTATAAATTTTTTTTATCCTTTCGGTTTGGGTTCTGCAATGACTTTTTTTTTAAATCGTAAGAACAGTTTTTGTTAAGGCAGTCCATTGCGAGACATGTTGCATGTAGAATGCAAAGACATCATTGGTACATTCAAACAGAAAACTTATGGCGTGCTGGAGTCTTCTGCATGAGTGTTCTTGTGTTTGATTTAGATTTTCTTTAATCTTCTTCAAAGGTTTGGTGACTTTGAATGACATGAAAGCCAAGCAAGAAGCTCTTGTAAAAGAGCGAGAAAAGCAGCTGGCCAAGAAGGAGCAGTCCAAAGAACTACAGCTGTAAGACATTTACTGCTATTTATTTATGATCTTTACTGACACCCTAGGGTTATTATTGAGTTTTCAGATTATACTTTGTTGATTTCTAAAATCTTGTTGTTTTTTTTTTTTGTTTTTTTTTAGCAAATTAGAGAAGCAGAAAGAGAGAAAGAGAAAAGAGGAACAGAAAAGAAAAATTGCCATGTTGTCTTTCAGTCCAGATGATGGAGATGATGAAGATGGTAAGTTATTCCAGTTTTTAGGGGTCTGACTACACTGCTCAAATATACTATAGTGCAGCATTATATGTTTTGGGTAAGATGGCAGCAAACTTTGAATGAAAAAATAATCTAGAATTGTGCATGTTTTTCACAACCTAAAAAATTTAACTTTTCAGAATAAAGTTCAGCATTATTATATGTGGTCATTAAAAAAGAAAAGTGAAGCAAATGAAGCATCTGTTTTCAAAGTAGTGAAAGACATTAGGGTTTTTTTAGCAGCCAATGATGCCCTTCAGTAGCTGCTTATTTGTGGATTTTTCTCTCTTTACGGTCTGCCTGCCTTCAGTGTAAAACGTTCTCTGATGGGTTGAGCGCCATTGACTGACTCTGCCATTTAGGAGTATTACCGTATTATGACTATAAAGCGCACCCAAATATAAGACGCACCCACTGAATTTTACAAAGATTTTTATTTTGAACATAAATCAGCCGCACCTGTCTATAAGCCACAGGTGTCTACTTTACACAGGCTTTAACGAAAGACAGTGTCTGTTACATGGTGTAATGGTGAAGTATGTTGTGGCTCCTTTAGGAGCATAGCGGTATTTTGGGAATAGCCTGTCGCCACATTTTTCCCGGTATTACTGCATGTGTGCAAGACGAGGAATATGTCCTTATTATTTTCTGATGCTCATTACTAAGTTTCTTTGACTAACCCGTAACGCTGTTTGTGAAACCGGGAAAAACCCAGGTAAAATTCATAAATAAGCCGCTTCGTTTAAAGCGTAGGAAAAAGGTAGCGGCTTATAGTCCGAAAAATATGGTATATGATTTGTGTTGCAACTGGAGTTAGCGAGCTATCCCTTAACCCTGACTCAACACGTTACAACGGCTTGTATCTAAACAGTAGCTGACAAAGTAAGTCATTGTTCACTGTCTTCCTCCTTCCTTTCACAACAATTTCTCTAGAGAGTTTATCTTTTGGCATCGTTGTGCGTTTAAAAATCGCCACCAGTGGAAGCGTTTCTCCTGATGCCTTGCAGCTCAGAACACAGGTGAAGTGTGGGTTTTTTTTTTTGTTTTTTTGTTTTTTTTTGTTTTTTGTTTTTTGTTTTTTTTTAATGCCCGGTTGTTTTCAGCGTGACGAATGATTCTCCTTTCCTGTAGAGAGTGCGAGTGAGCGGAACCTCATCCATATTTATGATGTGGTGTGGCCCGATTCAGTGGAAGCGCACCCGATTTAATATAAAGAGTTTCAATGTTATGGGGCTCAGTTTTTTGGCTTGAAGCTTGTGAAACCGGGAAAAATCCACAAATTAGCCACGTCTCAGAAAAAAGTAGCGACTTATAGTCCAGAAAATACAGTAAATGTTTTTGCACAGAAGCTTGGGTTAACACCAAAATGCTGCCATCTGAATAGATTTTTATGTAATGTTATGATGAATCAAATGCAGAGAGTTTACTACAGGCACCTATTTTGGCAGAGTTGCCATGAAATTATTCTATAAACCGTCCCTAAGTTAAAGCTGAAATAATGTAAGAATTACAACAAGTAGTGGTAAATAATGTTTAGAAAAATATGATTAAATGATCAAAACTGATCCTTTAATAAAAAAGATTTTCACTTTTGGAAAAAAATCTTGTGGTAACAGATCAAAAATAATGAATATGAATTATCAACTACTGATTAGTTTGCTAAGTCCCTCAGATTAATCGATGATTCAGATAAAAAAAATTAAAATAAAAAAACCAACACTTTTTAGTAAAATGTTTTGCTAATTAGAACTATATAAAACCCCAATTTAGGGTATTTATGTATAAAAGTGTACTTTAAAAAATGCTAAATCCACATATTGAGTAAATCTTTAAGACATAACGTATTTAAATGATTATAAAATATAGTATGAAAGGTGAAGCAATTTGTGTAAATCAACATTTGTAATTTTTTTATGATAATTGAAGATGGCAAGTTGAGAATCATGCATAAAAAATTTATATACAAAATACAATAAAACTAAATATTTTTTGTTTAAAAAAAATACACATTTTGTTCAGTAAGAATTTGCTAAAAAGCAAAACAGTGACTAAAAATGTAATTGTTTACTGCTTCTGTTATTTTCTGCTTTTAGATTTAGTGTTTGTTCGCACCGTTTTTAATTGAATCCATCACTATGTCATAAACGAGGTGATTGCGCAGCCTGATGCTTGCGTCTCGACAGAACAGATCCAGTGCGACTGTCCCGAACAAACAATTTACTCAATAGAACTTCAATAAACTATACTATGTTCACATAATGAGATTACACAGTTTTTGCTCACTGTGCTGATGTTTTGCATTCATCCATGACACCAGTGTGTCTTTTCACGTGCTCATGCATCACTGTGTTACTTAAATGCCACACAAGCTCAGCTTTGCATAATTTGCAGGTTACAGTGTTCTTTGTTGCGTTTTAATATAAAATGCTCCCATGCCTTGGATGACTTTGGAAGCACATTTTTTCCTGCTTCCGTTTGAGCCTGTATTCTCTTCTATTTCGCAAGCTGTGCTATCTTACCATCACACTAAGCCATAACTTGAGCAGCCCATCTAATCGATAATGGCATTAGTTGACAATATTTGAGCCACAAATATCTTTCTTGGCATCTTTAAGAGCAGACAATAGAATAATGCAAATGACTGCCCTGGTGAAGATATTGATGTCTTCTGTTCTCACACATCCATTAGTACTGACCACAGTCTTGGAACTTTTCCAATAGGCCACTCTGCCCTGGGAAGTTGTGGGTCAACTATTAAGACTACTGAGCCCGCTGTAAGAGTTTTTTCACCCGTCTGGAGTGTAAGATGAGTTCCTTTCATTTGAATCTCATAGGCACAAAAGGCTTCATGCAGTTTTTAGTCAGCATTACAAAGGTTTGTGCTACAGTCTGACCTGCTCTCTTTCAGTCTGTCATGTCTGGCTATGAATCACAGAAGAGCAAGCAGGAATGCATCCACATCCATAGAGTTTAGAAGCTCTATGTGGACAGTTCTTGTGGTGAGGCATTTGAAAATGATACCCAGCTCTTCTCAATATTTCTGCCTATGTTAGCTTTATAAGGGACAGAACAGTCCATTCCTGAATAAAACGAGGGAGAGAGATGCCTGAGAAATCTGCCATTTGTGGTACTTTGTTTGAGCCTTCCATCGTTGACAGGATTAACAGTTCAGCTGGTGGTGTTGAACAGCTTGCTATCCCTGCAAGGTCCAGTATTGCCTCTGTAATTCTGCACACAGCTATTCATTACCTGGGTGCAACAATCGCTCATCAAAGTCTTTAATGAGAAGCTTTTTTGCTAGATGCTGTGGATCTAGCATTATGGGGTGAATCTGTTCAACATCTTGGTTTTCCATTCTTTATAATCGTCCCCCAACACTGAGCATTCTGGATCCCACTCTAAAGCAAGACACGTTAGCCAACTGTGGTTTGGTGTAGTTTATGTGCTTTGAAGGCTGATATTTCCTCAAAAAATGTCTAAGCTTCACACTCTCTCCGTAGGACACGTTCTGCTTCACGATGATCAATGAACTGGTTGTCTGATGGATCCATCCATTCTTTTGAATAGACTTGTCAAGTCGCCCCCACTAACTTCCATGTGCTGAACTGAGTAGCATCCGGATATATATAATATATATAATATATATATATATATATATATATTATATATAATATAAAAACCCGATGCACTTGCTTCTTAGTGTTCAAAGGGTCACAGAAATGTTCAGAGTAGACATGACTAAATTGCCAAAAATGCCAAGAACTTATGAACTGATGATATGTTTATCATGACATTTGCCATTTTATATGACTAGATATTGCTGCCTATAGACATTTGGGTGAGTCGGATCCATGCTGATAAGTTTCATTAATGTCCACAGGGATTAAAAGATTGAAGTGCATCTAATTTACATTGTCCAAGTTCATTTTTAAGTTATCGAATTGTAATCTAATGCGAATACCAGAAGGATAAAAAACTGCTTAATAGGCTGGGTTATTTTTGTTTGCTTTTAGTTTGGTAGCATATTGAAGTGATAGCTTGAGAGAATTTTGAAGTGATTTCTCACTGGTTTGAGTATACACACTGGAAGCTGATGTCATTCATCAGAAGGGTCAAATTATTGGCCTTTATAAAGTAAAATAATTATAATAATTATAATTATAATAATAATAAATATAGCTGCAAGAAGTGATTAGCGGGTTCAAGCAAATGAGTTATTCAAGGTCATAATGTAATAAAAATTAGGAACATTAGCAACGTTTTCTAACAGGTGCTCACATGTAATTGGCAGATTGCGGCCATGTTTTTTGAGATACGCAAAATGTCCTCATGAGATCTTATGGCACACACTGCTTGCCCAGGATCAAGTCGATCGTATGAATGGTTGCATAGTTATAGATGTTTTTATCTTAGGTTTGCCACTTGAAAGTTTTGAGTCTAGGATGTATCTTTTACGAGCTCGGGCCAGAAATGTGTAAAAAAAAATCTTTTTTTTTAACTGTAGTGCTTCCCTTTGGCCAACTAGGTTGATACTTTGTCAACCTCTCCATAAATTGAAGCTCTACCATCTGGCCAAGTTTCCTTACGGTTTGATCTGCCCGATCAGTTTTAGGGAGGAATAATATTAATCTCTACAAAAACAATAGTGTTTCAGCATTTCATGCTTAACCCCTTTAAATCTCTACAATAACGATAGTGTTTTAGCATTTCATGCTTGAACTCATAAAAACAGTTATTGTGAAGTAATTTTGATTTGTTTTGGTCCTGATAATTATGTGGAAATATACAAACAAGTGTGCAAATCAAAGTGTTTTCATTTTAAAAGATCTGCTGCATTATGGACAACAAAACCTAAAATACAAAATATAAATATAAGGTAAAGTTAGAAAATAATACAAAATGTAAGCGGGCAGGAATAGCTTGTTATGAAGAAATTATTAATCTCCCTTGCCACAAACATTACAGATGTGTATAATTGCTGGAACATGGTTCTGGTCCCACTGACTTGTAGAGACAGTTGTGCACCTCATGTTGAAAATGTGGCAGTAAATAAGGTGGCAGTGTGCACATTCTGTGCTCAAACTTTTTCGATATGCTACAGTGGCATAATTGTGGTCCGCCTGGTGTGCTAACCCCTGCAAAGTTTTGCCTGTTGTGTGCAGCAAATTGAATGACTGAGCAGATAGTAAGCACATTGGAGTTGTCCAGGGACCAGCCGCTAGTGGCAAGAATGACAAGTGTCTGTGCATTCCCTCTTTACTCCGTTGTTGTTTGTTTCCATTTTTTTTTTCTTTGTGCTCATTCATTAATCTGAATAGCTAATTAGAGTTCTCTTTCTCGCCAACGAACTCCGCCGCTGATTCGACATGCAGAAAACAGCGGACACTGTCCAACTAGAGCCAACAGTCCTCACACTGAGAAAACTAAAGCCATTTGATGGAGTGAAATTTTTCCCTCAGACCTTAAAACTACTGTCAGTCATTATATATTAAACAAGTTACAAGGGCCATGTTACAGCAAATAATTAGATGAAATTTACACACAAATCTCCAACACACTTAAAGAAACAGAAATGCACAGATCCTTGTATTAGAATTAGAAAGTTGACTTCTAGTTGCTTGTGGTCCTAGAACAAGTACTGTGATTCTGTCTTCTGTCAGAAATATAATAGTTTACATCATAATAGCATAACAAATCCAAAATAAAAATAGTTGGAAGTGATTAACAAAAACTGTTTCCATTAACCTGCTTATATTATAATTAAAGTGCTTTGAATATACAAATGTATTTATTTTTTATTTTGTGTACTTGTTATGCTAGTTTTATGAAAATTACCATATTATTACATTTCAGCTTTTGGTATTAATTTGACTTGTTGCTATTTGCTAGACACCGCAGTTAAGAAACAGAAGCTGGGGAAGAACCCTGATGTCGACACCAGCTTTCTTCCAGACAGGGAAAGAGAGGTAAAGGTTTTTGATTATTCAACCCTTCCTTACCAGAAGTCTACAATGTATGAAAGAGACCTAAAAAAAAATAAACATACCAGAACCAGTGAACAACGAACAAACATAAATAATCAAACACACAAATGACAAATCATGTTTATGTACACAAGTTTTTAAAAGCACAGCCTGTATTATGTATGTAAGGATGAGTTTGGTTATTCAGCTGAGACGCCACACTGTGACATTATTCTGGACATGTGACAAAACTAGCATTTCTTAGCTTCCTAGTTTGTTGATAAACATGGCCAGAACTGTGACAGAAAGAGGCAGTTTGACATCAAACCCTTTTTGTATGTTGATTTCACAATCCAGCATCATCTGCTCGTTTATATTGCTTCATTTTATTTTTATTTAAATTTTTTATAATTCTTTGCTCTGACTAGCCATCAGCTGTTCCTTACAATTTACAAAAATTGTTTTGTAAATTGTGTTTATTTCTGGTGGCTTCATGATTTTGTCTTCTTTTGCAAAGGAACCTTGACCTTGCAGACTGCCACTTACAGCTGTATATATTTTTGTTTCTACATGTATTTTTTTGTTTAGATGGGCATTTACAAATTGATTGTGTGTTTTGTGTGTCCAGGAGGAGGAAAATCGCCTTAGAGAAGAGCTTAGACAGGAATGGGAGCGGAAACAGGAGAAAATCAAGGGTTGGTAATCAGGAAATAATAATTGTAAACGGTACCAGTCAAAAGTTTGGACACATCTTTTTTATTTGTTTTTATTTTTTCCTTCCTTCATCATTTACATTGTTCCAACATTGTACATTAATACTAAGGACATCTAAACTATGAAATAACACATTGAATTATGTAGCAAACAAGAAAGTGTTAAATAACCCAAAATATGTTTTATGTTTTTGATTCTTTAAAGTAGCCACCTTTTGATTTGATGACAGCTCTTGGCAATCATTTAGTCAGACTCCAGAATGGTCAGAATGGTCTTCCAACCATCTTGAGGTTTCCAGGGGTGTTAAGTGATTCTTGGCTTCTTTTTTTTTCACTCTTCGGACAAACTAATTCCAAACAATCTCATTTGGATTTATATCTGTGGATTTTGCAGGCCAGGTCATCTTACAAATAACTCTAACATAACCTAAAGGTGTTTTTGGAGTCATTGTCTTGTTGGAAACAAAAAAAAAAAAAGATAATCCAATAACTGAAAACCAGGTGGGATGGCATGTCTCTGCACAATGCTGTGGTGTGCCCTCAATTTTGACTAATTCACCACTTTGTCTCAATTCCACTATAAAGCTCAGAGTCTCTCTGAAGCATTTATGTAAATTGGCAGTTTCTGAGGCTGATAATTTTAATAAACTTATCCTCTGCAGCAGAGGTATCTTTTGGTCTTCCTTTTCTGGGACAGTTCTCATAAGAACCTGTTTCATCATACCATTTGATGGTTTTGCTGGCTGCAAATTAAGAAGGCAAGAAATGTCACAAATTATCTCTTGACAAGGCATACCTGTGAACTGAATTTATTCTAGGGGCTACTTCATGGATCTGATGAGAGAATACCATTAGTTGGCAAGCAGTCATCAAATCAAAATGTAGCTACTTTGAACTATATAAAACATATCCTGGTGTTCTGGGTATACAAACACTTTTTGTTTATTACATCATTCTATACATGTTCTTTCATAGTGGTCTTTAGTATTTATGTACAATGTTATGAAAAATGTGTTCAAACCTATATGATATTTTAGACTATTAACTTAGACCCAACATGAGCCAGAATGCAACTGTGCTAAATAAGTAAACTTAAAAGGGGATGCTAGTTTACTAATATATAAACTATAGCAAAATATATTAAAGTTGACTTTTGTCCTGTTCAGGTGAAGAAATTGAAATTACTTTCAGCTACTGGGATGGATCTGGACACCGGAAAATAGTCAAGGTACTCGCAACCGCAGCATGACAGCAAAATATTATTTTGTCAAAATATCTTTTTCCAGGGTTTTTATTTGAGCTTGAGATCAAATGATCAAATGAAATTTTTTAATTTCATTTTTTGATATTTTCATCTACATATTCTAACTTTCACCACTAAGCTTATGTAAACAATCTCAAATCTTTTTGCAACTTGTTATGGCCTCTATATTTTTGCCCTTAAATGGTGGACTGTGATACATTCTTTCACCATGAAGGTTTTTGAAGTTGCTGACATTTGTTTTCGGGGTTTCCTTCATAGCCCTCAATATGCTATCAACTTTATTTTTATGTTTGTTAGTTTACCAGTGGTTTGAAAAGAATACAAATTGTTTTACTGGTTATGCCTAATGCTTGTGCAATGACAAGCAGTTATATTTACACGTCAAATGATTTTCTATTTTTATATATATATATATATATATATATATATATATATATATATATATATATATATATATATATATATATATAAAAATAGAAAATCATTTGACGTATATATATATATATATATATATATATATATATATATATATATATATATATATATATATATATATATTTAAAAAGGAAATTAAATCAAATAATAAAAATCTAATAAAAAAAAATTGCATGCATTGGTAAATTAGTTAACATTGCTTTTTTGTGCTGATGTTTTTAAAATGGATTTTACCTCTTTTGTGTCTTCTTATCTATGACTCTAGATGAAGAAGGGCAATACTATTCAACAGTTTCTCCAAAGAGCCCTGGAAGTTCTAAGAAAAGACTTCAGTGAGTTAAGGCAAGTCAACCTAAAAATATTGCTAGTATTCAAAAGCTTGCTTCCAGCTTTGAGGCATGTTTAGCCGTGTTTCTTATTGTTTTGTGCCTTTAAAATATCTATTTTTATCAATCTGTGTTAGTTATTTATATATTTATTTATTTATTTATTTAAATGCAGAAGAAAAATTTTAGCCTAAACGTTTGACATTCAGTTGGATTTAGGTTGCATGGTTATATTAATCTTGTTTGTGTAAGAATTAGATGCAGTCATGATAGAATTAACTCTTGTTCTCACTCAGGAAACAAGATTAAGATAGCAAAGTCTTCTAATATATAATGCTGTAAATGCAGGGGTATTAATACATTACACGTTGTTTTCTTGTCATTGTTAAATCCTTGAGTGAAAAACCAGGATGTGATAGACAATACAAATATACTGAGCATACAGTTTAATCGTGTACATGGCAGTATAGGTGCATGATGAGTCATATACACACAAAGGCCAGATTCACAAAGGTATAGAACATTATGTTCTTGTGCTAGGGAATGTCATGACCTTCTGCTGGGGAACAGGTTCTCTGTAGAGAGCAAAGAAGGAAGAGCGTGCTGATGATTAGGTTAGAGCATATTAGGACATTAGCTATTTGTGTTAGGTTTCTATTTTCTGCTATGACTTCTGATGTATCTGATCTTCCCCCTCTATTTTGTTTCTTTTATTTCTATTCTTTTCAATACAGACCTTATATGTACTATTTCAATATATACAAAAATGCAGTGTTAACAATTACCCAATTACTTTTGCTGAACAATTTTATTTTATGGTTTTATGTATCGGGAAATACAGTATCACGCAAAAGTGAGTACACCCCTCACATTTCAGCAACCATTTTAGTATATTTTCTTAATGGACAATACTATAGAAATAATATATTTTATCATATTTTAGAGTAGTCAATGTGCAGCTTGTACAGCAGTATAGATTTGCTGTCCTCTGAAAATAACTCAACATGCAGCCATTATTGTCTAAATGGCTGGCATCAAAAGTGGGGATTATGTTCTAAGACTAGTTAATTTTAAATGCACCCCCGCAGCCCCTATGGTACATTAGTGGATTCATCTAGACAATGTCACTTTATAAACCTAATAGTGTACAGTATTGGACCAAATACCAAGTATTTGACCAAAGTATTTGACATAGTTTCAAATGTTTTTCCTAATGTTTCTGAACATTCAGTCTTGCTGCGGATTCCCGCGAATTTTAGCATAATTCACAACTTGCTGTTAGTTAGGTTCCAGATGAGAACCCGCAAAATTTCCAAGCCACGAGTTTCGAACCGCAAATTATTGGGGGTTGACTGTACACCCTAATTAAACATGCCCAAGTGTCAGTATTGTGTGAGAACACCATTGTTATCTAGCACTGCTTTAATCCTCCTGGGCATTGAATTCACCAGAGCTGCACAGGTTGTTGCTGGGATCCTCTTCCACTCCTCCATAATTACATCAAGGAGCTTTTCTACCTTCCGCTTCAGGATGAAACATAGGTGTTCAATAGGGTTTAGGTCTGGAGCCATACTTAGCCACTTCTTCACTTTCAGCAGCACTCATGGATCTGTTTTTTTGAAGCCAGCTTCTGCACTTGAAGCTCAGCTTCTTTGATGGACCTTTGAGAGGCTTGTTCTGAGTTGGAAAACCTCTGTATGAACCTGACCACTGGGGTGTTACCGATCTTCTTATAGCCTGGGCCATCTTTGTGGAGAGCAACAATTCTAATTTTCAAATCCTCGCCACAAGGTGCATTTTTAAACATCCAGTGGCCAGTATGAGCACTTGAAGCACCAAATTTTAACAAGTAAAAGATACACAAACCTGTATGGTCCAGTCAAGCAGACAAAAACATGGCCTTGTATAGTTACATGACGTACAGCTGTTATCACTTAGGATGTGCTCACATTTGTTGCAAGCTATTTAGAAAACAATGGCTGCATGTTGATTTATTTTCAGAGGACAGTAAATCTGTATGGCTATACCAGCTGCACATTGACTACACTAAAATATATCCAATTTTCATTTCTATACTATTGTCCTTTGAGAAGATATACTAAAATGGTTGCTGAAATGTGATGGGCATAATAAAATCTGGTCCTCATAAGGGCTTAAAATTATATAAATACAAATTCACATGAAGAAAAAAACCAAATAAAATGACATAATTCACTGTGTCATTATTATTATTATTATTATTATTATTATTATTATTTTAAAAGCCATGTGTGAAAAACTAAGTACAACTTTACTAACTTTAAAGGATTTAAGAGGCCAAGTACAACCCCACTTCCAAAACTGTTGGGACACTGCGTAAAATTTAACTAAAAACAGAATGCATTGATTTGCTAATCTCGTAACCCCATATTTTATTTACATAAGACAACACAGACAGCATAATAATCTTAAAATGTATCTTTTTAAGAAAATGTTTAGGACATGTCTGTGGAGTGGAATTCCCTCTCACAAGAGAGATTCTGCTGAAGGCATTTACTTTTGCATATATTGTGCACACACACACACACGCACACACACACACACATGCTCAATGTTTGTGCACACACTTGAGAATCTGGACAAGAGAACTGGATACACCACTGGAACCACTACATCTTGATGTGTGAGAGTGAAAAGTGTGTGTGAGGGTTGTGTAGAGTTGCCCACAATGCTGTTGGCTTTGCGGATGCAGCATGAGGTGTAAAAGTCTGTGATGGATGGGAGAGCGACTCAGATGATTCTCAGCTGTCTTCACTGTCCTTTGTAGGGCCTTGCAATCTGAGACAGTGCAGTGCCCAAACCAGGCAGTGATGCAGCTGCTCAAAATGCTCTCAATGGTTCCTCTGTAGAACGTGATCAGGATGGGGGAGGGAGTAGGCTCAGCTTCTCAGCTGAGGGATAGTTGTGTTGAATGCTGAACTAAAGTCTATAAACAGCATTTGTACATATGAGTCCTTAATGTCCAGGTGGGTGAGGGCAGATGGAGGGTCCTGGAGATGTCATCATCCATGGAATGATTTGGAAGATACGTGAACTGCATGAGGTCCAGTGAGGGTGGAAGCTGGGTCTTGATGAAACTCATGAGAAGCCTTTCGAAGCACTTCATCTTAATGGGTGTGCGTACGATTGGATGATAGTCATTGAGACAGGAGACTGTAGACTTCTTCAGCACAGGGACGATGGTTGTTGTCTTGAGGCATGTAGAAACAATGGCACTGCTCAGGCATATGTTGAAGATGTTGGTGAAGACTCCTCTGGCTGTTCTGCATTCTCTGAGCAATCTGCCAGGAATGTTGTCTGGTCCAGCAGATTTCCGTGGGCTATCTCTGCATAGATTTTTCTCACTTCAGCAGTGGATAGACGGACCACTTGGTCGGTGGGAGGAAGGGTGGTCTTACTTACTGCCATGTCGTTCTGCACATTAAACTGGGTGTAGAAATTATTCCAGCGCATCTAAGATCCGAGATGTTGCAGATGTCCAGACCTCGGCGTCGCCTGCAGCAGACTAATGAAGGTCGATTCCCCCTTTTTTTAAGGCGGTCTATAAAATTAAAGTAGCACCATTTTGGATCCGGAGTGGCCACTGCAAGCTACTGCCATCTTGAATCTTTAGTACATGGTGGCTGCAACACTTCTCAAAAAGGTTGGGACAGGGCCATGTTTACCAGCAACCAGTTTACCAAATTTACCTTTCCTTAGTCTTTTAGCAACAGTCTGTATTGGTCTAGAAACTAAGCAGATTATTTGCTGTTGATTTGGGAGAGGAATGTTGTCAAATTCATGTCTGATAAAGGATTCTACTTTCTCAACAGTCCTGGGTCATCTTTGTCATATTTTTCTTTTCATGATGCACCAAATTTTTCCAACGGGTGGAAGGTCTGGACTGCAGGCTGGCCAGTTCACCACTTGGACCCTTCTACTAAAAAGACATGATGTTGTAATAGACACAGTATTCGGTTTAGTACTGTCTTGCTAAAATAGGCAGATGTGCAAGCTGTTTATTCTATAAACACTAATGCACCTCATACACTCATTTAGGCTTTTGAGTGATGATAATATGCTGGAAAAGGTCTTTCTCCTCTTTAATCCATAGTACACAATGTCTATGGTTTCAGAATTACATTTTTAATTTGTCTGACTACAAAACAGTTTTCTTCTTTGCCTCAGTCCACGTTAAATAAGCTGTTAGCCCAGGGAAGACTGGAACCTTTTATTTATTTTTTTTATAATGGCTTCTTCTTTTCATGAACTTTATCTGACATTTCTGGATGACAGTGAACTGTGTTAACAGTGATATCTGAAGGTGTTTTTGAGCCCATGCATAGTTTCTATCCCAGAATCATACCTCTTTTCAATGCAGTGCCACCTGATGGCCTGAAGATTATGGTCATCCAATATTGATTTTCACCCTTGTGCCCAAAGATTTTATAAGAAGTATTGAATCTTTTGATTTTATTACAGTGCCCAAAGAAAGTCATTGTACCCTGTGAAAATCTTTCTTTTGTCACATTACACCCTGGAAAAAGAAGTCATTTGTCTAGCTTTTTTTTTTGCTGTATGTATACATTATAAGCCTTAACATAAAAGTGAAAATAACATTCTTGAGGATTGACATACCTTAAAGATATAATTGTTGGTTGTGCTGCAAAGAAATCACCATGGTTGGGAAACTGCTTTTAAAGATGTAGAGAGGCACAAATTAGGGGAAGGCAACAGAAAGATTTCTAACATATTCTTATGAGTACTGTTCAGAGCATCATTAAAAGTGAACAGTGTATATAACCACCAACACATTGCCTAGATCAGGCTGTCCGTCCAAACTTGACCAAGCCAGGAGGACATTGATCTGAATAACTGCCAAAGGGAATATTATGGGGCTTCCCAAGTTTTAGTGCTGGGACTTTTCAGTATGTGCATGTGGCAACTATCTCATAAGCTTTACACAAAGCTGACCTGTATGGCAGGGTGGGAAGAAAGGCGCCTTTCCTGAAAACATGCCACATGCAGTGTTTATGCTATGCCAAAACACAGCTCAAAGACTCTGATGCCATTTGGCAAAAGGTGCTATGGTCTGATGAAACCAAACTGGACCTTTTTGGAATGAACTCTAAGTGCCAAGTTTGGTGAAAAGCAAACATGGCACACCATCCAGAACACATCATACCTACTGTCAAGCATAGTCGTGGTGGCATTATGTTGTAGAGGGTGTTTCTCTGCAGCGGGGATAGGGTAAATCTGTATTGCTATTCAAGCTACACATTGACTACTCTAAAATATATAAAAGTTACATTTCTGTAGTATTGTCCCTTTAGAGGATATACTAAAATGGTTCCTGAAATGTGAGTGATGTACTCACTTTTGTGAAATATTGTATTTCAAATGAGTATGATGACTTTCTATAGACACTATATATACTGTACATCAGTGGTCCCCAACCCCCGGGCCGCGGACCGGCACCGGGTCCGTGGGTCAATTGGGCCCGGCCGTACAGAAAGACTACATAACTTTCATTATTTCCATTTTATTTATTTTTTGATTCTGAACAATGTTTTATTTTGGAAAATTACCGGTTTCTGTCAGCCACATCTGTCTATGACTCGCTCTTGATGCATGTCAAGATTGCCTCGGTCACATGTCTTACCTACATCTGCTACCTTCTTAAAGAGGCTGCTCCAGCCGTAACACATAATACATTACCGCTAAATTCAAACCCCCAAGCTGGCAAAATTAACAAAAAAGCAACACAGTGGATTCACGTTTATTATTATATTTAGAAAATACCAGTCTTTATGCCGGTCATATTTTATTTTGTTGTATTTATCCGCCGCACCTTAAAGGCCGGTCCGTGAAAATATTGTCTGACATTAAACCGGTCCATGGTGTGAAAAAGTTTGGGGACTGCTGCTGCACATGATACAATAATCCAAGTCTCTTTAATTCTGAAATTGTTCCACAATTTGTCGATGCAGTTTTTTTGCACATTGGTGAACCTCTTTAATCTCTTTTAAATCTTTCATTCTTAGAGACTCAAAAATCTTCCTGGAGAATAGGACAAAATGTTCCTCCAGCTGTTTCTTTTCACTAAAACTTACTTTTCCAGCCATTAAATTCAAAATTGTCAAAAAAAGGTCCTTAATTTTTTCCATAAAATGCTACATTTTCTCAGTATAAACATTTGATACGTTTGTGTTCTATTTAGAATAAAATATGGGTTTATGAGATTTGCAAATCCTTGTATTTTGTTTTTATTTAGAATTGAGGTTGTAGCAGATTGTGTTGTATGCTGCTAATTAAGTTACCACATCTATTCAAGCTCAAGTTTTAGCAGTTTGCTCGTTTGGGGGATTCAGCCGTTTGTGCGAAGGAGAAAAGACATCAGCAATGATCTTAGAGAAGCAATTGTTTCTGAACATTAATTTGCAAAGGGTTATAAGTCAATTTCCAAATAATTTAAAGCTCATCATACTAAAGTGAGGAAGATTAAAACATTTAAGAAAGTTTTCAGTCTACACAGGAGTGAATATTTCAACAAAATACCTCAAAGTCAGACCATGCAATGTGTAATGAGAAATTGACAGCTTTCAATTTCTCATTACACTTAGGTTTAGGTTTTAAGCTTAGGTTTTCAAAGTTGGATCTGAACTAAACTTCTGGAAAAATGTCTTTTGTATAGATAAGACCAAATACAGCACCACGTTTGTTGAAAACCAAACAGAGCATATCAGCACGCACACACCTCATACCAGCTGTCAAGCAGCTTTGTTTTGCAGCCACATTAGTCCTTCAGTCATTCATCAGTCAAATTGTCCATAACTTCTCTGTATACTAATTTAATCTAAGCCATCTGCCAAAGTCCAACAGCTAAAGCTTGACTGAAACTGGGTCATGTAACAGGACAGTGATCCCAAGAACACCACTAAATCTACAATAGAATAGCTGAAAAAGTATAGAATGAAGGGATTGCGATAGTCCAGTCCAGAAATCAACCAGACTGAAATGCTGTAGCAGGACCTTAAGAAAGCTGTACATAAACAAATTCCTTCAAACCTCAATGAACTGGATCATTTATAAAAAATTGTGAATCAAAATTTCTCAACAATGTCAGAGATTAACATACAGAGCATGATTACTTCAGGTTATTGCTGCAAATGGTGGTTCTTCAAACTATTGAATCAAAGGTATACTTTTTCAAACACTGTTTAATTATTTTAGCTTTATTTTTGTAAAAATAAATAATGACATGGTGTAATATCATGTGGTGTTTTTCATCTGAGATTTTATTTACCTAAATCTAAGACCTCATAAGGAATAGATGATTTTTATCACGTCCTGATAACATTAAGTCTTATAATTCAAAGAGAGTGAATTTTCATTTTTGCATCAGTATGTGTGTGCATATACATAGGTAGACATTTGGATATATACATAATCATTTTAGCACATATATCCACTTTAAATGTACATATATACCTTTTGAAAGTGTATCTGTAAATATAATCCAAAAATTGTGTTCCTTAACAAAAACAATGTTAATACTGAGTTCTTAACATGGACACATAATGTACAAAGTCAAGAGACATGTATCTTTGTTTGAAATTTTGTGCCTCTGTTAATTGATATTACTAGTAATGAATGACATGTATTTGTACCCAACAGATCTGCTGGAGTGGAGCAGCTTATGTATATTAAGGAGGATTTAATCATCCCTCATGTAAGCACATTCAGACACAAAGTGTACCCATATCTGCTTTAATTCTTTAAATAACAGCCTAATAACACAGTGAAGATAAAAATCATGATTTTAAGATTATTCATGAGTCTTTGAGAAGAGTTCTTAAACATTGTTTTTAGATGCTTTGGTAACATTTTCTTTGTTAAAGGCATTTTACACATTATACAGTATATATAGAATAATATGCGAAGTTTAATGAGCAACATCCTTAATTGGCTTTGCAAGTATATATAAATTGTTTCCTCTTTTTTAAATGCTTGGCCAAACTTTTCTCAGTTGTGTTATGTTAGAGTGACTTACTTTGTAATATTAGAACTTTTAATGAAATGCAAGTGCACCAAATGCAAATTGCAAATAATTTTCTCCTTTTCATTTAATCAATTTTAATGAATTTTATTAATTTTATTTGACTTAATTTTGTCATGAAATAGAAAGTAGACATAAAACTGCTTTAATGTGTTTGATTACTTTTAAGTGTGTAAAAATGCAGATATAATTATTTTTTTATGTAAAACTACTCTGCTGTAATTCTTAATGATGAATGCAGTATTTTCTTTAACTCTGAATAATAAGGAATTCTACAGTTTAATTACATCATGATTGCTTCATTATGGATGCAGGTAATGCTGCAGCTATCGATTATTTTAATAATCGAGTATTCTACTGATTATTCCACCGATTAATCAGAATATCGGATAAAAATAAATTTTTCTTTAATAAAGGGCAATACTAAATATCAAAGAGAAAATAAGACGGGTCTCTTGAAATGAAAACGTTTTCCTTTTAAGAAAAAAATATATGAAATTGCATTCAAGAACATCTGTAAAAAATTAAACCCATTTAGTGCATTTAAATGCCATATTACATCAAAATGCAAATTATATATGCATGCCCATATATATATATATATATATATATATATATATATATATATATATATATATATATATATATATATATATATATATATATATATATATATATACACATACATACACACACACACACACACACACACACACACACACACACACACACACACACACACACTCCTTTTCCCTGTAAATGACATATTGTCCATGAGGCCAGAATTTTAATGGAATGCAGGCCACCATACCCAATCATTAACACATAAAGACCGTTTCATGTTGCCAATCCAGCTACAAGCATGTTTATGAGAGTTGCAGATAAACAAGAAAGTGGACTGAGGACTGGGCATGTTTATTCAGTCCATTTCATTGCTATTTTATTTGTAATGCTCTTTTAACAATGGCATGGTCACAAAACAGCTTTGCAGAAATGTATCCCATACTGATAAGGTGTCAACTTACATTATGTATTACAGTTTATCTCTGAAATAAAACGCTTGTTTTTTTTTATTTTTTAGCACCACAGCTTCTATGACTTCATTGTGACAAAAGCTAGAGGCAAAAGTGGTAAGCACACTTCTGATATTTTAACACTTGAGGGCTTCTGATTGATCAAACTATTTTTAAAAGTTTATTAACAGTGTTAAATGTGTAACAGTAGAGATGTGATGCTCTTGGCAGTGTTCTACTGGGAAACCAGGAAATGTGTGTCTGTGTGTGTGTGTGTGTATGTATATATATATATATATATATATATATATATATATATATATATATATATATATATATATATATATATATATATATACACACACACACACACACACACACACACACACACACACACACACACACACACACACACACACACACACACAGTGGAACCTTGATACAAATCAGAGTTTGGACTAATAAATTACAGAAAAATGTTTAAAAACCTATTTTATTATTGTATTATTCATTTAAAGTAGTAAATAAAACATTTGACAAGTAATTCACAATACCTTTTGAGTTTACAGTACATGTAAAATTTGGGAACCATCAAAAGGAGAGACTCAAATCCTCACCATTTTTGTTACTCATAGTGTACTGTAAACCCCGCAAGTATCAAGGTTGAACTGTATGTGTATACAGTATATACATACACACACACACACACACACACTTGCAATCAGAAATATTCAACCCCCTCACCTCAATAGACAATACAGTAATGTTGATGAAAGATAATAAAAATAAATGGAAAAAAAAAAACTCGTGAAATAACAAACAATATTTATTGATACATATTTGAGTTATTTTGACAACAGAAGTTGACTTAACTTTGAAGTTCAAATGAAAATTGTAAGTCTTGTAACACATGAGCATGTGCAGTAACATTCAACCCCCAGGTTCAGTACCTTGTGGAGCACCCTTTAGTTTTTCTAACTTCTAACAAGCGTTTTGGATGAGAGCTAACAAGCTTCTTACACTTTTCGATTGGAATCTTTGCCCGTTCTTCACGTGCAAAAGCCTCTAACATAGTGATGTTTGACGGCTTCCGTGCTGCAACTGCCTTCTTCAAATCCCACCAAAGATTTTCAATTGGATTTAAATCTGGTGACTGAGAAGGACACTCCAGGACACTCCAGCATCTTTTCCCCAACCAAGCTTTGGTTGATTTGGAAGTGTGCTTGGGATCATTGTCTTGTAGGAAGATCCAATGATCAGCAGTTTAATTTGTCAACTTAAGGCATCACGTTCTTCTTCAAAATGACCTGGTATTTCTGGGAATCCATGATGCCAGGTACACAATCAAGATTGCCAGTTCCTGCCGCAGAAAAACAGCCCCACATCATTATTGACCCACCTCCGTGCTTGACCGTGGGGATGGTATTCTTCTGGTCATAAGCCTGACCTTTTGCATGCCAGACATACCGCTGGTCCATATGTCCAAAAAGTTCCAGTTTGGTTTTATCAGTCCATAGAACTGTCTCCCAGAACTCTGTAGTTTTATCCAAATTTCTCCTGGCATATTCTAGTCAACTCCTGATGTTCCTTGAGGTCAAGAGTGGAGTGCATCTTGGGGTCCGGCCATGAAGTCCTTGATTATTCAGTGCACGTCTTATAGTTGCCACTGAAGCACTTGTACCAGCCTTCATCATGTCATCCTGTAGCTTTCTTGCAGTCACACAGGGGTTTTTCTTAGCTGTCCTGACTAAGTTGCTCAGGGCCCTTGATGAAATTGTGAGCTTGCTTCCATGGCCAGGCAGGTTTGCAACTGTTCCATAAGTTTTAAACTTCCTTATAATGCTCCCAATGGTGTCTTTTGGAATGTTAAATCTTTTGGAAATCTTCTTATACCCAAGGCCCTTCAGATGTGATGAAATAATCTCCTCTCTCAGCTTTTGTGGAAGCTCCTTTTTCTTTCCCATGATTGCAACTCACCTTGAACACCTTCATTTTTGTTTTGTTTAACCTTTATTTTTACAGGCAAGTCATTAAAAACAGGTTCTTATTTACAATGGCGGCCTGAGTTCATGGTCAGGGTTTATATATGCATCACAGCTGAAGCAAATGAAGGCTCGTTATAGAGTTCCAAAAGGCTTAATGATGTTTCAGCTCCACTTCAGGCCATAAAAACTGTCACAAAGCTTTAAAAACAACAATATTATATAGGGGTTGAATGATTGTGACATGGCAATCCTAACAAAATATACACTTATACACAAAAACTACATCATACATTTTCTGTGTTGATTTTATGTATCACTAAACTCATTAAGAAGCCATCCAAAGCAGAATCCTGCACTTTGAAAAGATCTTTATTTATAAATCCTTAAAACTTTTTAGGGGTTGAATAATTGTGACATGGCAATCCTAACAAAATATACACTTATACACAAAACTACATCATACATTTTCTGTGTTGATTTTATGTATCACTAAACTCATTAAGAAGCCATCCAAAGCAGAATCCTGCACTTTGAAAAGATCTTTATTTATAAATCCTTAAAACTTTTAGGGGTTGAATAATTGTGACATGGCAATCCTAACAAAATATACACTTATACACAAAACTACATCATACATTTTCTGTGTTGATTTTATGTATCACTAAACTCATTAAGAAGCCATCCAAAGCAGAATCCTGCACTTTGAAAAGATCTTTATTTATAAATCCTTAAAACTTTTAGGGGTTGAATAATTGTGACATGGCAATCCTAACAAAATATACACTTATACACAAAACTACATCATACA